>NC_133770.1:33570752-33617632 GCF_003597395.2 Chelonoidis abingdonii | reverse complement strand
ACTCCAAGATCTCTTTCATGAGTGTTAACAGCTAATTCAGATGCCATCATAGATGAGATTGCTTTCCCATGTGCATTACTTTGCATTTATCAACACTGAATTTAATTTGCCATTTTGTTGCCCAGTCACCCAGTTTTGTGAGATCCCTTTGTAGCTCTTCGCACTAAGCCTGGGACTTAATGATCTTGAATAGTTTTGTATCATCTGCAAATTTTGCCACCTCACTGTTTACCTATTTTTCCAGATGAATATGCTGAACAGTACTGGTCCCCTCAAGGATACCACTATTTATCTCTCTCCATTCTGAAAACTGATAATTTATTCCTACCCTTTCTTTCCGATCTTTTAGCGAGTTACTGATCCATGAGAGGACTGGCCTCTTATCCCATGATGGCTTACTTTTCAAAAGTCAATTTTAAATTAAATACTTTTTTTTTTGTTTGTTTTTAGAAATCTAGCTCTGTTATATGTTTTGGTGTAACTTGCATTTTCCTTATGCTAAATTTGCATAATCCTAACAAAACATTTACTTTATTCATATCTCTTTTATATATCTCATTGGACGTGACAACCTCCCTGTAAATTCAAACACCCCCCCTAATTTCAATTCCTGGGGAAACCACTGAGCCACAGGGAGCCCCAGGCCCTTTAAATCGCTGGCAGAGCCCTGCTGCCGCAGCCCTGGAGTAGTGGCGGCAGGGCTCCAGCAGTGATTTAAAGGGTCTAGGGCTCCCCGCAACAGCCGGAGCCCCAGGCCCTTTAAAGCGCTGCCCGAGTCCCACTGCCACAGCCCTGGGGTAGCAGCAGCAGGGCTCCAGCGGTGATTTAAAGGGTCCAGGGCTCCCCGCAGCAGCCCTGGGCCCTTTAAATTGCCGGTGAGCCCCGCTGCTGCAGCCCCGGGGTAGCAGCGGCAGGACTCCAGTGGTGATTTAAAGGGCCCTGGGCTCCTCACAGCACCCGGAGCCCTGGACCCTTTAAAGCACCACCAGAGCCCCAGTGCTACCGCGCTGTATGCGAACCTGTGTTATATCGGGTCGCATTAAAGTGGGGTAGCGGTGTATTTGAAATAAAGTTTGAAACATGGCCTGCAATGTATAAGAAACTTAGTAGGTCTAGCAGAGCTATTCCATGAACTTAACACATTTCATTGCATATTGCTTTTCTTACTGCTGGGCAGCAAGCTCCATCTGTCCTAACACAGAGAAGTTTCCCTTGGAAAAAGTCTCCCTTCCTGTCTCTCAAACTGTTTATATGGATAAAAGTCCTTTTAATCTTTCCAGAGGGCAAGGGGATACATTCCTCCATCACATCTTCTCAAGGGCCAAGAGAATACTTCTGGATTGGTTAATGGCATTTTCTCTTTAGTAGAGTTCAGTGATTAAAACTCAATGGGAAAAAACATTTCTACATTAACAAGCTGTGTTGTTTGTTTGTTTGTTTGTTGTCTGAAAGGACTTTCCCAGTCTCCCAGCAGAATCAAATTTGAAAGTTCTCACTTTGAACAAGACCTATTCACAATTCAGCTATTTCAAAGGCAGGATTAAAATAAGAAGTACAGTTACAAAAAAAAGGGATTAAAATTGGACAGGCTATTTAGATCTTTTCAGAGAAGCATAGGAAAATACAGTGGCTCTTAGATGGAAGTCAAAAGATTGAGAGTGTGGTTGAGTAAGTGATCTTATTTCTGCTAATGTTTGCCTTCATTTGTCATTCACAAAGGTAGTATGTACCTAAGATAGAATGTATGTGACAATTGGTGCTGTTTTGTGATCGATATTTTTAATTCCTTTTGCAGTGTTGTTGCAGCTGTGTTGGTTCCAGCATATTAGAAAGACAAGGTGGCTGAGAAGTTGGTCCAATGAAACAGTGGTTCTCAATCAGGGGTCTGCCGCCTTCTGGAGGTCCATGAGCAGGTTTCAGGGGGTCTGCCAAATAAACCCGAGAGCAGGGCCGGCGTTGGATTTGCTGAGGCCCAGGACAGAGAGCTGAAGCCTGAGCCCCATTGCCTGGGGCTGAAGCCAGGGCTGGAACCCAAGCCTGAGCCCAAGCAATTAGCTTTGTGGGCCCCCCTGCACACATTGCCCTGCTTGCTACCCCCTAATGCCGCCCCTGGCTTTTAATCTACTGGATACGCAGAAAAACAGTTTTTGTGGCACAGGTGGGCTGTGAAGTTTATAGCATGTTGTGGGGGCCTCAGAAAGAAAAAGGTTGAGAACCCCTTCAGTAATAGATATTACCACACCCACTTTGTCTCTTTAATTCCCTTGTAATGTAATTATCAAAAGAGTGAGAGCATCAGTACTCCCTTAATATGTGCAGTGATTGCATTATAGCATTTTAATTCCTGTCCATTCTTTATGGGTCTTAGCTGTTGGCTGAACAGTGCCTACATGAGAAGAAATGCTGAGCAGGATACCCCTTAACTCCACAAAGCCAGCTCTCAATGGCAGGCAGGGGCACATTCAACTTGGGATCTGCTGCCCTGCTTGTGCCCAGATATCCACAGGCAATGAAGAGACACACATGCAGGCCTCACTGACAGGAGGCTTTAGGGCTAAGATTTGGATTATTCTCTAGTTTGTTTCCTCTTTACTTACATTGCTTCCCTCTCTGCCATAATTTCCCCTTTATCTCTCCTGACTGTGTCACTATCATTCCCATGGCAGCACTTCCAGAAGTGGGTCAGGCTGACTTTTGTTCGTTTCAGGGTTACACTGAGAACTATCTACCAGACACCTATTTGCTATCATTAGAGAACTTAAAAGAGAAATCTCTGCTTTTAATACCTTAAGATGCCTTTATTCTCCTGCTAGGGAGCCCATTATCTTTTAAAGCGAGTGCACAAGTCAAGGACCTCATAACACTGAGCTCATTATTGTTCAAATGCCTTTCTGGGAGACTTAGTTCTTATTCACTTTCTTCCTCCTTTTCTCATTTTGCTTTGTGTGGCTTGTATCTCATTCTATCCAAGCTGTCTCCAAATCAAGGACAAATTCCCAGATGAAATCTCTCCTCCCTGGCTCCCCATTCTGCAAGTTATACAGGTGTATCATTTGATTTCTTGTTCCCTTGTCTTACTTTATTCAAGATCTGCTAGCTATCTTCCTTGGCATAGTCGTCATCCCTTTGAAATGTCTTCTTTGCCAGACTTCAGACTTAGATGGTAGAATAGTTCTGTGCCTAGTTGTTTTAAACGTGCAGAGCATCAGTCTGGAAGACCTGTTCTCTAATATTCACTGATTATTTTTCCATTTGTATAATAGTGAGTAGAGCCAAAGCATAAGTGCATTTAGCTGACACCTCCGTGAAGCCCATTAACCTTACAGTGCTCAAATATTGTTTAGTGTAAGGTTAAATTTACTTCTTTTGAAACAGATTTCCTAGGGCCTTTGAGGTTTCGTTAGTTAACTTTTCACCAAAAAGCCTCAAATTCAGTCTCTGGTAAAATAATTTTTGCATCATCTAGATCCATAAGAGGTAGTTGCTGCATATCTTTTTGCCAAAATCCCAAATTCCTGGAAATTCAGGCTGGACAGTTGTAGGAACCTTAAATATAATAGTTAAAAAATTGCTCTGTAGCACTTCAAAATGATAAAGATGAATATTCATCACCTTCTCTTTCTCTTGCTCATCTAACCAGAAACAAGAGACGAAGCACAGCTTTAAAGAGGTAGGGAAAGTGGAAAGTTTCTGTGTTAGTTAGCATTAGGTCAAAGGCTTCTCTTAAGGAAACCTGCCAATTTACTCAGAATATTGTGAGCAACGACAGAACAGTTTTCCACAATTTTCCTGCGAAGAAAGAAGCAAAGTCCATGCAATAGGGGTTTAAATGTTCCAATTTTCTAAAGGATCGTGCCGCGGGGCAAGTATACCCCATCCCTCTTTGGGGGCAGGACAAGGGTGTCACAGCCCCATAGTTAAGTCTGCCTGCCTGCCTTTAGCCTTGGGGCAGTACAGCCCAATGGCCAGGGTCAATATGGTTGCCCTCTTCTTGAGGGCACTATGGCTTAATAGCCATAGTCAGTATAACTGCCCTCCTCAGCAGGGCTGCGCTGCCTAGTGGCTTGACTCAACAAAGCTGCCATCCTCAGCAGGGCTATGCAGCCTGGTGACTAGGGTCAGTGAAGCTGGTCTCCTCAGCAAGGCTATGCTGCCTAGTGGCTGGAATCAGTGAAGCTGGTCTCCTCAGCAGGGCTATGCAGCCTAGTGGCTGGAGTCAGTGAAGCTGGTCTCCTCAGCAGGGCTATGCAGCCTAGTGGCTAGAGTTGGGGAAGTAGGCCACCACCTGGGGTGCTGGGGGTTGCAGCCAGGGTAGGGGGATGTGGACCGTCCCCCTGCACTGGGTTCCTGCCCAGGGCCTTGAGAGTGGCAAGTGGGCATGCTACTGAGTTGGTGGGGATCTGGCCGAAACACACAGATTCAAAACCTGGTTCACTAATCGGTCCACTGTCTAGTTCCCCTGGACTTGATCATACTGTCTTCCCTGCTGCAGTGTCCTGGACATCTTCTGGGTTCCTCAGGCTGTGCGACCCCCAATGACTCCAACCCTCAACAGGGCATCTGCAGATATTCAGGTGCCTGCCTGGGTGTTGGCGTCTCTGGCTCCTACAGTCTGAGGCTTTGGCTGCTCCTGGGCTGGAGCCAGCAGCGTGTGTCCTTCCTCTCCAGCGATGAGCCTAGAATGAGCCAGGCTGCTCCATTTTATACTGACACATCATGTACAGCATGCCCAGTAGTGGTGAGGGGGCATAGCTTCCTCTGTCCAGAGTGTGAAGTTAATCCCTTCCTGTCCAGTGTGGGGCAACTACACCCCGTCAAAGATCTATATAAGCAACTTCTTATCCATTTTCAGTGCACCTGACTTTAGTTAAGCATAGTATTTAGCAAAGTAAGTGCCTGCCCCTCCAGTCCTTGCTCAAGAAAAATTCCCATTTAAATCCATGGTGTTCTGTCTGAATGGACTGTTGGATTATGCTCAATACCATTACATAGGATGGGATGAAAAGAGTACTGAGTTCTTCTTACTCTTTTTTCAGTGCATGCTTGATAATTGAAGCAGGGTTATGCTTCAGCAAAGTGACCACCATGATGGTCTTGTTATGTAGTGCAATACTGTGCTAGTCTATGTGATCTGCTGGCATTCTGAATTCCCCTCTGGATTATGGTGTTTCTTTCCTTCTTGCCTTCCTCTGTTATTTCAGAAAAGCATTATTTAACACCCCTTCTCCCAAAAAAACAATCAAAAACTATTTTACAACTTCTTCTAGTTCTTTAAAATATTTGTCAGAACAAACTGAGCTTCCAGCTCTTTGAAAATGTGGAGTACCATGCTTTGTGTTGACTCTACAAGGCAAGGTTTAGGCAAAACTAATTTGTTAGTCTCTAAGGTGCCACAAGAACTCCTCGTTTTATCTCTGAACTGAGAATTTCAAAAAGATACACTGAGAATACTACTAATAAATAGTGATGCTTACTACTTTGCCTCTTCCGAATGCTTTACAAATGCCACCTGCTCATGAGACTCCCACTGAAGTTAATGGGAATTCTGGGCACTACGGCCTTGCAGGTAGGGTCCATTAACAAACAGGTGAATTATTCCTCTCAGTACCATTCTGAGGTAAATTGACTCTTCTGTGGCGCTTGAGATGTACTTAGTGCCCCTCAACTCCACAGTACTGCTTTAAGTATACCACTACAATTAAAATAGATTAACTTCATAGTATAGACAACAAGCCCCAAGCCCTGAAATGGTGTCCTGAAGTTGTGGGTGTTCGGAACCTTGTAGAAGGCACTCAGCACACTGTAGGAACAAGTCATTTGTCAAATACGCTGTAGTATCTCCCAGGGCCGCCCAGATGGGGGGGCAAGTGGGGCAATTTGATCCAGGTCCCAGGCCCCACAGGGGCCCCCATGAGAATTTTTCAGGGCCCCTGAAGCAGGGTCCTTCACGTGCTCCATGGGCCCCAGAAAACTCTCGCGGGGCCCGGGCCCCCAGAGCTTCTTGCACTCTGGGTCTTTGGTGGTAATTCAGCAGCAGGGTGTCCTTCTGCTCCAGGACCCGCTGCTGAAGTGCCCCGAAAACCCGCAGCGGGGGGTCCTTCCGCCCCAGGACCTGCCGCCGAAGACCCCAGGCCCCCTGATTCCCCTGGGTGGCCCTGGTATCTCCTACTGCTGCAGTCCATCCTAACTATCACTAAAGGAATAAAGAACTGTATTCTTTTGGATACAGTCTCCTATTGCAGCATTATATAAGGTAGTTCCAGATTCTTAGGAAGCCACCATTGCGATTGAAATCTCTAGGTTGGTTGGACAGTGTTTTCACATATCTGGAAACCATATCAGCAGCAAGTGTGTGTAATTTGGAGTCTGTATCTCCACACATTGAAAAGAGAATTATATTTTCACTTCAGCTTCCTTTGTGCATCATTGTTTTCAATATCTTACTTTGCTCAAATGATCTTTTCCCTACTTCAGTCATTTAAACCATTTAAAATCTCATGTTGAAATGAGGTCATTTTGAAGACACATTCCTCTTGTTTGAGGCAGGAAGGGAAAGGAGAGAGAGAGCAATCAAAAAACCACCCCCTTTTTCTTGCATTGCTGTCAGCACCATGATATGAACAAGTAGAGTATTATCCTATTCCTATGGTGATAACTTCCTTTACTGCACTGGCTAGAGAGTACTCATGACTATAAACTACAGTCACATTTTGGGTGTCAATTATAGGGTTATAAAATTGTTATAAAAATTAAGCAGCCAGAGCACAAAATCTTGCACATTTTTCACCATAACGATGATAGTTATGACTTCCAAATGTGATATTTTCATTCTAATACAAACATGTCAATATAAAGAAGCTCAGCTGTCAAAAAAATGACTTGCTCGAGGTGATTGGATGAATAGTATTGTGCATGGCTGTTATCTTATTACACCAAGTAATAAAGAATATTAATAAATAATGTGACACAAAGAAAATATTAATAAACTAAGCCCCGATTCGGAGAAGTATTCAGGAAGGATGTTTATGTATGTTGTTAAGCTTCATTGAAGTCAATAGGATTGAAGCACATGCTTAAGCACTTTCCTGAATTGGGACACTAATCCCTTAGTGTTGAGGAATCACCATCCCGCTATATCCCTAAAGCTTTAGAAACCAGCCCAGTTATCTTTGTGCTCCAGCCCAAGGTTCTGCCTGAGGTTAGCTGAGCTGTAGAGCTTTCTTGGTTCAGAGGAGGGGATCTATTCAGAGCTCAGTTTTTTCTGTTTAGGCCAGTTTTGTACACCTTGGAGCATTTGCCTCATATGCATGTGGGTGTGTCAGGGCCGGTGCAAGGATGTTTCGTGCTGTAGGTGAAACTTCCACCTTGCGCCCCCATCCTCTGCACCCCCGTCCTGAGGTGCCCCCCCCCACGGTAGCTCCCCCCCTCCACCTTGAGGTGCCCCTTTTGCGGCAGTTCCCCACCCCTACTCTCCCCCCTGGGGCCCCCCCCCCAGCTCACCCCTGCTCGCGCAAGAGCACTGCCGAGCACGCCATGGCTGCTTCACTTCTCCCACCTTCCAGGCTTGCGGCGCCAATCAGCTTAGGCGCTGCAAGCCTGGGAGGTGGGAGAAGTGAAGCAGCCACGGCATGCTCAGGGAGGAGGCGGGGCAGGGGTGAGTTGGGGCGGGGAGTTCCCCTACATGTTGCCCCCCACCTTACTTGCTGCAGGCGGCCCTCCCTGCGCTCCCCTGCCCCAGTTCCTTCCACCTAAATGCCGGCGGCGATCAGGGCGGCTGAAAAGCCAGCCGCCACAGTTGCTGCTGAAGAAAATGGCGCCCCCCAAATCCCAGTGCGTGGCCTAAATGGTTGCACTGGCCCTGGGGTGTGTGCATGAGAGACAGAGAGATTACTTTTCTTTATTAGCTCAGGTTTACTGGACAGCTGCATCTGAGTTGGCTTTGAGTTTTTGGCTCATATTTTATTTGGGATTGTTTTTTATACAGCAGCCCACTATCTGCTAGGGGATGGATGCATTAAAATAATTAAATTGATAATGCTCTAAATAAGTCCAATGTAGTATAGATAGGGCCCTACTAAATTTACAGTCCATTTTGGTCAATTTCATGGTCTTAGGGTTTTTTAAATTGTTAATTTCATTATTTCAGCTATTTAACTTTGATATTTCACAGTATTGTAACTGTAGGGGGCCTGATCCAAAAGAGGATTGTGGCGGAGTCACAAGTTTATTGTAGGAGGGTTGCAGTATTGCCACTCTTACGTCTGTGCTGCTGCTGACGGCAGCACTGTCTTCAGAGCTGGGCTGCTGGAGAGCTGTGGCTGCTGGCCTGATGCTCAGCTCTGAAGGCAGAAGTGCAAAAGTAAGAGTGTCAATATCATACCATGTCATCCTTACTTTGACATGGCTGCTGGCAGCAGCGCTGCCTTCAGAGTTGGGCACCCTGCCAGCAGCCACCGGTCTCTGGCCCTCCAGCTCTGAAGGCAAAGCAGAAGTAAGGGTGGCAATATAGAGAGCCACCCCCCTACAATAACCTTGTGACTCCCCCACCGCCTCTCTTTGGATTAGGACCCCCAGTTTGGGAAACACTGCTTGCCCCCATTAAATTTGTATAGTATAGATTAAAAGTACACAGAAGACCAGAGTTCACAGGGAGAGACCAGATTTCATGGTCCGTGACGTGTTTTTCATGGCCATGAATTTGATAGGGTCCTAAGTATAGAAGAATGATAGTCTTATGGTAATTCACTGGGCTGGGCGTCAGAAGTTTTTGGTTCTATTCCTGGCTCAGCCATAGACTTCTTAATCAACAACTGCTCATCTGTAAGATGAGGATGACAATACTATCCTACCTCACAAGAGGATTGTGAAGATAAAGTCACTAATGTTTTGGAAATGCTCAGATGCTGTGGTAATTTATTTATTTATTTGGCTATGCAGTCCAGTCAAGCCAAGCCACAGTATTCTGATCAACAATGTTCAAGGCACAAAGACCTCCAGGAAGTTGAGTCATCGCAGTCTTCAACAATGTATGTCATGGTTCGTGGCTGGCCATATTGACATAGTGGACTGTCTCTAAAATGACACCAAAATTCCGCTTCAGTACAAATTCCGTGTCGGTACAAAACTGGTTGAGAGGGCTCCATTGCCTTCGTGGTAAATCAAACCCAGGTTGATGTTGAGTGGGTCTGAGACAAAATAATTATTTGTTACTTTCTCTGTGAACCATGAAGCTCGCCATGTGTCCTCTACCGTAAATCCCTATGCACAAAAACTTATCCACAATGGGCACTGTGAGGGCAGACAACCATGTGGTGGATTAAACAAGTCTTTAATTAATGGTAGATGTGGCATATCACACAATTTTGACACCAGTTTTGCTATGCTTTCTTCTCTGCAAAGGCGGGTGGCGCAGTATTGCAGAGAACTGGTAACCAGTGGTAGAGGAGTAGATTTAAGTGTGCCTGAAATAATATGCATGGTGCAATTAAGTTGTATGTCGATCATCCTTGTGAGAGCCCAGCGAACCCATACAGGACCTAGTACTCCACCACTGAATAACAGAGTGCCAACGCTGAAGTTTATAACATTTGGGTGTTGGCACTCCATGTCATTCCGGCCAATTTCCCAAGCAGGGTGTTGCGCAATTTAACCTCAGTCAATGTCTTTGTAAGATGGTTACAATATGTGAGAGTTCTATCAATTGTAGCAGCTGGTGCAAATCATGTGTTATTCACTGACTATTGAGAACTATATTCAGCTCTCTGCCCACTTGTACATGATGTAAGTAGAAGACACTTGACACAGTCTTACTTCCACTTGGTATCAGATGCCACCAACAATAATAATTGTCCATAGCCACCATATCTGCATTCAAAACACTCTCACGTATGTCAAAGGAATGTGATTGAGTGCCAAAGAACACATCATCTGCATATGCAAACTTGCAAGACCTGGTATGTGGCAGGTCATTCAAATATAAGTTGAATAATATTGGAGATAATACTGATCCTTGCAGAAGGCCATTCTTCTGGTGCCTCCAAGCACTTGTTCTATCACCAATATGCACAGAGAAATGGCGATTTCTCAAAAACAGAGCCATTGCACATACCACCCAGCTGTGGTAATGAGTATTATTAATGATACAGCCTTCCCTAATTCTGGCTTGCAAAGCTCACTCTTACCTTTGACCTCACTGCTAAAGCTTCAGAGACCATTATGAAATAGCTAGAAGATATACTTTATGTACACGAATACTGTTGCTGGAAATATGCTGCTTGTGCTGAACAGTGTCAGCAGTATATGCATAGCAGCACAAGAGCTAGAAGCAGCAACTTTAATCTAAGGATTGCAGTGGTCCCACAGCAATTAATTAGTATTATTTATTAGTATTGGATCCTCCCAAATGTGCAAGCTGCTTACAGCCTCTCTTATCAAACTCTCCACTACCCCTCTCCCCATCTCTTCAGGAAAAGCTTTGGGAAGTAGATATGCCTTGCAGCGTACCCTGAAGCTCTGTAAATCCAGTCTCTGTGGAGCCAGAGCAAGAGACCAAGTTCTAGAGTCAAGGACACTTCATGCAAAAATGTGTTTATGTTAGAAGACAGTCAGGGGTTTGGCTTATTCTCCACAGAGCCATATGTTTCCCTGCTGGTTGATGTGACCAACCTTGCTGAAGGTGCTGCATCTGCTTTACTGAGTTAAAATGGACACAGCAATGCTTCCTAGCCTTAAGAATCTGAGCTGTAGCTAGCAATTTGAAATGTATATGCCCCCTGGCTGATCCCTCAGCCTTTGCCCACACGACACGTTCC
This sequence comes from Chelonoidis abingdonii, assembly GCF_003597395.2. Lineage (NCBI taxonomy): Eukaryota > Metazoa > Chordata > Testudines > Testudinidae > Chelonoidis > Chelonoidis abingdonii. The sequence goes on along the minus strand of NC_133770.1, from coordinate 33,606,821 downwards.
CTGCCTGCAAAATGCCCATTATCTCAGAAGGTAGACATATCATTACATGCAATGCAATTGCTAGCACAGCAGATGGTTAGATATAGATATCCTGCAGTATGTCTGCTGAGAGACAAAATACGGTACTAGTGCACCCTAAGGAAGTTAAAAAACAAACTGCAGCACCTGCTTACACCTGCTCTGGATCTGGCCCCTGAGTATATGGGGTGACTACCATGCTCAGGATAAAGAGGTAAATATTTCAGAGGAAGATTAGGGAGGAAATAATGCCACCATTTTTATCCTCTTCCACTTAAAAAAATCACACACACTGCTAAAAAAACAATGGCCTCAATACAACCAGGGTTTATACAGTTGTGTCTTGGTGTAATGTGGGGCACAGAAGGTGGCTATGGTATTGCAAGACATCTGCAGCCCATGTTCACCGGCAAAAGGGTGGAGGTTCCAGCACCAGCCATCACAGCCCTAAAACTAAGTGGCATTGCCTGAAAGCATGGCCAGTGCACCTGGAGATGTGCCATATCACTGAATCCCCTTCACAGCCTCTATCTATCCTTCCAAGTTCTTATAGAGGGTACATCATCCAAGTAAATGCATTTCTGCTAGCAGGGCTCCTATGGAGCACTGAGCACATGTTAAAGCTGTACTCCCTGGCTTGAAAACCAAGGAGAGTGTAGCAATGTAACCTCCTCCCCCCCACACACACACTGTATTTGCTGAAAAATCATTTTGGGAGATCATTTGGAGGGTCATTTGAGTGAAATTTGGGGATTGGTCCTGCTTTGAGCAGGATTAGATGACCTCCTAAGGTCCCTTCCAACCCTGAGATTCTATGATTCTATGACAGGTTTTAGCTGAATTTTTTTTTCCCCAAGAGAGACAAAAAACATTGTTTCAATGCATTTAATTTCATTTTTCAATTCAAAACAGTCTTTCAAATAAATGTTTAGCCAGTATTAAAAAAAAACAACAAGCCACACACATATCAAAAAAAAAAAAAAGTGAAAAACACCCCAAATAATTAATTCTGAAATAATAATGTTTACAGACAACTCAAAACATCCAGCTGTCTTGAAAATAATATTTTTTCTTTGCATTTTTATTTCAACAAAACCTTTCAGGAAAGAAAAGATTTTTGGTTTGAATCAAACCTGATTTTTTGTTGTTGTTTTGGTTCGTCTCATTCCAAACCAAAAAATCCATTATTCACTATGCTGCCTGCATAGGTCATGAGCCTAAGATTGGTTTGAAAATCATGAGCTTTTACAAAAAAATAATTTGGGGGTTCTGTTTATTTGTCTTCTGGTTTCATATGTTCAAGGCTTTCTTCACAAACATGAGGGCTAGAATTTTTATTTTTTTAATGAAAGCTGAGATGCTCATATAGTCACATAATTCCAGGAACTGGGCCTTTGAAAAACACTAAGTATTCCAAGAGCTGGCAACATTGCCATAAACAAGACCATGTGATGACTCAAATGGATCATGGAGTCACCTTTGTGAAGAGAGTATGTTCTTTTTGAAAATTTGTATTTTACTGGAATTACTTCTTGTAACCTTAGTGGCACCCTCTAAGTTTTACAAGGGATTGAATGAAGCTTGAGGAGTAGGTTCTGGGAGATCATTCCAGGCATAGGGGCAGCAAATCCTGACAGAACTGGATTAGAGCAAATAAAGGAAAAAATAAGAGATAACAGCGAGGTCAGTGGAAGGGTAATTAGCAGTGCTTTGTGCCTGTCTGTTGCAGAGCACTCAGTACAATATTTGTGGTTAACTCTGATCCTGATCTTACTTTGGTTTTACCTTACTGTAACTCCACTGATACCAGTGGAGTTACTCATGATTTATGCTGGTGTACGGAAGCACAGAAACAGGCCCTCTTTGAGGACAGGCTGATCTAGTGGATTAAGCATGAGCTGGGAATCACTCCCTGAATTTCACTCTTAGTTCTGACAATGACTTGCTATGTGGCCACTCTGCATCTCCATTTCACCATCTGTACAATGAGGAGAACAACATTTCTCTCCCAGGGATGCTGTGCAAATTGGTCAATTAAGGTTTGTGCTGCACATTGAAAAGGCAGCGTTATCTGATGTAAAGCCTCCAGAAAGGAGGCCGGGTGGAAAATGGAGATCGGCTTCTTATCTCCAGTTTCCTTTCTTCTGTCCATTTTTTGAGGCAGGAATTCAATTCTGCCCTCAGATTGGTACATGCAACACCTCACTGACTTTCATTGGGAGACACAGGTATCTCTGAGGACAGATTTGGGTCTTGGGAGTTTATATAATTTTTTGTTTTTACTTCAGCAGTTGCATCTAGGAGGAGGAAGAGAATGAAAATACATTTCTAGGCAGCGTGGTTTCCATGGGATTTTGAGTTGATTGATCAGGTCACCTGATTCTCATAGCAGCTGCCTTGAAGTTGCTATGATATAGTTTGTGGCATAACATGGGCTTGCTAACACACAGATTTTTGTCATGTTAATGAGCAGGCGTTGGATACCATACAGCAGGAAAACTCCTTTTGGGCTCACTGCATTGTACACTGCTGTGCCAATCTGTATTGTAGAGGTGTTTATAAAGCAGAGTTTTAGCTCGGGTACTACAGTGATACAAAGAATAAATAATAATCCGTACATCCTAAGGGCTAGAGCTGGTTGGCAATTTTATGATGGGAAGTTTGTCTGTTGGGAAATGACAATTTGTCAAAACTGAAATGTTCCATGGAAACCAGGCAGGTTTCAAAACCTGCCTAGTTTACTGCTGGCTTGCTTGGTCCTCAGTGGCCCAGGCTTCCAACTCTTCAACAGTCCATCTGGCAGACTGATGGGCTACCTGGAAGTCCTGGAAACCCAAGCTTCCAGCCTCATGGTCCTTGGCCATCTGGGTTCCCATGATCTGTAGTTCAGCTAGGCAAGCCGTAGGTTCCCAGCAGCTCACCTGGCAGCTAGGGACCCCTGACTTCCCAGGGAGTCGGGTGGCTGCTTTCCTGCCTGGCCAGCTGGCAGCTGTTTTGCAAAAAATTTGGAGGGTTTTTCATTTGCTGTGGAACAAAAGTTTTTTTTAAATCTCAGAAAATTCTGTTCCCGCTCAACTCTGTTAAGATCCTTGAAGGAGATATGAAATTCTGTATCTTTTCTGCCTGCAGCTGGAGACATGAATACATGGATTTATTTGAATGAATATTATATTTTATTATTTTTCAAATAAAATGCAATTAAATCAACATTAATACAAATATACAAAGAGATAGAGAATGTATAGTTAATTTACTAATCACACATCTAACAAATCTGCCTGTAGGTATTATAACAATGAGTGTAATTGTGTCTCCTTATTTAGACTGAAAGACAAGATCAAAACTGCAGTAAGGTCACAGTCATAAAAGCAAATAAACAATTACAGCAAATGTTATACACGTCTGTCTGTCTTCAGTGCACAGTGCCATGTTCTGCTCTCATTTACTCCAGTGCTAATCTTGAATAACCCAATTGACTTTATATCAGTGTAAGTGGAAGCACTCTAGAATATTAATGCAAAGTAACTGACAATCTTGGAAACCAAAGTACTTTACAGAAGAGAAGCAGTAAGGGTAATAGCCATCCGTGCTTTCCTACAGCATCCTGCTACTGTGCCTTGTGCTTTAGCCCTGTTCTGGAAAGAAAGCTAATTCCGTTTCCATGCCTACTCGGTACAACTTTTCTGTTGATACTGCATATTGCAACAGGGACAATTCTTCTTCAGGATCTGAACTGAGACCAGCAACTCATTCCATATAAGCCACCAGCAAGCTCTCACAGGGCAGCTGCTTCTGATTGTGGACAGCCTGAAGTAAATTAGAACAGGTTAGTAGAGGCAAGTAGCTTTGTATCCAGTTCAGTCCCCATCCCCAGTATGTGATCCTTTGACGCAATGCATCCTAACCTGGCATTTGTTAATATATCAATAGAAATATACTGTACTCTGAGATGCATGTTAAATGTGGGTATGAAGGAAAATTACAGCACATTGCCTCTCTTCCAGCCTTTGTGTTGCTCAGTGAAAGATACCTGGACATCATAAAACCATCTTCAGACTCTAAAGACACATTTTTGTGGAGATCCCGCTTATGATACTACAATATTTGGGCTCTGCACCATGCACAAAAGCCTGAGTATTGCTATTATATATGCAAAAGCCCTTTTCATTGGCTGGAATGTTCACTACTTCTTTGTAAGTGTTCCAGGAGCCCTCTCAGACTGTCTATTATTATAGATATATTAAAAATGTGTGTTGCAGTGGCTCCCAGAGGCACCCAGCTCAAGATAGGGGCTCCATTTTGCTAGGATGTTGTGCCAACACGTACGCAGACGTGGTCCCTGTCCCAAGGAGTTTACTTACAAACTGAGGAATAGCTTACAGTCTTTTCTTGAACCTCTCTGTGCTGCCTTTGCCCTGCAAGTGAGGACAGTGGCCTCGTGTGTGTTTGCTGACTTGATGGAGTAACTGGGAAATGTCAATAAACAGGACAGAGGGAGGGATTGGTACTGATTCTATTGACAGAAGCTTCATTGCATTTCACCGCCTAATCAGAGAGCCTGGATTCCTCTCCTACAGCCATTCTTGGTTACAGGAAGTGTCCCCTCACTTCCCTACAAGTGCTACCTGCATCTGGGGAGAGGGAAAGCAGCCTCCCTGCAGTCCCTGCTCCCCCACCCACACGCGTAGGATGCAAGAGGATGGGCAGAGACAGGGAGTGGGGTTTAGCCTTGGCTCCATCTCAAATGCCCCAGGAGGCCAGCACCTAGGAGGAAGTAAGCTGCGCCAGGAAAAGGACTGGCATAGTGTGCTTCCTCCCTGGAGCACAAGGGAAGCAGAGATTCCTTTCTGACTTTGAGTCACAGTTCAGTCCCTGCACTGCTGCTGGAGCAGCACAACCTGCTCCCCTTGCAGTTACCTCAGGATCTATGAGGAGCTGAGTGTGATGACTTCTGTTGGAGCTGAGGGCACTCAGCACCATCCAGAACCTGCTCAGGCAGAATGAGGCCCTAACTGTCAGCTATACATATCTTCCCAGTAAAGTATGACGCTTGTGACTTGTTTTCAAATCACTGGGTTATTTTTCTTAATTTTTCCATGTTTTATTGTAATATTTGGTAGGAAAAGCTGCTTTTATTCAGTTTTAACATAACTCCTAGTTTAAAATTTGAGGGCTGCCAAAGTATCCTTGTCTCTCTCCAGTACATCTAAACAGTTGAATGCGGCCAATCAGTGAGTGAACTATATGTATGTGACTAGCTTTGAATTGCTGCAGAATGAAAAACTCCAGGGGCAAGCAGTGTTTGACTGGTCCCATTTTCGCTAACAACAGGTAGTTATAATTTTCACTCTCCCAGAGACAGTATGTAATTTCGTTGCAACCCCCTCTGCAGCATTATTTTGTGAATTAATCTTCAGATCCAGTAGGTGCAGCTTTGGTGTTTGAAGCTGAAAAGTCATAAGTGTTAATTCCGACCTTCCAAAACCACAGAATGAATGCAGCTATACAATGGAAGGACATTCAGTTTATCTGTAACCTGGAGCTTCAGTTCCAGGTTTTCTGTACAATTCCCAGGAAATCCTGTTTTTTCTGCCCTCTCAGATGCTGTTAACTTTAGACAAGGTGTGCAAATGCTTGTTTATCCATATTGTTACTTAGAGAATACCCAAAAGTGTACTAGCAACATTACATTATCCTTGTGCCCAGGAAGCATACCGCCTTATCGTCTAAGTCAGCGGTTCCCAGCCTTTTTCATCTGGCAGGCGCCAGACGATGAGCCACGGAGGACCGTGGTGGCGGACAAGCATCCACTGAAATGCCTCCAACAAGTGGTTTCATCAAGAGGCATCGCCGCTGAAATGCTGCCAAATTTCTGCAGCATTTCAGCGGATGCTTGTCCGCTGGCCAGTACGCGGGTGCACTTAGATGCCCCGGTGGGTACCATGGTGCCCACGGGCACCGCGTTGCAGACCACTGGACTAAGTAGACAAAGAAAGAACAGATTAAGAATGTTTCTTTTCATGCGTTTTCCTTTGTATTTTTTTTAATTTGACGCTTATTATTATTATTAGTTGTTTTACAATGGCATTTAGAGCCCCTCATGTGAGATTAGGGCTTCTTAGTTAGCTAAGTGCTGCGCATACCCATAGTACGAGCTAATCCCTGCCAGGAACAGTGCATGGTCTCAGTGAGCCGGACAGAGGGAGAAAGAAAGGAAGGATGGTTGCTGCCACTTTGCAGATAAGAAACTGAGGCAAAGGGAGATTTGGGTCTAGATTTTCTAAGTAGCTCAGCACCCTCAATCAGTGACAAATTTCCAGAAGAACTTAGCTCCCATTTAGGCTGTCTACACTGCACACCTCTTTTGGCAGCATGTAGTGTACAAGTAGCTACGTGCACAGTGAAACGCAGGTGGTGTCCACTCTGCAGTGTGTAACTACGTGCCAGTGAAAGGCTCTGGCAGGAGAGAGACAGCAGGGAAAAGCTTCACTAGCTCCTCTGCTGGCGCCTTTCACTGAGGCAAGGAAAGCCTCTGGCGGTCAAAGGCATTTAAGAAAGGCTTAGCTTCCCCCCTGTCAGAACCTTTCCTCATGAAGGGAAAAGATTGTGGCCACTGTGTGCTGCTGGAGTCTCTTCCTGCAGCAGAGGAAGGCTCTGGCAGCAGGGAGCCAACAAAGCCTTTTCTCACTGCCACAGTCTTCCCTTGCTGGGGGAGTCTTTTTCCTGCAGAGGGGAAGAGCTCCAGCAGCAGGTGTGTACATTACTTGGGGGCAGCCGGTTTAGGAAGAAATCTCTTGAGGCCAGACAGCAGACAGCTAACAAAACTACCATTTATTTACACACACAGAGCTCACCTAACCAGCCGCAGCAGGCTAGGCTATCCCCTAATAATCTAACTCAATTGCCATGGGAACAAAACCATGGCAACCAAATACACAACAATTACATGCCACCAAAGTGGTGTGTAGTGTAGACGTAGCCTTAGACATCAAAATAAGCAGCCAGTTTTTCAGAAGAACTCAGGACACTGGATGGTGAGCACTTTTGAAAGTCTGGCTCTTATTTAAATGCATTGAAAGTTTGGTGCCAACTGTGGGTGCTGAGCACTTGAAAATCTGACCCTAAGTAATATCCCCTAAATTGCACAGGAGGCCTGTGTTAGAGCCTGGTGCTGAACTTACATGAATATCGTATGCAGAGAATACAAAATTATTCAAGAAAGTTAAGTCCAAAGCTTGCTGCGAAGAATTACAAAGGGATCTCACCAAACTGGGTGACTGGGCAACAAAATGGCAGATGAAATTCATTGTTGATAAATGTAAAGTAATGCACATTGGAAAACATAATCCCAAATATACATATAAAATGATGAGGTCTAAATTAGCTGTTACCAATCAATAAAGAGGTTTTGGAGTCACTGTGGATAGTTCTCTGAAAACATCCGCTCGATATACAGTGGCAGTCAAAAAAAGCTAACAATGTTAGGAACCGTTAGGAAAGGGATTGATAATGAAACAGAAAATATCATAATGCCACTATATAAATCCATGGTAGATCCACCGTGGTAGACCTTGATAGCGTGCAGTTCTGCTCACTCCATCTCAAAAATGATATATTAGAACTGGAAAAAATACAGAGAAGGGCAACAAAAATGATTAGGGGTATGTAAGAGCTTCCATCTGAGGAGAGATTGAAAAGACTGGAACTGTTCAGTTTAGAAAAGAGACGACTAAGAGGGAATATTACAGAGGTCTATAAAATCACAAATTGTGTGGCGAATGTAAATAAGGAAGCGCTATTTACCCCTTCCCAGAACACAAGAACCAGGGATCATTCAATGAAATTAATAGGCAGCAGATTTAAAACAAACATAAGGAAGTTCTTCACACAACGCACAGCCAACCTGTGGAACTTGTTGCTGGGGGATGTTGTGAAGGCCAAAAGTATCACTGGGTTCAAAAAAGAATTAGCTAAGATCCACCAATGGCTATTAGCTGTGATGATCAGGGACACAACCTCTGCATGTGTTGCAGTCCGCTCTAATCCTTGGTAATTTTTTTGGTTTTTTGGGCTGTGTTTGTATGTTGTTTAGTCCTGGTTGAGCCATATTTGTGTCAAAGAAAATGACATAAACCAGATCCTGCCCTGAATGAAAGGGGTGGCGCAATCTGTGTGTTTTTCGCTGGGAGAGTTCTGGGAGGCATTCTGCCCCTCTCAGGAGGAATGGCACCAACACTGCATTGAGGTCATGCTGTTATGCTCTGCCCCCAGTTTAAGACTGTACTGAGGTGGTGATCTATACTGCCGTATTTTGGGTGGAGGAAAGGCATGATTCAGCTTCTTCTTCAGCCATGGAGGTGCAATAGGATATTTCACTTTCCTCACTCAATTAATCTTGGATAATTTCTGAATAAATATTGCCAGGATTTCCAAACTGATGGTGGTTTAACAGCAGGGAGAAAGTTCTTTAGCAGATGAAACAAAGGGAGATTGTAGCAGTTAATATGGGAAATCTTTTGTTTCAGCAAGACTGAATGCTTTGTTAGCAGTGTGGGAGATAAACATTGGTTTGATAGTGTAGGTTTGGTGGTAATCTTTCTCTGTGTTTAATTCATAATTTTTTTTATTAATTATATTTTCCCCTCAGCACTATCTTCAGTCAGATTAATGCCGTGTTCTAGTCAGCAATTTGGCCAACTATAATATAAATAAGTAGCCAGAAGCAGGACACCTCATGTTGCAGCTGATAGGTAGATCTTTTTTTAGAAGTATGGGCTAAAATTTTGAGCCTGCATTCATTTCCCCACCCATATCAACTGTTTTGTTGTCTTCTGTCTTGCTGTGATAGCTAAGCAAAAATTGACCAAACTGTTGAGAAAAAAACACCTAGGACAGACAAGAGGTGGGCTAGCACTTAGATTTCAGTGGGCAAGGTTTCATGCAGGAAATAATCAGGGAAATTCCACTGACCTGCTGTGTGAACTTGGACAATTCACTTCACCTCTCCATGTCCATTTGCCTTCCCATTTTTTTTCTGTCTTCTCTATTTAGACTAAGCTCTTCAAAGCAGGGACTGGCTCTTACTGTATATTTGTCCAGTGCCTAGCACAATGGGGCCCCAACTAGAGCCAGGTAAAAAAATTTGACTGCAACTTTTTTCAGTGAAAAATGCTGATTTAGTGACATTGAGCAAAATCATGTCAATTTCATCAAATTGTTTTGGTCAGGAAAAACAAAATAAAAAAATTCCAAAAAAAAAGGAAACATTTTGTTTCAACAGTTTTGAAACAAAGTTTCAATTTTTGATTCAAAATGGCTCTTTGTTTTGAAATTTCCTTTAATTTTTTTTTAAGTTGAAAGCTCAGAATCAAAATGAAACACTTAGCTCAACTCAAGGCTTTTTTGTTTCTTTGTTTGTTTTAAACATCAATTTTTCAAAAATTAAAAAAAAATCACTTTGGTATCAACCTGAACTTATTTTTCCCCTGATTTTTTTCAGAATTGCCAGCAAACTGAAAGCTTCATTATTTGTACAGCTCCACCCTAACCTCCTACAAATGATTAATAATAAACAGATGGGTGAAACATTTATAAGAAAAGGGAGAGAACTTGGTGGACTAGCTGCAACACAGACTGGGAGTTGGGAGTTCTAATCCCAATTTGCTGTCATTCAGGTTACTGGCAAAATTCTTACCGATTTCAGCAGGACTGCACAGAGGTTCTGAGAGACCTGGGGCAAAATCTGAAAAATGGAGGATAGGTCCATCAACGGCTATTAGCCAAAATGGTCAAGGATGCAACCCCATGCTCTGGGTGTCTCTAAACCTCTGACTGCCAGAAACAGGGACAGGATGACAGGGGATCAATCACTCAATAATTGCTCTGTTCTGTTTATACCCTCTGAAGCACCTGGCAACAGCCACAGTCGGAAGACAGGATACTGGATTAGATGGACCATTGGTCTGACCTAGTATGGCTGTTCTTATGTTCTTACCAGGCCTCTATCCTTCCAAAAAAATTACCACTGAGGGAAGGACCAATGGGGGGTTGGGAATGAGCCCCCCCTGCGCTCACCCTGCAGTTGCAGCTCCTAGCCTATGGGGCTGGACCCGACTTCCTGCTCCTGGCATTACAACCTGGTCTTTGGGGTCACAGTGCCATTCAAGTTTGACCTGGCTACCCCTGAGTCCTAGAGGGGCAAGTGAGTCAAACTCTTATGCCAGGTTACAACTGTCCCTTTTGCCCTCCACCCCCTCCTGGAAGGCCCTGAATTTCAACAGGAGTAAGAACAGGTCTAATATCTTGTAGCCTCCATCTACCTTAGTTTCTCCATCTGTACAATGGGTATAATAGTACCTTCCTCACAGAACTATGGGAGCAGGCAAGATTGAGAGTCTGAACACATTGTCGGACCAAACTTGCCCTCTTCTTGGCAGTTGATTCTATTAACGAGGTAAATAATAATACAACCTAAATTCCAACCCAATCCTTCTCCCCAGGCTTTTCCTCTCCTACTATGGAGCCTGTAAATCCTATGAGAACTTCGTCTGCCAGCTCCAGGCTCCACATCAGGGGACTTGGAAGCCCTTGAGTCTCTGACACTCGGGCATTCTGCATGGCAGGCTCCACTAGAGCCGCTGACCCTGTAAGTCCTGGAGTACCTGATCCTGGGACAGTCCTCCAGGCTGCCAAGGAGATGGGTGGGTGAGCTGGCACGGAGCTAAGCAAGTTGCTGAGAGGAAGCTGTCTGTGTGGCATGCAAGTTTTGAAACCTGCATATATTCCCTCGAAAGATTCATCAAAATAGACATGTTTCCACCAAATGTTTCACTTCTGACAACTTGGCATTTTTTACAGAAAAGCGTTCTGTTGGAAAATTTCTGACAAGCTCTACAAACAAATACCTAGACCCTGAATGAGCTATAAATCCTTCCCACCACTATTAAATGGGCTGGCTCCCCACAAATCCATGTAGGGACTCAGTGTGAAATCACAGAACAACACTGGCTGTGAAATGTTTCAAAGACAAGACCTCCAAGTTATAATAGTCACCATTCCATGTTGATTGCCTAACATTGGACTTCCCCAGAAAGTGAGGAAAGCTGTTATGTAGCCATAACTATAAGTCACAGATATGTACAGAACCTCTCTGTCCTAAAGGGGAACGTAGAAGCTTCAACAGGATGTAGGTAGTACATGCCACCCACCTCTAAAAGTAATAATAAAGTACTCACAGCTGGCCAGGACCATGTGCCAAAATAAAACAGTAGCTTTTTCAGCATATTAATATTAACTGAAATCCTCCCACAAATAGGAAGTCACTTCTGGAACAAATTACAACAGGAACTTATAGTAAGGTATTGTTATATTAAAAAAAATCAGGGTCAAGTTACCCTCTCAAGTACAAGCAAAATCCAAGTCTTTGGTCATTTCATTCCTTGAATCCAAGAGCTCCCCTTTTCCTGCCTCGTGATCCATGATTGAGTCCACAGACTTCGCCTCCTTAAATCCCTTTGTTTCTTCTACCTAACCAAACCAAAAATGTTTGTTATTGTGCACCCTTTCAGCATTGTGCTGTGCAGAAGACACATCGCCTGAGTTTCCTGACTCTCTTCCTGGACGCTCAGCTGCCACTGTCTTTTGGGTTGCAGAGACATCGCCTGCTGGCTAGGTCTCTTACTATTCTACCCCTTCTGGGGCACTCAAAGTCCAAAACAAGTATAAAGCAACATAAATGCTTCCCATTCCTCTGGGAGATCTGCTTGGCACTGCCCTGGTCCTTAGGGTACAGCTTCACTGCACAGTTCACTCAGGTGATTAGTATCCAGCTCAGCCTAAGCCAGCTATGAGCAACCACCCACTGCAAAGCCAGACCTGAGTTATTGTGTCCTCACTGGTGCTGCACTCACCCCTATGTATCACTAGGAGTTCTGGAGACATAGGCCAGAGTTCTTTGTGTGGCTGAACCACTCTATGATTCTTTCCCAATGAATTGTGGAAGGATTTATCTGTCCTTCTAGGCACACAGGGGAATTATGGGAAAGCAGTGGAGGACTATCAGTATTTGAGTAATTTAGCCTGCATCCTCACTACAAAGTGAGTGGGTTATCAGCCTGAGTGAAAGCTGCACCTGAGCTTTAGCTTATACCTCCAGCGAGGCCCACTAGCTTGGGTTGACAGTGCCACCAAACTCAAGGAGAGGTTTTGTGTGTGGACGGGAATGGGATTTGGGGCAACAATAGAGCTGGGCAACATTTTTTAGACAAATAGTTTGATGAAAAATGCATTTTCAGTTCACTTGAAACTATTCATAAATATGACATGAATAGTTTTGCCACTCACAAAATGGCTGGAGGAGGAGAAGCAGCAACTACCCTCTTATAACCTTTATTCATTACAGAACTCACTGGGGGAGCAGGAGATCCAGGTTCAAATGCTCTCTCTTTTGGATCAACCAAATATTCAGATTTGGTTTGATGCAAATGAATTTAATTTTTGTTGTTGTTGTTGCAATTTTTCAGAACTGCCACTGAACTGAAAAATCAGGTATTCTCCCAGCTCCAGTCAACACTAGAGTAAGAGCCTGAAATAACTCTGCAGTAAAGACATACCCTAAGGCATTCTGGGGAAAGTCATAAATTTTCCCTATCAGGTTCTCTAAACTGCTTAATTTTGCCAAAAGAGCCAGCTAAGCAAGCAAAATTCCCACCCTGCTTTGAACAGTCTTTACACACCATATACAGGCCAAATGTACCCCTTTTCCTTACTGGTAATTCCAATTACAGAACAAAACACAAGCCTCAGCCCTGGGCCACCCTACAAATTTATGTCAGTTTAACTATGTCACTCAGGGCGCGTGGAAAGAACTAAGCCTGGATAGAATGGTGTCTGTTTTCCTAGTGCTTGGAAAATCTACCCCCCTGAGAGATGTAGTTGTACCAACCTAACCCCTGATGTAGACAGCACTACGTCCCATCAGGCTACTCCCGTCGACATAGCTAGCGCCTCGGGGAGGTGGAGTACCTACACTGACAGAAGAAGCTCTCCCATCCGCATAGAGAGTATCTTCACTAAGTGCTACAGCGGCGTAGATGCACCACTGCAGCTCTGTAGGCAGAGACAAGCCATCAGTCTGAATATCCTCCTCAGGCTCAGCTATTCCCAGGACTTTCCTGCAGGACTTTCTCTGTGTCAGTTGCCTACTTCCTCTGCTCCAGAAAGATGCTCCAAACCTTCCTATAACCTACAGGAACTTCTGGATAGCATGAGTCAGCCAGAATTACTCTGCATCTTTGGATGGTGGTTTAGCACCAGATCTTCTGGTGACTCAACAGAGGAGCTCTGCATTCCTATGTGGAATCTTGGAACCCACCATCACAGATCCATAAAATTCTTCCCCGTCTCACTTACATAACTGATACCTGCCTGAATGATGGAACAAAGCCTTTGTCAGCACGGCTCGCTCTGGACAGGTATTGGGTTCAACATGAGCTAAGATCCTGTATTAAAGGGCAACAAGGGTGTAGGGAGGAGGGTGTCATTATGTTAAGCTAATTTACTTGAACAATGCACCCGTTTTGCCCTTTAAGACAAAAAAAGGGGGACAAGGGGGCAATGTGGCTGTGTTATCTGAATGGAATTTCAGGAGGTGCTGTTTTAAAAATAGATTAATTGAGATGCTCTGTACACCAGAAACACAGAATATGACCTAACTGGGAATAGTTGTGGCACTCAGGCCATCCTGGCATGTTCGCAATATTTCCTCTGAACTGGTTCAGTTTTAGTCTGGCCTAGTGCTAAATGTCCTGGACATCATAACAGCCATTATCCTGTGCTGAGTGGCTCCATCCTTAATGCATTCATAAGGCACATTGATGCTAGTGCTTAGTAAATTGTTTCATTTGGTTGGTTTTAATAGTTCATGTTTCGCTAGAGAAAGACAGACAAGATGTCGGCTTCCCTCCAGCAATCTGCTATGAGTCTCTTGCCATGTCCAGTACAGAAAGACAAGGTGGGTGAGGTAATATCTTTTTTATTTGACCAACTTCTGGTGGGGAGAGAGAAAAGCTTTTGAGCTCACGCAGAGAAACTTGAAAGCTTCTCTCTCTCACCAACAGAAATTGGTCAATTAAAGATATTACCTAATCCACCTTGTCTCTCTAATATCCTGGGACCGACATGGCTACTACTACACTGCATAATTACAGCACACATAGTTCTCAGTCTCTTTCTCCGTGCACCTGGATAGCATGGTGTCTGTGTTTTCCCACTGCTGGGCTGGGAGAGCAAGTGAGCTGGCTGAGGTTTGCTCTAGTTAAGATGGAATGATATTGGTTGGGTGGGTGGGGATAGCATGTTACAGGGGGAGGTGGTCTGCCCCTTACAGAATGTTTGTCCTTCCCTTGGCAAAGAGGCTTACAAATGAGAAGTCTCCGACTTTCTGATTGTCCCTGGAATCCTAGGGGACAGTGGTGGAAGAAGGACCTTCTTTATCTGTTTAGCATAGTATTGGTGTCAGTTTCTCTGTGATCAGTGGGCTTTGCCACAGTTACCCAGTACCCTGTGACCCTTCACATTGGAGTAGTGCAATGTGCTCTGTACGGCGCTTCGACAATCTGCTTGTGTAAATGCTACAGCCAGTGCAGGAGGCAGAGGCTTTTTTTTAGTGGGACAAGTCATAAGGTGCATCCTCAACTCAGTGCTTCAGAGACTACACTGGCTTCCTGTTCACTTCCTAGTACAATTAAAAGTATTGTTACTGATTTTAAAACACTGTACGGTTTGGCTCCTAGCTATCTGTGGACTGCGTCTCTCTCTCTGCTCTATTGAGATCAGTCAATGCATTTGCGATAAGAGTCTCAAGATTTGAATGTCCAGGGATAATGGAAGGGCATTTTTAGTGGAAGGCTATTGACTCTGGAATTTGCTTCCCTCACTGGTCTGACAGAGCCTGGGTCAGTTGACCTTCAGGTGCATCTGTTTTCCCTGGCTTTTCCCTGAGAGGATGTTCACAGCATATTGTGTTTAATGAGAAATTCTGCTGCATTACCTATTCAGTTTTAGTTAATATCTGTTAACTAGGGAGTTGGCTGTTGTTTTCAATTTTTTTTTAAATTCAGGTGCTTAGAGACAGTTGTGATAAGGGCAATTTTAGAAATTTTAAAAATTAAAATAAATTTTAAAAAAATTATTATGGCTGCCATCTAGAATAAAGTGATCCAGGACTGATCAACTAAAACCAATCCTGTTCTTCTAATGGCTTTGCATTGTTGCCACCGCTCACCTTTTAAATCAGGATTCTTGGGTTATTTGCTGTGTGTGTATTTTTAAGCCCCAGCCTCTGGAGTCCTTTGATTATGTGAGGAACTCAGCTTTCTTTTAAAATAAAAGTAAGTGTCCAGACCTCATAATTGCAGAAAAAAGCTTGAAAATGTGGCCCAAGTGCATCCTGTAGGGTAGAAACCAAACAAATAAAACATACCTCAATTTTATTTTATTTTTTTTAAATCTCATGGTTTTAAGACAATCTCATGATTATTGGAGCCTAATGTGTGATTTTGTTAACACTTTGGGTTGGCATTTCTACTTATAGCAACTTCTTCCTACTTCAGACGACTGTTTTGCCCTGGTCTTAGTCTCTGTGCACCTTACAAGACTGACAAATTAAGCAAAATTGGTGCACCCATCCTTGTTCTCCATTGTGTGTTTTTATCAACAAAGTCTACTATGAGCCCTTCATCCTTTTCATCCAGAGAGGGTGAGGATAGTGTGGACATTTCTGCTGACATGCCATTGCTTGATAACATAGCTCACTGTAATTCATATTTCCTTTCATTTGTCATCCATGTTTCTCTAGTCAATGACTGAAACGCAAAATATAATACCTAAATATTCAAATATAGGACACATTATAATATAGATTTCAGTGGGAATTGGCTGATTTCAGCAGCTTGTAGGACTAAGTCTTGTAAATGGGTTTCCCCTTTACCTCCTGGAATCCCTAGCTGGTAAGCCCTGTAGGTGAATTAAACAGTATACATAGTTCACCAGAGTACTGTCAGCAATGTCTTCATTATCATTTGCTCCCTTTGCCCCAGGTACAATACTAACATGGCAGTAGTTAATAGAAACCTCCCTTCAGGCTCCATGGTTCATCCTTTTATCCTGCTTGCCTTCTTCTCCCTGCTATTCTTCTGGTGACCTAATTACCTCGTTAGCCCATCAGGTTCTCTACAGATACAACTGATCTCTTCCCACCTTCCAAACCCACTCCCACTCTAACCACACCCAGTGCCCTGGGTGATCTAAGTGACAAGGATGCAGGCTTCCAAAGGCTCTCTTTAGAGCTGCTAACAGTCCATATGTTTCAAAACAACATAATGAATGTTCTGAGAGGAATGTTTATCTCACATTTGGACACTAATTTGTTGCTGTTTAAGCTCAGAAAATAGCCATGGTCTGTAATGTTAGGGTTGGATGGGACGGGAATAGCCTTATGAAAGTATGTAAAAGGCACTTTGCTTTGGAAGCAGTGTGCAGCTTTCAGGTCTGTGCTGTAATAGCAGCACAGTGCCAGATGGAGTGACCGTTTATAGCCTATACAACCCAAGAGGGAAAAATTAATAACCTCATTAACAAGGCATGTGTCCTAGTTGCAAATTCAGGCCATTAAGGCACAGGCACACGTTTAGATTATGCAAAACAGCACCAGCCAGGTGGAACTTTCAAATAGTGCTGTAAATCAAAGTGTGTCTCTGAGAATCACAAAATGCAGGGGATGAGTCTGTGGTGCCCTCCCCACTTTCAGAGGGTGAGGCTCATGCTCCCAGCTATCTCCAGTAGCTGGCGTGTAGTCAATGGACCTTTAGATCCACTTCTGTCCTACTGACTTTTGAGTGACTAGTGCATATGGGGATGCTAGCAGGGAGAGACCTTGGTCTGAGATTATAGGGACTGCAGCTGTACCTATTCTCTGTGCAGCGGATATAGGAACGAGAAAGCTCCTTGCACCCTCTTCCCTTTTGAGGGCCTATAGAGAGATCAGGGACTATCAAGCCCACGCTGTTCCAGAAAGTGTCAATGACAGGGATTTTCCTGTGACTGTGGCAATAATAAAGAAGTGTCTGGATTAGGAAAGGGATAGATTAGGTGGAGATTCACTGGGAGAAAATGCAGAGAGTAGGATGGACCGTAATAGCAGTATCACAAAATCCTACATCAATTTGGGGATTCTGATCATTGTATTTTCTGGTTTAGGTATGTGCCTTTGCCTGGTTCACATTTCAGATGCTTAGGGTTCCAATAGCCTCTTCTGTTCCAAATGCAAAATTGGCATAGCCAAAAAAAATTAGCTAAATTGCGTGAGGCTGGCTCAGTCAGAAGAAGAGAGGCTTCCAAGGAACATGCAGAGTGCTTGGTGCAGGAAGTAGGGTTGGTGAGTCAGAAGGTGGTACTTCCTGTGTAGCGTGTATGGAACAAATGCCCCAGCATGTTATTAGGAAGCATTTTGTCACTAGACAGCTCATGTGGATGAAATGTAAAGCAGCTCTTGACGGCTGGTGGTCATTAAAGAGGCACTTGGGCTTGATCCTCAGTAGTCATAAATCAGCATAAATTCCAATGAAGCCAATGCAGCTCTGCCAGTTTACACCAGCTGAAGTTTTGACCCCACACCTCACAAGAATTAGGAGATTGACATTGATATATTGGCCAAATTCCAGCTCAGGTAATTACAGTACTTGCCACCTGCCTAACCCTACTATAGTTTCAGCTGGCTATGTTATTCCCTACTTCCTATCCTAAACTTTGGGGTAACGCTCCTGTGCTCTATTAAACAGCTTCTGCATTTCACCCCAGTAGCAGCTATATTTTAGTGGTGAGTGAAATGATGTCTGCTGATAGTTTACAAATGAGTCAGTTATGCTTTTAAAGCACTTAGGAATGCTTTGGGATGAAAAGCATTATGTAAATGTAAGATGATATTATTTCTAGATCTCATGTTTACTCAAAATGGAGCAAAATTTCTGTTCGTGGTGTTTTTGTTGTCAAGGACAGATTGGAGTGTATTCTTGTTCTCACTGTTTTTTTCCATGCAAATGGTTCCCCTCTGTTAAGTCGAAAATTCAAGGGCGTGTTTTATTTACAAAAATGACTTTCAGCTCAGAAAGGAGGCCTATTGGCTGTAATTTTTGTAAATCATTGCTTTTGAGGTGAGCACTGAAGTCTGTCACTTAGCCTATGCCAAACCATGATACTTTACCACTGTGTCTGTTATGAGAAACCAGGCAATGAATACAGCTTTTCAGCTTGATTTTTTTTTTTTTTTAAGTTTTGTGGGCACAAGTTTTTTCCTGCATTTAACTATGACTACAGCTGTCTACGAGTGCAAATGATAGTTTCAAGAGCTCTCGTTATCTCCTTGCTCCTGCTGACTGTCAGCTATGCACCTACAAAACTGGAGAGCCTGGTGAGGCCCCTTTACAAATGTTGCTTTTTATTCTAAAAAAATGCTATTTGCTTTACTGAAATATTATATCTAACTATGTAATTGTCATGGATCATGATCAATCAAATTGCTCTGATGTCTGATGAAACACTTCCTAACAGGTGTTGGGAACATTACTGTATAAGGTACTGTACCTTAAATAGGTTAGTCTGTAGAGTTCATCTGTTGTGTCTCACTTGTGTCAGTATCTAGCATGAAATTCCACACATGCCTTTTATTTAAGAAAGAACACAAAAGTATGTTATCTTATTCCTCTGGAATTTTCCACAGTTATTTAACATGTTAGTTTAGGCATAATTGGTTTGAGGGCTCTTGAAATTTATATCTCAGAAGTTCTTATTTACATCAGGCTTAGAGTAGTTAATTTCATTTGAGGTAAACCTGAAGCATTAGATTGCGAACATACCTAATCCATCTCTCCTCCCCCATGACTAGAAATCCTGTGGTTAAAATAACACAGCCTCTATTCAGAGCACAAACTTAGAGCCGCTAGCTGAAGCAGACTTGGGATTTAGAGAACTCGCAGCAGATGAGTCTGTTAGGGTTTTGGTGGGGTTTTTTTATCCTACTTCTGATCCATGAGAGGAAACCAGGATCTCTCCTTTTTAGATGCAAGGTAAAAATTTCCTGCAATCTGTTTATATATATCTGTGTGTGTCTCTGTGTGAAAACTGCAAAAATGTTGCTACTAATAGAGCAAGAAGCATTTGGCAAATGGCTTCACAATCTTTAACTGTTAATCTGGTTTTGTGGCTATTTCAATACAGCAGGAGTGAAATGATGAAATGATAAGCTTACATGGAGAGAGGAGAGCAGCACTGATTCTCTCCCTGTTACATGGAAAAGAGACTGAGTGTTTAGGGAATAGATAAAATAGGGTTTGGTGCAGTAACAAAACTGGATTTTATTCTGTTCCAGTCAGCCTAATGCTAAACTAGAACCTGATTTGTTTTGTTGAATGTTAAGTATAGTCCACTCCCAGGGTTGTCTGATCAGTGTAATCTCCATGCAAAAGCTGTGCACTCTAGGATCACTGATCTGTTTACAGTGTATATGTTAGTGCTGTTAAATAACAACAGAGCTATTATTCTGGAGTATTTTTGATGCAGTGTTGCCAGATAATTAAGTGCCTTTATATTTGCTGTGTTGCTTTCAAAGACATGGTGTAGTAAAAAATCGTTATCTCTTTCTTGAAACCCTATTTGATTCTGAAATGAGGCATGAAACGTAGTGCTCCAAACAGAGCTTGAACTGTATTCAGAGGTTTGAACTGTACAAATTGTACGTGCCTTGCTTCTCCCCCACAGTTTAGATTATCGCAGATCCTGGGCATGAAATCAGTCCTTAGGGTCTTCATTCTTGGAAATCAGTGGTCATATCATCTGAAAATATTGAGATAATTGCTTGTTTAATTTTTTTTCATGTTGCCACTCACTAGCCTGCTCTTTGTGTTCTCCCTAACTGCACACAATACCAAACAAATGCTGTTACAGGTGGCGCTCTGAATCCTCCAGCCCATCCATATTTCGAGGTGCTAACTTTCCCACTGCCCCCCTCTTCCAGTTCATCCTTTTTCTCTGTTTGATAGCTGGTACAGTGGCTTCAGCCTGTGGGCTGTATTCATACAGTAAGTGGTCATCACCTGCCCCCCCTACCCCAACATGCGTCAACTCCACAGTATGTCCTGGATTCCACTGGTCCTAAGGAGAAACAGTCCTGAGATGGGTAGCAAAGTCAGGTTTCTCATGCCACAGACTATGCAATGCCACTATAAAGCCATTAGGTTGGCAAAACCACGCACATCTTTAAAACTAACAGTGCCTCTTGTAGAGAGAAATGCAGCTTTATCACTCCGTACCACCGCTCACTTTGTGGTATGGAACACAGGGAATTATAGTGAATACACATGCACAGCATTTAATGATACCCATGAACAGTAAGCCATATTAAAGAGGCAGCCAAGAGGAGAGTGAATATTCTCAGGACAAAGAAATGTGGTTAGGCAGCAACTATAAAATTTCAGTCTAGAAAGTCAAGCTGATGTCATTTTAACTTCACAGGCTAGTGCCAAGAATTGTAATTTCTGTATCAAGATTCAGAGGAAAAAACCCCCACATACTTACAATTTGTTCATGTGGAAAAATGAACTTTTATGGAAGATATTTTTGGGAATCTGCCAGAGGAGTGTGTGTTGTATTATTTTTTTATTGATGATGATGCGTATGTTCAGAGAACCAGTATATTTTACTGTAAGCTCCTTTACCCAAGAAAGGAGAAGCTCAAATGTGCATGAATGTTATGGAGGGAGGATGGTTCCAGCAAAACTGGTTGATAGCATCGCCAGCCTCTCTCTTTTTCTACTGTTTGAATGTTGTTATATATACAGCACCATAGATGGGCATGGTGCTTTAACAGATGAATGCAGCTGATTGAAATGTAAAATGGAGGTCCTGACCACTTGGAGTCCCACCTACTTTCCAACCTAGGTAATTAGGTTCTTCCAGTCTAAATGCCCCTGGAGTGTCAAGTTTTTGGGTGTCTTTCATTTTCTGCCCTATCCTGTTGTGCACAAAACTACACTATTGAGCAGCTGCTGTGCTTCACTGCGAAGTGGCTGTGTACTAGTGGTGACTAAATTCATGTACAGAGATGAGTTAGGCAATGCTGCCAAACCTTCAGCTGCAGGGGGCCTTGGATTATGGGGATCCCAGCCCATCAGAGATGAGTTGATACTTGTCACTGGAACATAAGTCACATGTTTTGTGGAAAACAAACAGCTTCTCCCTCCCCCTATTTAAGAGGACATCTCCATCCACCATCCCCCTAACTCCATTTGCAAGCATATTTACCTATTCTGGACACATTCCCTGTTGAACTCATGTGTTTGAACCCTCCCCCGGTGGAGGCAATTTGAGGGACAGAATCCTGTATGATCTGACCTAGCACAAAGGAGCACTGGCTTTGAGGCTGAATCGGTTACTGCTTCTGAAGGTCTCTGAGATGCTCATGTGAAAGCTATTGAAGAAGAAATCATTATAGTATATTCATTATTAGCATTGTTTATTTACTATCTGCTGGGTGAATATGGTGCTCAGGAAGGTGATGGACTAATATAGCCATTGGATTATAGTCCAGGAATGTGATCACCATTGTGCCTAGTGCAGGCATGAATTTTACAAGCTTCTTCACATGGCTCTAGAAGAGCATCTCACCCCAACCAGCAACACTTGCTGTCCCAGTCCTTTCATTGTTAGTAGTAAACAGTGCAGTAGCTGACACATACGACAAACATCTCTCAGGAACTAACCTGACACCATCCAACTCATTTTTATTTCTAACCCAGTTGGGATTTGAACCCAGCTTTTACAGCACCGCTTACCCCAAATAGTTAACTCTTTATATTTGGTTTGCTATAACTCATTAGGTTATTGCCTAAACCAACAATTACTGGAGTACTGTTACTGGGGATCTGGTTGGAGAGTTGGTATTTGCTGCACAGAGCCGCTGGGGCGGGGGGAGTGGGACAATTTACCCTGGGCCCCGCAGGGGCCCCCATGACAGTTTTTCGGGGCCCCTGGAGTGGGGTCCTTCACATGCTCTGGGGGCCCCGGAGCTTCTTCCACTCCAGGTCTTCAGCGGCAATTCAGTGGGGGGAGGGTCCTTCCACCCCGGGACCCGCCACCGAAGTACCGGGTCTTTGGCGGCAATTTGGCAGTGCGGGCCCCCCGCCACCGAAGACCCCAGGCCCTCTGAATCCTCTGGGTGACCCTGTTGCTGCAGAGTAATGGACATGAAGCTAATTCTGCAGTTCCTCACAGAAAAATGATGGCTCTTGTGCGATTTATCTTCCCAACTGGTTTCCACATACACCTCTACCTCAATATAATGCTGTCCTTGGGAGCCAAAAATCTTATCACGTTATATGTGAAACCATGTTATATTGAACTTGCTTTGATCCACCGGAGTGCGCAGCCCTGCACCTCCGGAGCACTGCTTTACCGCATTATATCCAAATTCGTGTTATATCGGGTGGCATTATATTGAGGTAGCAGTGTACTTATGAATTAATTGTCTTTAATTCTTACAGATCATTATTTGTTGTTAATGATACACTTTAAAATATAACAAAAAGAGTCCTGTGGCACCTTATAGACTAATAAGTATATCGGAGCATAAGCTTTCGTGGGTGAATACCCACTTCATCAGACGCATGTATTCACCCACGAAAGCTTATGCTCCAATACATCTGTTAGTCTATAAGGTGCCACAGGACTCTCTGTTGCTTTTTACAGATCCAGACTAACACGGCTACCCCTCTGATACTTTAAAATATGTTTCATATGTTCCCTCTCTTCTGTCACTGGGGCCCAGGTCCTTGGATCTGCCGTCTCTGTGCTGCAGGGGGGCAGGGTTTGCAAAAGTGGTTTGAAGCTACCTTTATAGTTCCCAGATCTTGAGGCCGCTAAGCACCAAGGCACAATTTAGAGCAAGGTCATGGCTGCTCTAAGTTGCTCAGACTGCCCAAGTCTCAGGGGCTGTTCCAGCAGGGCAAGGATTGCCAGGGCATGGGGCACTCTAGCCATACCTTTTTTTCGCACCCACACCCCTTCCACCATGGACCGGGGGGGAAGATAGCATAAAGGCCACTACCCCAGACATACTCCACTTGGTGATTCCCTCATGCTAGAAGATTATGCGGGCAGCATGGTCTACCATCTGTACGGTGGCTTTGTGACAGCAGACTGGTACAAAGAACTGCAGCGGGTGTCAGAATCTGTTCCTGTGTTATGCTCAAACCGGTGAGATGGGGTAAGGGAAATCTGTGATGAACAATTCAGATAACAGCAGAAAGGATTTTGTCTCCCAAGGAACACAATCTTAGGTGACAATACAATCTCGTGTAACAAATTTTCTTGATGTTCAAAACAATATGTTTCTAATAGGCCTCATGTTATCTTCACACACCACCACTAAACAATGTGTATATTTGGAGATGTGAGACCCTTAAAGAAGTTTATAAACTTCAGGGTTAATACAAAAAAAAATCTGATTTGTAAGACTTGGTTTGTTTTCTATTGGCTTGTGATTCAGTTCCGACTGAGGAGTGAATAGAAGTCTGGTAACAGAGAGAGAACAATATCTGGCCTTACTTTTTGATTAACAGTAGAAGTAGATGGATAACTAATTATTAGACTCCCACTAAGTGGGTGCTTTAGGTATGTACTTTCATTCTTGTGAGTATGGGTATGTCTGCATTACAATTAATAATCCTCAGCTGGCCTGCGCCAGCTGATGCAGGTTTACAGGACTCAGGCTAAGGG
Source organism: Chelonoidis abingdonii (assembly GCF_003597395.2). NCBI lineage: Eukaryota > Metazoa > Chordata > Testudines > Testudinidae > Chelonoidis > Chelonoidis abingdonii. Next base: position 33,582,977 of record NC_133770.1, on the reverse strand, counting down.
ACTGTTTAATTATACTGTAGATGCTCAGGCTGGAGCCCAAACTCTGAGAACCCTGCAAGGTGGAAGGGTCCCGGCGCTGGGCTGAGCCCGAACATCTCCACTGCAATTAAACAGACTCCTTAGCCCAAGCCCCGCGTTCCCAAGTTGGCTGGCATGGGCCAGCTGCAGGTGTCTAATTGCAGTGAAGACATCCCTCAGTTACTTGTGTATATCATACTGTTCCAAAATGCGAGGCACACTGTGAGCTGGTTGTTTCATTGTGTGTCAAATACTTTAAAGCAGAGGAAGCATCTAGAGGCCGAGTCAGGGAAGTTTGGCGAATTGCATTGCTAGTGGTGCTGGGTGAATTTAGGAAGGAAGCAGCAATGAGGAACTAACCACTGGGCATGAGCAGTCAGTTCTTAACCCGTGCTGTCCAGCATACCAACTCCTGGATATCCATCAGATGTGTATCTCCTGGACTGTTGAAATTACCTGGTATGTCACGATGGTATCAGTGCAATGCAAACGTAGTTGCACAGAATCATGTGTGAAGACAAGGGGTTGATGTACTACCTCTTGTTCGAGAATACCTAAATCAGTAAAAATAAGCAGAAGTGACCCAGAGCCACAAAACTTAGGGGATAGTTCTTTAATGCCTCCCTCATCCGAGGGATGACTTCAAAGTCCTGTTCAGATCGGGTGCTGAATCTACGTGGTGTGAGGGGAGAGCGGGTGTTTCACCACTTGACAGAAATAAGGCCCCTCCGGGAAATTCAGATCCAGATGCAGGTTTTGATTCTGAACTCCTCTAAAGTTTAGGCCCATTTTTAAAATTAAATGTATGAATTGCCAGAGACTTACATAGGGAAAATATGAGGAATTGAATAGAATATATGCAGGGTTCTAATCACATCAAAAGCACTGGAGTTTTGGTGCCTTGTCAAAGCCTCGATACAGAAATGATATTCCCTTTTACTTAATAGCGTGGCGCCTTGGCAATGTGTTCCCATTCTCTCTCTCTCTCTGTCCCTCTTTCTCTTATTTTGCAGGTACTTCAGCTTGGCTGTTTATGCTTTTGGCATTTTCTACCAGCAGGGAAGAAAGTGCCTCCTTCTGTTAAACCTTTGATGTAGTCTGATGTTAAACTTTGCACTGTGCTGAGCTACGCTGCACAACTCAGCGCAGTGCCCAAAAGGGAGCCATAGGAGCCTAACAAATATAACTCTTGTGGTTTCCATCCCTGTGCCCCACACAGATCACAAAGGTTTTTTAAAAATGAAAATGTACCTAGAACTTCCAGTCCTTCTAGCATCGAGGGCAATCACCAAGCCATTGTCAAAGAGCTACCACAACACCTGATGGAGCATAACTTGACATGCCTCCTTTTGCCCCTTACCTGCCCCATGCACACTCAGAGTGTCTAGTTCTGAGTAGGGACTTCTGCAGTATCCATTGTAAATTAGCTATCATCTGTGACAGCACTTCACACTAGAGGCTAAATGCTCTGTTTACGTACACCCAGGGCAATGTTACCAATTTAGACAGGGTTGAAAAGGGTGTATGTCAGCATAGAAAGGGCTTTATTTACTGTATACTAAACTTTGCTGCAGTCACTTATATATACTTCAGTGCAAAGTAGACATTTAAGATAGAAATACTGTTGTCAATACTGCATCTTGAAGAAACACAAATAGCCTCCTCCCTGTTCTTTATTCCATGCTGAAGATCTTTCTCTCTCTCACACACACACTCACTTTTTACGTGTTGAAACAGTCTACTTTTAACTCACATAATGCACCTTTCCTTTAAATATGAATCACGACAAAATATTGTCCACTAAGCCAGTCATATTTTACCCATGTTATTTTAGTGGATCTCATTTTGTAAAAGGTCTGAGATCTTATTGATATGCAGATCATGCCAAAGGGCTGCCACCATCACAGTGCTGATGGTTAGACAATTTGAGTTGATTTTTTTTTTTGCAAGTTTTCTAATTGGTATTATTGCTGTCCCAGAAATTTAATGTTCTAATGACTTCCGGGAAGAGGAATTGTTTTCGTCCACGGTCAATTATTTCTGAAGACATGCAATGCTAACAGCATGGTTCTTTTTCTCTTGTCATTAATAAGCAGTAACTCCTACAAGCTTGAGTGAAAATACAAACATCAATATCAAATATTTGTTTTAACTTAAAATAACTGAATTTTTAAACCAAATTTGATTAAGTAATAATTCTCAAAGAGAGGGATAATCTAATGTTTTTTCCACAGGATCAGATGACTACGTGAGGCACCTCAATAAATGGCCTGATTTCAAAAATGCTCAATACTCTCAGCTCTCAGTGAAGTCAACACAAGCTCTGTGTGCTCTGTTCCTTGCCTAAAAAGGCCTAGATTCACAAAATTATTTAGGTGCCTAAAGCCTGATTGAGGAGCCTAAGTCTGGTTTTAGGTTTCTAAGTCCCAGTTTTAGGCTCCACTGTGATGTACAAAACTCCCACTGAAACTTGTAGGAACCTAAGCTCGCTTGGTGCCTAAATTGTTTCAGCAAAAAGCTTCCTAGGCACCTGTGTTTTTGCAAGAATGGTACAGGCTCTTAACTCCAAAGAGGATCCCAGGTTGTGAATTGCTAACAGACAGGCTGCAGGGAGATCCTTAGATCACCATAAGAAAGGCAGGGCTTAGCAAACATCCCTCTGGTTGGCATCTGCCACTGATTAGCTTAGGCAGCTCCCTGCCTAGCATGTTGGCTTTTGTGAATTTCTGTCCTGCCTTCCTTGATTTTACTTCCTCAATCATCCACCATTTTGATGCAAACAAGCAGTGACAAAACCTCTGCAAACATAGATTCGGAGTAGAAAACTGACTCTTCACTTTTAAATGGTAGAAGAGAAGGAAGAGACTCAGGATTATGATCCATCACCTATAATTCAGCCTCTTCTTCCTGTTCTAGGCCATTTGGGTTTAGTCATTACGTCAAAGCAATGGAAAGAGTCTGTTGCGTCTCTGAATCTTTTTTTGATCTTGTCCTTGTGTGGTTTTGAGTTCTTTCTTGTTAATTACATCAGGCCAGATTTCCACAGAAACTACAATAGTGTCATCAGCCTGCAATCTGTCAAGTCCCTCTGAAACTTTCAATTGCTTCAGTAAACCTAGTGTTTTTCTGTAGAGTCCCTTATGTATAAAATGCGCTATTTGAATCAAAACCCTTCTTGTACTGAGTGCAAATCCCAACATACTTATGATAGTTTTGAACTAACTGAAGAGATGCATCCTCCCGAGAGCTCCGTGGAGTGTTATTCGGAAAGGTGGGGTTTCAGTCATCCTTTTCATTCAATCAACCCTGAGGCTGATGATGGCTGCAGAAGCATTTTTGAATTTGCACAATGCACTGTAACACTGCATTATATATTACAATTTTTTTCCCTAAGGTTAATATATTGTGCTGAATATCTAGACCACAGTAGTCCTCATCCTTTTCATTCTATTTTCATTGATGGAGCAACTGCAAAATACCTTTTGTCATACTGTTCCCTGAATTACTGGATGGCATCTGCAGCAAAATGGATGCAATGTTCCACAGTTTAATTTCAGATGTAGAATCAATACTTCATTACCTCAATCCATTAAGCAGAAACACATTTTTCCATGTTTGGGAAGTTGTAGCCATTATACAGCCATTCCTCATGTTCAGCCAACCATACTGCATTAGTGTCAATGTTAGTGTCTGGACAAATTGGAGAAATGGTCTGAGGTAAACCGGATGAAGTTCAATAAAGACAAATGCAAAGTGCTCCATTTAGGAAGGAACAATAAGTTTCACACATACAGAATGGGAAGAAACTGTCTAGGAAGGAGTATGGCAGAAAGAGATCTAGGGGTCATAGTGGACCACAAGCTAAATATGAGTCAAAAGTGTGATACTGTTGCAAAAAAAGCAAACGTGATTCTGGGATGCATTAACAGGTATGTTGTAAACAAGACACGAGAAGTCATTCTTCCGCTCTACTCTGCACTGGTTAGACCTCAACTGGAGTATTGTGTCCAGTTCTGGGCACCGCATTCCAAGAAAGATGTGGAGAAATTGGAGAGGGTCCAGAGAAGAGCAACAAGAATGATTAAAGGTCTTGAGAACATGACCTATGAAGGAAGGCTGAAAGAATTGGGTTTGTTTAGTTTGGAAAAGAGAAGACTGAGAGGGGACATGATAGCAGTTTTCAGGTATCTAAAAGGGTGTCATCAGGAGGAGGGAGAAAACTTGTTCACCTTAGCCTCTAAGGATAGAACAAGAAGCAATGGGCTTAAACTGCAGCAAGGGAGATTTAGGTTGGACATTAGGAAAAAGTTCATAACTGTCAGGGTAGTTAAACACTGGAATAAATTGCCTAGGGAGGTTGTGGAATCTCCATCTCTGGAGATATTTAAGAGTAGGTTAGATAAATGTCTATCAGGGATGGTCTAGACAGTATTTGGTCCTGCAATGAGGGCAGGGGACTGGACTCAATAACCTCTCGAGGTCCCTTCCAGTCCTAGAGTCTATGAATCTATGTTGATTCTTTACGCCTCTTCCTTTAATTTTCTGCTCTGTCTTCACTTGCATCATGTAGTAGTGGACTTGTAAGTTTAAATCTGTCCAGAAGAATATATCCAGGGAGAAGGGCTTCAGTTATTTCTTTAAATTGCTATTTTGTGCTACATTATCTGAACAGTCCCTTATTAACACAAACTAAGCTTGGAACTTTTCTATCTTTTCTAGTTTGTCTTTGCATTTCAGTTGTTTTTATAACAGTTTCCAGACCAAGAGCATGTTAAAGAGAGCTGGCTGGAAATCACTGTGGTCATGTGACTCCTATAGTGCATCACAGTGGTTCAACCAAGGGGTAAAACTGACTACAAGGGGAGCTATAAGTGCTCAGCACTTCAGAGAATCAGGCCACTTGTATTTAGGTGCTTAAACTTAGGCATCTATGTTTGAAAATTCTGGCGTTTTAAAATTAGAAATCCAAAAAAATTGAGATTAGAAACCGTTTTTGAAAATGAGGCCTCAGCCTCTCAGCTTCATTTTCCACATCTGTAAAACCTGGATAAGAATAGTTGGCTAAGAAGCTGTAGTGATTAATTCTATAGTGTCTGTAGAGCACTATGAACATGGAAAGCTGGATAAGTGCTACCTATTAATTATTGTTACTTATTAACTAAAAATACAATGTAGTCATTCCAGTCAAAATGAGACTGAATTATCCAAACATGAACCCAATATATGTATATATCAGTCTTGCTAGTCTCCAAATAGCGTCTAGCATCAGTCTTGGCACTATACGTTGTTTACACCGAACCATGGTTACTTTCACTGTGTAAGTTATTTAATATCGTTTTGTCAGTCAGATAAGTAAATATTTTGAACAGCTCCTGAACTCCGTAACAAGCTACATCTATTCTAGCAACGCATATTGCTGACCAGCTCTGAATGGATAAGCTGCCCTGACTTATACCCTGTGCAACCTCACTAAAGTTAATGGAATTGTCCATGGTGTAACTTGGGGCAGTATTAGCTCATTGTGGGGTTTTTTTTATTCCTAACCCTTTTAGAAACTAATAAGATGAACAAGCCAGTTAAAGGTGTTCACAACAGAGCCACTTTCCTTCAGTTCCAAATAGTATATTGCTGTGAGTCAAATCCTCCTAATCCTCTTATCCTGAATCAACTGTGTTGGGGGGGCTCTACAGCATTAGGGATTGACAGAATCCCTTCATGAGTCACTATTACAACCTCAATGTTTGGACTCCAGCGTGGGCTCAGATACCACGGAAGTATAGTATGATAGCGGGTTTGGGATCTGTATAGCTGCAGATCCTCTGCATAACTGGGCATCTGTTCCACTGCCTTTGCCTCCCACATGTCCATGATGGAAGGATGGATTTGTTATGAACTCCATTGCCTGCTAGTTTTAGTGATAGGTCATTGTGCTTTTGAAAATGCACCAGTTAAAGAGGCTGATCTAAGCTGTGCATCTGCAGCATTCAATCTACTGTGTGGTTTAGGATGTATTTTATGAAATATTTCTTGATATTTCCTGTGACTATTTGATTTTTATTTCTTTGAGGATTCAATGCATTATATCAGTTCACTTCCCTATAGAAAGGGGATCATATTACAAGCAGGAATGCTTAAGTAAAACCGTCTGAGCCTTTCCAACAGCAATTTGTTTTGGAGCTGAGTGAGTGAGGAGGAGAAGAAGGGGAAATGGGAAGACCACCAAGACTTCATGTATGAGCAATGCTATTCCACCCTTTCAGAGAGATGTAGTCTGGGCAGTCTGCAGATAGGGGTAGAGTCTGCTCCAATTGAAATCAATGGCAAAACTTTCATTGACTTTAATAATGCAGCACTGAGCCCCAAAATGTTAATTAAAGGCCTGATCTGAAAACTACAACCAGAAATAGAACTTCTTAATGACTAGTCTCACTGTCTTCAGGGGAACTATTCCCGTTACTAAGGCTATGTCTACACTGCAGGGCTGCTGCAGACACGCCATTGCAAGATGCGCAATGTAGCCGGTATTTGTCATTGGGAGAGAGCTCTTCCAGCAACAAAATAAAACCAACCCCAGTGAGGGGCAGTAGCTTCATTTCTGGGAGACCTGATGACGAAGCACTGTCCACACCGGCGCTTTTCGTCGTTAAAACTTCTGTTATTTGGGGTGGGAGGGTTCCACACCCCTAAGCGACAAAAGTTTTAACAACGGAAGTGCAGTGTAGACAAAGCCTATGTCTTAAGCTTGCTAGGAAGTGTTTGCAAGATCAGACCCATAGTACTCAGCTCTTAGGCCCTAACTCAACAAAGCTCTTAAGCTCATGTTTAACTTTAAGCATGGTTTTAAATCTCATTGACTTAAAGTTAAGCAGGTGCTTAAGTGATTGGCTCAACTGGGTCTTCAGTAGAGATGCAGTTTATAGCAACATTCATTTAATTGGTACCCTTGATTGGGAATTAGTTTTGTGGAATTCCTTTAATAGGATTTTACATCTTCATTTTTGCTAGGCTTCCTCTGAAATCTCTTGGTAGACACTAGTCTTTGGAAGTTGATTTTTAATATCTCTGGACATCTACACCTCTACCCCTATATAATGATGTCCTCGGGAGCCAAAAAATCTTACTGCGTTATAGGTGAAACCATGTTATATCGAACTTGCTTTGATCCATCGGAGCACACCCCCCTCCACCCCTACCCCCAGAGCACTGCTTTACCACGTGATATCCGAATTCGTGTTGTATCGGGTGGCGTTATAACGGGAGAGGTGTGCTTATTTATCGAGTGCCAACCATGTGCATGGTGCTGTTCACATACAGAAGACAGAGGGTGGGATCTACAAAGTCACTGAGGCACCTAGACCCCAGACTTAGGCGCCTAAATGCAGGATGTAGACATGTAAGTCCTAGTTTCGGCTCCACTGTGATCCACAAAACTCCCACCCAACCTATAGGACCCTAAACTCACGCGGCACCTACATTTTTCAGAGTAAAAACTCCCTAGGCATCTGTGTTCCTACCTTTGGGTATGCACAATCCTGCCTCACTAGCTGTCTGGACACCTATCTAAGCCCCAGAGTGAGCGATTGGACAAGGGAAAGATAGGCATTCACCCGCCTAAGTCACAGGTGGGACCCAATCTGCTAGTCAGCCTCCGAGCACGCCTACTGGATCGACTCCCATTCAGAACTGAGGAGGTGGTGATGATGGTGCTGCCAGTGATTAGAGACCCAGGTTCAAATCTCACCTCTGCTAGTGTGAGCGAAAGGGTTTGAACAGGGGTTTCCTACCCCTCAGGAGAGGTCTTCAATCACAGCTATGGGATATTCTGATGTGGGGCTCCCTCAGTCTCTCCTATTGAAGTTGTTGCATTCTGGATAAATAATGAAAGAATAGTTGGAGCATCAGGAACGGACCCAGAGTCTTCTACTTGCCAGGTGGGTGCCTGTGCTCTCTCTCTCTGGCCCAATGGCTGTTCCACTGTGGATAAATACTTACAGTCATTGGGCTGGCAAGACTGAGAGTGACTCTAGTCCAGTGGTTAGGGCACTGTGGTGCATCAGGGTTGTGAGGCACCTTGCTACCATCTGCCCTTAGCGTGAGGAAGCCTGTCTATGGCGGCCAGGGGTCAACTCCCTAACTCCGCTGATCATAAGCAACACAGACCCTTTCCTCTTGTCCTGCACAGGCTCCACTGTCCCTCTGCAGATAAGGGATAGGTACGCTGAGCCCTGTGAACATCTGCCTGGAGGGTCCTGCCCCTGCTCCACTGAACACTCACAGTAATCAGTCACTGCTCCCAGCTTACCAGTACACCCCAGCTTACCAGTTTTACCTCCGATCACTGCTCTGTTTAACACACAGCATTTAGATACACTTATACACAGACGCCAACTTTTCCTTTTCCGGAGGGGCTCCACCCCTGCTTCATCCTGAGGCCCTAACCCCACTCTACCCCTTCTTCCAAAGCCTCACCTCCACTTTGCCCCTTCCTGCCCTCATTCCAGCCTGTCCCCAAAGGCCCTGCCCTTTCCCCTGCTATTCCTGCCCCCACTCTGTCCCCTCTCCAAGGCCCCTGTCCACTTGCCGCTCTCCACCCTCTCCAAACCCCTTCCCGAACTGTCAAACAGCTGTTTGATGGCAGCACGGCCCCCATCAGCTGTTGGGCAGTAGCGCCCCACCATCAGCTGATGAGCGGGCTGGAGATCAGCTGTGGCAGGTGAGTGCTGAGCATCCACAGTCAGTGCCTACGGGTTTATAGTGAAACCAAGCAAAAGTTTATTTAACAAAGAGATTCAAATGATAGCAAGTGGAAGTGTTAGAGCTAAAGGGGTACATATCAAATAAAGTCATAACACACATTCTAGAAGCTAGATTTATTGACTTAGATACTTGTGTGTCTTATAGAGCAAAACTCACTCCAAAGTCCTTCCAGAGTTTTCAGCCAGGCCTTGCTGTGATCCTTTTTACATCAGACAAAACACGCTGCCATTTGTCCCTTTGGTGAAGGATACTGTGCGTCTCTTTGCAACCTCAGATATATCAAAACAGTCCTTTGATCTTTAGTCATAAACAGACACCCTCTTGCTGGGTGTTTCTTCGTGTAGATTTCATGATCTTGTCAGTTTTGCATTCTTGATCAGCTGGTGGCTCAGTATGCAAATAGACAATGACCAGACAGAAAGATAAGCATTTACTGCCCCATGCCAGAACAGGCTTGTCACCTCTTGGTGACCTGCTTTGAACTTCAAGGATTTAAGAACATAATTTCCAGTATAGGTCCATAAGTTCTTCAATACTATCTGTATTTCACAATCATTACAATGACCAGTGGGCTGCTGGCTCTCAGGAGGGACCTTATAGGCCTCTCTGTGGTGAATTATGGTGCACATACTTCATGCAAGGATTCTGTGCACCCCTTCTGCCCTCTGGCAGTTGGCAGAAAGAGGTTTTTGGGGTCACAGACTCCCACCTGGGAGGTGGGAGACCCTGGGTCCATTCCCCCTCTCCCAGCTACTCTTCATTACTTAACTAGAGTGCAACAAGAGGGATTGAAAGAGCCCCACATCAGAATATCCCATAGCTCCAGGGTTAGACTGGTCTCCGGAGGGGAGGGGAGGGGAGGGAAACCCCTGTTCCTTCCTCTGACAGGGAGAGGGGAATTGAACCTGGGTCTCCTACATATTGGCCTGTGTGCTAACCACTAGGCTAAATGTTTGTGTGGAGCAAGACAGATACATCACTCATTCCTGCAAGTAATTGCGTAGATACCTAAGCCACCTGTCTGCAAACAGCTGGTTCCCACTCAGAGTGCTAAGCAGCACGAGGTGCCTTCCTGCAGCCTGAACACCATGATGCTCAACATTGCAGTGCCTAAGTCCCCTTGTGGATCTCACCCAGAGCCTGTGGAAGATTCATGGGACAATCTAATTCAAACACAGACCATATTTGATACATACAACATAGATTCAAACTTCCAGAGACTCTGGTCTCTTTGCTTATTTGTTTGTGGCTACAGCCATCAATATTTCTATCTTGCTCTGTACATGTGTGTTGATTTTAAGGCAGAAGGAAAGGGAGGAAGTGCGGCACTTTAATGATAGCATGGAGGAAAGCACAAAGGTGAGAGCAGGAGAAAGGTACAAATACAGCATTTAGAATATAGGCAGAATTAAAATACAAGTGCTATTTTTGAAGTGCCTAATGTATGGTAATAAAGCCTATGAAATTTTCTTTATATTCGGTTAGCATTTCTATGGGCATACATCTGTCTCTCACATCACAGTAGAACATTTCCTAATGTATAGAGGTATATGCAGTAAAAGTGCAATTACTGTACAGATTAACGTGCTAGTCAGGGGACGTGCATAGAAGATAAAAGTCACATTCAAATTCCATGCTCAATTAATCCAAATGAACCTAGGCATTACCTCTTACTACAAGTGTCCTGGGTTATATTCCTACTGTAAAAATCAGTTGCCTGAACAGCTATTTGCATGTGGAACCACCCAATTTGCTCATCGAATCAGTGCAACTGCATGTAACTGTAGAGATGAACAGCACATGTGGCCCAAAATGTATAATTCTGAACAAAGGGTAAATTCCCTTTTCCAGTCTGGCCCACTTTGGCCTGCTCTGGTGGCACAAAGGAGCCTAAAAGGATCTCCCCATGTGGAGATTGTATAGTCCAAGTCCTGCAGCACCACTCCCTCCAGCCTCCACTGTAGAGGCCAAATCTAGTCCATAATTCCTTTCAGTGGAGGTAAGACTAAATCTATTGAGGCTTTTTACCAAATTTGTTATTGAGAAAGTCTGGCTAATTAGGGATACCACTGTGGAGACAAATGTGCCTATTAACCAAATTCTAAAATAAGAGGTTAAAGACACCAAGCAGAGACAGGTTTGCTCCACACTAAGTGAATTCCTTCTTATCTTTATTGCTCCCCTTTCCCCCAAACCTGTCACTGATTTTTGGTCCAATAGTGATTTTTTTCTTGTCTCTAATTTTTCTGTCAAAGACTCTTGAGCTATGAAGGGAATATTGTCAGATCTCATTCACATGATGGAAGAGGCATAAAATCCACTCCATATATCACGTGCCCCGGTTTCCAACACCACAAAGGATTTCTTCAAGCCCTCCTCATTATCTGGTATCATACTTTAATAGAAAAGCTAAAAGGCTGGTGACAAATGGCCTCATTTATCACATTTAATAGACTATTCTTTTAAGCCCATGAAATACACACTTTGGGACAAAGGCATGGAAAAATAACACGTCATTTGCACTGGTTTGCTGCCAGGTCACATTAAAAAGTTCAAGTATGAAAACCAGTTAATTCAGTGTTCTTTCTGGTGCAGTGTCCCTCCATTCACACAACCTCTCTTTCCCTTCAGGTACACACTATACAGGGTGAGAGGTTGAATATGAGAGTCCTAAATGTCCTTCATTAATAACATTCATATTTTTATTAGCAATGTACATATGCAGAGCAAGTGCCCTGCTATTCACAAAGGGTGGAACTGAGTGAAGGCACAGAAGAGCCCCTAAAGCAGAAGAAATACAGCAATTCACTGTTCTGGGGGTGGTCACTCCCCAGCTTTTTATTATTATTTTTTTATTTATATTACAGGCCCTAACTGAGACTGAGATTCCATCCTGCTAAGGGCTGTGCAAAGCCATCATGACAGACAGTGCCTGCTCTAAAGAGCTTACTATCTAAACCAACAACTGAACAGTGGGAGAGAAACTGGCCACAGACAGACATGAAGTTACTCACCCAAGCTCCCACAGCAGACCATTGGCAGCACAGGGATTTGAATCTTGGTTTCCTGCATCCTAGTCCAGAGCCCTGGCCACTGCTCTGTGTTGCCTCTCTGGAGGCAAGCAAGGGGGGCCACGTACTGATCTAGGGTGTGAGCTATGGGCCTGCAACGCTCATGTCCACATGGGGTGCTGCAGTGCTCCACGCCTGGCATGCAGTCTGTGGTGTGACTTTATTCAAGTTTTTTGTGAGGGAGGCAGAGATTGCCCTTCACCAGGGCCGGCTCTAGGTTTTTTGCCACCCCAAGCAAAAATTTTTTGGCTGTTCCCTCCCCACCCCGGTGCCATCCCCCACCTACACCCCCTGCTGCCCCAGCCCTGGGCTCTCTCACCCCCCCCACCCCCGCTGCTACCCCAACCCTGGACTCCCTGCCCCAGCCCTGGGCTCTCTC
>NC_133770.1:33547662-33570727 GCF_003597395.2 Chelonoidis abingdonii | reverse complement strand
GGCAGACGGCAAGTCCAGCACTGAGTGGGAGGAGCAGTCCAGGTGGTCAGTAGCAGGCGGGTGTGGGGGGTGTGAGAGAGCCAGGGTACTGTGTGGCAGCTCGAGGGGGTCCGATAGCGAGGGTTTGCCGCGGCTGAATGCAATTGGATGGGCTAGGTGGGGGAAGGCGGCACAAAGGCTTGTGGCAAGCCCAGCGTTGGGGGTGTAGGTTGGGGGATCTGGCAGATACACCTGATTGAGTTCATGGGGTGGGATGACACCAAGCAAAAATTTATTCTTACCATAGGCTGTTCTGGGTGTGGCAAGAAACTAGACCGAGCTCCCGCCTTGGTGCAAAGCGCACATTCTCTTTGCCATCACTATCCTAAAAACACACCAAAAAATACTCTGAATAAAGTCACATACATATTATCGAACACCCACAACAAACGAGAGCCACGTGAGCAATTGCACCGAGGCCGTGGAGCACTAGCCAGCACCACCACCTCCAATGTGGTAACATAAGCGTTTGCCAGGCCCAAACTTAACCCCTGAATAGGTACGTGGCCCCTTGGCTTGGTCCCTCCAGAGAGGCAACACACGACGCAGTGCCAGGGCTGTGACCTAAGATCAGACCAATTTCAACTTGCATGCAATGGTCTGCTTGTGGGGAGGCCTGTGAGCAACTCATGTCTGTCCCATGATGGCATTTTCTCACTCCCACACTGTTCAGCCGTTGTGGTTATTAGGATAGTAGCCTCTTTAGCAGACGTCACTAAGCTCCTGGTCATGAATGCTTTGGGCCACACCCTATAGCCGCAGATGGAATCTCAAAGTTAGTTAGAGCCCTGTATATTAAATTAATAAAAAATAATACGATGAAAGAGCTAGGGTGGAGAAGATGAACCCCCACCCCCAAACAAGTGAATGTGACTGTATTATCTCTTCTGCTTTAGGGCATCCTTCTGCTGCCTATCATCAGTTCCCAGCCCTTTGGTGAATAGCAGCACTTGCTCTGCATTGTACATAGCTAATAACAAATATGAAAATGTTATTAAATGAAGGGAGCACAGTAGTGACCTGTCCTCATATGTCAACTCATCCCTCCCGTATAAATGTGTACTGAAGGAAAGTAGTTGATGTAGAAGGAGGGATACACCTGCACCAGAAACATGAACGCTGAGTTCAACTGGTTTATATACAGGGCTGAACTTTTGATATACGAAACACACACACACACAACAAAAAAACCGCAGTGCAAATTGAACGTGTTATTTCCATGCCTTTGGTCCCCCAAAGTGTAGTTATCTCAAGGGCCTTTAAAAGAATAGTATATTTAAAATTGTGATAAATGAGGCCATTTGTCACCACAAGCCTTCTTAAGCTTTCTATACTACGATGAATCCAACAATGAGAGGGCTTGAGAAAAAATCCTCTTGTGGTGTGGACAACCCGGGATAAATATAATATAGGATTTTAATGCCTCGTTCAATCTATGTGAAACTGAGATCTGAACATATTCCCTTCACATAGCTCAAGAGTCTTTGACAGAAAAATTAAGAGAGCAAGAAAGAAAAATCATATTGGAACCGAATAATTCAGTGAGGTTTTGGGGGAAAGGGGACAATCAAATAAGAAGGATTCACCACTTGAGTGTGGAGCAAAAACCGTCTCTGCTTGGTGGTCTTTACCTCTTTATTTTAGAATTTGGGTTACATAGCGCAGCATTGTCTCCACAGTGCGTATCCCTAATTAGCCAGACTTCTCATAACCAATTTGGTAAAAAGCCCACACATATGAGTTAGTCTTACCTCCACTGACAGGAATTATGGACTAGATTTGGCCTCTACTCAAGGAGAGACTGGTAGGGAGGTAGGTTGCATTTCGCAGGACTCTGTGCACTAATACCAATACGTGAGCACATGGGGAGTCGATAATTCCTTTTGAGGCTCTTGGTGTGCCCAGGAGCAGGCGCAAAGTGGGCCAGACTGGAAAAGGGAAAATTATGACCCTACTCTTTCAGAATTATAGCTTATTGGTCAGACTTGCCTGCTGTCATCTTCACAAGTTAAATGCAGACTTGGCACCTGATTGAGTAGTCCCCAAGATTGGGGTGGTTCCCACACTGATGGACAAAGTAGCTGTTGCAGGAACCATGATTTTTCACAGTAGTGGAAGTTATAACCAGGACACTTGGTAGTTCATTAGAACGGTCTAATGCCTAGGTTCAGTTTGGAATTCTGTAGAGCCAAAATCGGACCATAGCTACTCGAATTTACGATCTGTCTTGATACTCTATCTTCATGCTCATTCTCCAACCCCTGAACTACCAGTGTACAAATACAACCTGTGACGAGCGTAGAATGATGCCACTTTTAGCAGTGCGCCATATAGAACCACTCTGTAACATATAAGAAACTGATCTAGAGCTATGGTGATAGGTGATATCCAGAACAATGTACTGCCAAGAACTGACCTAACTCCGAGAGTATAAAAGAAATTCATGAGAGCTTTTATTACCTGTTACCATTTTGAGGCGTGTCATCATATAATAAACAATATGCACACATCACTTGGTATCGGTGGTCGCTCCATCTTCCCTGGGCACTAGTATTTCTTAACCAAGCTGGCTGAGTGCCTGTATTTGTACCTTCTCCTCCTTCAACTGTTGGTTCTCCTGCTATATTAAGTGCCGCCTTCTCCCTTTCCTTCTGCCCTGAAAATCAACCACACATGTACAGAGCAAGATAGAAATTGATGCTGTTAGCCACAAACAAATAAGCAAGGACCAGAAGTCTCTGGAAAGTTGAATCTATGTCTGTATGTATTCAAATATGGTCCTGTGCTTTGATTAGATTGTCCATGAATGCTTTCCACCAGCCTCTGGGTGAGATCCCACCAGGGGACTTCAGGCACTGCAAGTGTCTAGCATCATGGTGGTCAGCGCTGCAGGAGGCACCTCGTGTTGCTAGCATTCTTCTGAGTGGGAACTCAGCTGTTTTGCAGAACAGGCGTGCTTAGTTCATACGCAATTACTTGCAGGATGAAGTGATTGTATCTGTCGTTGCTGTTCCACACAACATTTAGTCTGTGGTTAGCACACCAGGCCCAATATGTAGGAGCCCAGGTTTCAATTCCCCTCTCCTGTCAGAGGCAAGGAACAGGGCGTTTCCCTCCCCCCTCCCTCCGGAGACCGTTACCCTGGACGTATCGGGATTTCTGCATGTGGGCTCTTTCAACCTCCTGTTGCCTCTTAGTTAAGTATGGGGGAACAAAGAATTACCCCCTGCACTTTTTTTTTTTTTGGAGGGGCGGGGGGGGCGGGTGGGGGGGTCGCGGGGGGGCCGGGGGGGCGGGGTGGGTCTGGGGGTGGCGGGGGGGAGAGGGGAATGGACCCGTCTCCGCCTCCAGGTGGGAGTCTGTGACCCAAACCTCTTCTGGCCAACCTGCAGACGCAAACGGGGTGCGACCGACTCCTTGCTATGAATATGTGCAGCCATGAATCCACCACGCAGAGAGGCTATAAGGTCCTCCTGAGAGCAGCAGCCCAGGTATTGTAATGATTGTGAATACAGATAGTATGTGAAAACTTGGAGATGCGAACATATATTGGAAAATTTCGCTTCTTAAAGTCTTGAGTTCAAGCAGGTCCACCCGGTGACAAGCCTGTTTCTGGTATGGGGCACGTAATCTTAGTTCATTTTCTGTTTTGTCATTGGATCCGTATTTGCAAGTACTGAGCCACCACTGATCAAGAATCAGAACTGACAAATCATGAAATCTACGAAGACACCCAGAAGAGGTGGTCTTGTTAATGAACTAAAATCCAAGGCTGTTTTGGATATAATCTGAGGTTGCAAAAAGAGACGCCATCAGTATTCCTTCACACAAGGCGACAAATTGGCAGCGGTGTTTCTGTCTGAATTTGATAAAAGGATCACAGCAAGGCCTGGTGAAAAAACTTGGAAGAACTTTGGAGTGAGTTTTGCTCTATAAGACACAAACAGATATCTAAGATCAATAAAATCTAGGCTTCTAGAATGTGTGTTATGACTTTAAATTTGATATGTCCCCTTTAGCTTCTATACACTCCCTTGCTAATCATATGAATCTCTTTTGTTAAATACACCTTTTGCTTGGTATTCACTATAACCCGATAGGCACTGACATTGAAGCTCAGGCAACTCACTTGCCACAGCTGATTCCAGCCGCTCATCAGCTTTTGATGTGGGGCGCTACTGCCCCCAACAGCTTGATGGGGGCCGTGCCGGGCCATCCAAACTAGCGTTTTAAGTTCGGGAAGGGCGTTTGGAGAGGGGTGAAGAGCGCAATGGCAGGGGCCCTTGGGAGGGACAGAGGTGGGGGCAGAATAGCAGGGGAAAGGCAGGGCTTTTGGGGACAGGCCTGGAATGAGGCAGGAAGGGCCAAGTGGACGGGTGAGGCTTTGGAAGAAGGGTAGGCGTGGGGTTGGGCCTCAGACTGAGCAGGGGTGGAGCCCCTCCGTTGAAAAGGATGCCGTCGTGTGTATATAGTGTATTAATGCTGTGTGGTTACCAGAGCCTGGTCGGCCGGTAAACGTCTGGTTAAGCTTGGGTGTACTGGTAAGCTGGCGAGAGGGACTGATTACTGTGGAGTGTTCAGGTGGAGCAGGGGAGACCCTCAGGTGCAGATTTAACGGGTCAGCGTAACCTATCCCTATCTGCAGCAGGGACGCAGTGGAGCTGTGCAGAACAGAGAAAGGTTCTGTGTTGCTTTATATCAGCGGAGTTAGGGATTTGACCCCTGGCCGCACCCTAAGACAGGCTTCCCGACGCTAGCGGCAGAGGTACAAGGTGCCCCAACCTGATGCACCAACAGTGCCTACACTGGAACTCGAGTCCTTCAGTCTTGCAGCCATGACTTTGTAAAAGTATTTATCCACAGTTGGAACCAGCCATTGGGCCGAGAGGAGAGCCACCAGACAAACCCACCTGCACAGTGGCTCTGGTTCGTTCCTGAACTGCTCCAATACTTCTTTCACTTAATTTATCCAGAATGCAACAAGCTTCAAATAACGAAGGAGACTGAGGGAGCCCCCCCATCAGAAATATCCATAGTTGTGATTGAAAGACCTCTCCTGAGGGGTGAGGAACCCCTGTTTCCACACCCTTCGTCACACTAGCCAGAGGTGCGATTTGAACACTGGGTCTCTAATCACCTGGCCGCACCTCACACCACGTCTCAAGATTCTGAATGGGAGCGGATCCACGTAGCGTGCCTCGGAGGCGGACCTAGAGATTGGTCCCTACCTGTGACTTAGGCCGGGTGATGGCGCTAATCTTTCCCCTTGTCCAAGTCGCTTCACTCTGGGGCTTAGAATAGGTTGTCCAGACAGCTATGAGGCACGGAAATTGTTGCATACCAAGAGGGTAGGAACGACAGATGCCTAGGGAGTTTTTTTATGCTGGAAAAATTGGTGCCGCGTGAAGTTAGGGTCGCTAATAGGTTGGTGGGAGTTTTGGTGGATCACAGTGGAAGCCGAAAGCTAGGACTGTACAGTGTCTACTCCTGCTTTACCGGCGCCGTAAGTCTGGGGGTCTGGTCCGTCATGACTCTTGTAGATTCCCACCCTCGTGTCTTCCTGTATGTGAACGCGACCATGCACATGGGTTGGCACTGATAAATAAGCACACCTCTCCCTTATACACGCCACCGATACAACACTGAATTGCGGATATCACGTGGTAAAGCAGTGCTCTTGGGGGTAGGGGTGGAAGGGGGGTGTGCTCCGATTGGACAAAGCAAGTTTCGATATGAAACATGGTTTCACTATAACGCAGTAGAGATTTTTTTGGCTCCCGAGGGAATCCATATATAGGGTAGAGGTGTAGATGTCCAAATATGTAAAAATCAACTCCAAAGACTAGTGTCTACCAATAGAGATTTCATGAGGAAGCCAGCAAATGAATGACCTGTAAATCTCATTACAGATGGAATTCCTTACAAAACTAATGCCCAATCAAGGTACCACAGTTTAACATAATGTTGCTATAAACTGCATCCGTCTACTTGAGAGACCCAGTTTGAGCCAATCACTAAAGCACCTGCTTAACTTTAAGTCAAATGAATTTAAAACCATGCTTAAAAGTTTAAATACATGAGCTTAGAGCTTTGTTTTGAGTTAGGGCTAAAGCTGGATAGTAACTGATGGGTCCTGATCTTGGCAAACACTTCCTAGCAAGCTTATGCACATAGGCTTTGTCTACACTGCACTTCCGTTGTTAAAAAAAACTTTTTGTCGCTTGAGAGGTGTGGAACCCTCCCCACCCCAAATAAACAAGACGTTAACGCGGTAATCCAGCGCACGGTGTGGACCGTGCTTCGTCAGCAACGTCCTCCCAGAAAATGAAGGCTACTGCCACCCTCACTGGGGTTGGTTTTATTTTTTGCTTGCTGAAGAAGCTCTCCTCTCAAGACAAATACCGCTACATTGCGGCATCTTCAATGGCTGTGTCTCGCACGCCCTGCAGTGTAGACATAGCCTTAGTAACGGGAATAGTTCCCTGAAGACAGTGAGACTAGTCATCTAAAGAAGTTCCTTATTATCGGGTTGTAGTTTTCGAATCAGCCTTTAATTAACATTTGGGGCTCAGTGCCTGCATTATTAAGTCCAACTTGAAAGTTTTTGCCATTGATTCAATTGGAGCAAGACTCTACCCTATCTGCAGACTGCCCAGACTGACATCTCTTTGAAAGGTGGAATAGCATTGCCTTCTACATGAGTCTGTGGTCTCCCAATTTCCCCTTCTCCTCCTACTCCACTCAGTTCCAAACAATTGCTGTTGGAAAGGCTCAGACGGTTTTACGTTGTAAGCATTCCTGCTGTAATATTGATCCCCTTTCTATAGGGAAGTCCCGTTCCTGCCTTGCCTCCAGCTGGTCCAGCGCTGGCAGGGTTGGGGTAAGCAGTGGAGCTCCTGGGCTGCACCTCAGCCCAGGGTCCCTTCAGCGATGGCTCCTGCCTCCAGGACTGGCTGGGACCCAGGAGGGCAGAGCTGGGGGGGCACAGCTGGGGGGTGAGGAGCCAGGGCAAGGCAGGGGGTGAGGAGCCAGGGCAAGGCAGCTCCAGAAAGAGCGGAGCCCTGGAGAGCAGGACACAGGTCCCGCACGGCAGCACCCCGCCCTCTATAGCCCCGCTGCTGCTGCTGCTTCTGGCTGCCCTGCCACAGTCCCTGGGCAGCTTGGGCCACTTCGCTCAGCCCCAGCTGCGGCGCTGGGGGGGTCCACCCTGCGGCACCTGCAGGCGACTGTGTGCCCCTCAGGGCAGCCCCCAACCCGAGTGTTCCCTTCTCGATGCCTGCCCAGCCCAGCCACAACGTGCGGGCGCTGCTCCCTCACGGCATGAACCGCAGTGGCCCCAGGGCACCCCCCTGGGCACGATGCGCTGCTTCTGCCAGGGCTGGCTCTAGGCTTTTGCTGCCTGATGCAAAAAAAAAAGAAAAGCAAAGCCAGAATGCTGACCCTGAAAATGTGCTGCCCCAAGCATGTGCTTGGTTTGCTGGTGCCTACAGCCAGCTCTGCCCTTCACTCTACCAAGAATTATCCCCAGGGCCACAGAGAACATCCTCACTTTGCCAGGGAAAGGGAAGGGCTACACAGACCATTCGGTACAGCATGTGTATCACACTAATCAGCAAATCACCACACAGACTTCCCCTATAAATGACAACCACTACCTTTTCCAACAAACCTCATAGTAAAGTTTATGCTCAGGCTGAGGGGTCTCTCGTGCAATGTAAATATTAAAGCCTATCTTCTTTCTCCAACCCTAACCCTTCCCCCACCCCACGCTTGGTGCCAAGGGGGCTCCATATGGGTTGGGGTGTCAGGAATCTTCTCCCCCTTCCTAGCCCTCTCTAACTTGCAGGGTAGTAGCTGAACTTGAAGCTTCAGCGACTGGAGCTGCTGCCTTGGAGGCATTGGCCAGTCATTCCACGCAATGGTGGACCTTGTGGCCCTGTTCCCATTTCTCCTTTTACCTGTTCTGCTTCATCCTCTGCCAACCCCACTCTGTTGAGATGTGTGGGATGCTCCTACAAAACTAGGTTCTATTTCACATAGGGAGCAGAGTCACTGACTTCTGCCACACACCCTGCTATGGAATCACCCAAATTCCTCAACCACTGGCCCTTGAGGAGCAGTCAGAATCCTACCCTAAATAAGGGACACTGACAACTCTTGCCCTGACTGGCATCAGTAGGATTATCCAGGCTGGTCGATAACGGCAGGATTGGGCTCAGTGGCTTCTAAGGCAGGGCTAAACAGTTCGGATTATCCACTCTTCTCTAGTTCATTCTGGACCCTGGCTATGCCTCATGGGGCCGGTCTCCAGTGTGAATTTGTACAATATTTTAGCAGTCCAGTAAGAATTAGTTCAAGGTTTCAGTTACTCTAGTTCAGATGAAGAAAATGGTGGGTTTTGAGGAGGGCAGTGAAATCCCACCCTGCAGATTTTCCTTTAATTGTATGTTTATTTTGCAATCACTTTCCTCTTCTGTGTCCGAAATCTGCAGTTTCTGAAGGCAAGAGACATGTGAGGAGGGGGAGGAGGAGGAGGAGGAGGAGCAAGAGAGGGAACGGCTGTGTGATATAGTAGTTCTTTTCTGTGCCACCATTTGTTTAACAGAGGGAATGTATCTAATGACAGTTACTACTATTTAAGGAAATAGGTTCCTATACAAAATCCTGTGGTTTCGATGTGATCCTTTTATAGGCATAAAGAGATTTTTCCACATCTCTTTCATTTTTGTTTCACTCAAATATGGCCATTCAAACAGATAGTTCCAGAACACCATGGAACTGGACACTTTGCTCCTGTTAGTGCTATGAGAGATGAACTGTCCCACCAATTTACCAACAAAAGCCACAGGGATGCACTCTGGACCAAGCTGAGGTCAATAGAGTTATCCTAGATTTTACAGCAATGTAAGAGGGAGCAGAATTTGGCCATATTTATCCAGATGGGTTTTGAACTGGAAATAATACCTCATCGTGTAGTTTGATTAACAGAATAATATTCTATATGGCAAGATCTGTTGTAGGACATAAACAATTTCTAAAATGACTGGCTGATTCCCAGTTCCTTTACAAATGCCAGTAACATGGACTAGTTAAAGTTAACTATAGGTTACCATTTAAATACTAATACAGCTTTTTAGAGTGATTCATCTCTGATGTCTTCCACCTGAGTTTAAGAAGCCACTGACTCCCTTGCACCAGTTTTACACCTGTGTAGTTCTATTAACTTCCAAGTGGCTATTTCTGATTTACAACAGTGTAAGTAAGAGGGGAATCAGGCCCTAACTGTTTAGCCAAAGTTCTGGAAATAACATGAACTTTACACAATTTAGAGCTTTATTGAGATCTTTAATTTATTACAGCATGCTATACAATCATGTACGATGCTGGCAGTAGCTGTTCTGCACGCAATTACAAAACAAAGATTTAGTGAGTTCCAGTAGCTGCTCAGTGCCAGATGAGTATTATCTCATCACATACATATGCTGTGCAAAGATGCTGGTGCTAGTATTTTCCTTCCCTACTGCAGAGGCATGCCTGGTACCACCAGTTTGTGCTGTCATAAATAATAACCTGTTCAAGCATCTCCCAAATCAAGTGCTTGGAGGGGGATGGGCAGATACAATGTTTCAGGAAGAAACATAACTGAAGTCCATTCACTGACCTAGCTTTCCAATTATATAACTATCTTGAGTAAGAGTTGGGAGCAAGAGATTCATATACAAATTAATTGCATATTTTATTTGATTGCTTATGCATCATCTTTTATATGAAGCTATAGATCTTTGTTTCTATTACAAACCCTTCTTTTCAGTGAAAGACTCTGAACTAAAGGCCTGTTTCCTCTGGAGACCTAGCATTTGATTTCCTACTCACTTACTCCAGTATTATACTGGAGTAACTATTGGCTTAAATGGAGAAGCTCCTGATTAACCCCATTCTGAGTGGAGTAGCTGGGATTTCAGTCCTGACTCAGGGTCACAGGTGGGAAAGATTTGAATGGCCTCAACCTAAACTTTAATCAGCATTTCTCCCTGGTAGAACCCACCATAGACACTGATATATTTGAGATATGCCTAAGATTGGTATAGCAGTATTACCACACTGGCTGCTTCTTGCGCCCTTCCCCAGGGCCAGAGGTTGCTCTGCAGGTGACTTACCTCACTTTCCTTTTCTTCAAGGGGCTTCTTAAATCAACTTCATACAGATTTTCTTGAATGCAATGACAACAGCCCTCCTTAGGATGTGGTTTATTACACTAAAGTTCAGCAATAAACCCAGAAGTTTTCTCTCCAGCCTTAAACTAGGAATAGCCCCAAACTCTTCTGGTGTCTCAAGGTCCTTCCTGCCTTAGCAGGTTACTCCCAGCCCTTCCTAGTTGGAGCAACTTCTTCTATCTCAAGGTCTTCCCTGCAGGATCCTCTCCCATGTTCTGTAGTCTCTCTCTAAACTTCCTGAATACATTTTCCCCACCTACTGCTCTGTATGGGAGAATCAGCTCTTCCATACTCAGCTGGTCCTACTGATTAACCCCAGACCCCATCCCAGGTGTGTGAGGCAGGCTAACAGGATGGAGATGGCCAGCTCCAGGTCTCAGAGCTTTAAAAGAGCAGGCCACCCCAGCACACACAGGAAGTTTCAGATTAGGATTGAGGTGTATTGACAGAAGTGGGATCCAGAATGGAACAGTGCCTGCCCACACAGGGACAAATTTAATGGTGTTATTCCAGATTCTTATTAGTGTAAGAGTGGTTCATTGTGCTTAGTTCTAGCCAATGAAGAGCAACAAATTCACACATGCAGAAGTGACTCCAGTGGAATTATTTACTTTGAATATACCAGTAAGTATTGTAACAAACATTTTGGTAATGTTGGTACACCTATAGTTACAGGCCTACCTGCATCTCTAGTATACAGCCAGCCCCTGTTCACAGAGTACTGCACCTTGGTTAGGAAAATTAGCTCCAAGTGTAAAGTTGGCTTAAAAGAATTCAAGCAAAGAATGATGCTGCTAATAGTTAGTGGTTATTTTTTTCACCCTGATAGTACAAAAGGCTGCCAGATGTTTCTGGTATGAAAGTGGAATAGGCAACGAATATTGCTAAAGATAACAGTGCTTGTCAACTTAATAGCATGCATCAGAAACACTATCAGTTGTAATTCAGTAATTACATACTGCACAAGTGTTTTATTTCTCAAAGCATACCAGAATTTCTGGGTCTGGTTCTCTTATTTATACCAGTGCACATCAGGTGTCATTGTTTTCACTTGTACTGTTAGTAATTTTGTAAAGGTTTCAATGACAGCATATTATTTCTCCACAACTGATTTGGTAGCTTCCCAATTAAAATAAAACACAAAAGATTCGCATACAAAACCATGCTTTAACTTCCTGCAGTTTTGACTGGAGACTGGCTAAAGGTAACAATACACTTTAAAATAGGCCCTACAATAAGACTGTACAAGCAAGTTTTAAGAGTCACACAGGGCAGGGTTAGCTGCTGCAGGGAGGGGGGTTTACTTTGTGGGGGGGGGGAGATCCCCGGTGGGGGCTGGGTTAGCTGGAGGGGCGGGTGGCACAAGGTGGAAGTTTCGCCTAGGGCACAAAACTTCCTTGCACCAGCCCTGCTAAGGTCTATTCCTTTATCTTTTCCCTCCATTATGAGTAAAGGTGACATAAATGGCAGCAAGGAGTAATCACTTTTAGAGCTGTATCAAACTATGCCTTTGTCTTTGTGTAAGCTTTTGGATAGCCTAAAGTAGAACTTCCTTTCATACACATGACTTAATGATAGTCTTCAGTGCTATAGAATGTTTTCAATCCTGGATTTACTCTGATATCAATTAACACTTCAAAATGCCACAGATAAAAAGAAGTTTAATCCTTTCTTCTTTCATTGTTTCTTTATTGCTTTTACAAACACAGATTTTAACTTGTGGTCTTTTTTGCAATTTAAAAAATGCATATCAGTTAATTTACCAGTTGTGTGGCTAATTGGTCTAGGACACACACTTTCTTTCAAGCTTACCTCTATTAACATGTAAATTACGTGTTTACCCTGGCTCCTTTCTTTCTGAGATCTCAAGTGGGGAATGCCGTGTTTGGATTAGAGATTGTTAGAGAAATCCTGACAGCTACAAGATTATGAATACAAATAGATGAAGTGACATGAATATCAGGTGAGATACTGGAAAGCTGGGCTATGTACCCCATGGCTTTTTATATCTCACCATTACAGCCTTAGGGTGCATCCATTGGCTTATTGGCAATGAGTGCACATCTCAAAGGATAAGCAACACACTTTCTATCTCCATGTGAAGCAAATGAGAAGCTTTCTTTAGCAGGTGGTGCAATTTCTGGATCAACTTCAAAGGGAACCTAAAGCAGAACAAACTGTAGGAATCTAGCCCAGAGGTGATGGAAGAATATGTGGAATCCTCCATATTGGTGAGCAAAGCTAGTCAAAAAATGTTCCTGCCAAAACGTGAGACTTAGTCAAAAATGATGCTTGTTGCAGGAAGATGTCACTTTGGATTAAATTTTTCAGTGGAAAAACCTCAAAGTGAACTGAAACTAGCATTTTCATTTAACTTCACATTTAAGTTTAAACTTTGTTTCATTTTTTGAAAACAAAATTTTTTCAAAAGTTTGAATTTTTGCTTTTCCCCCTTTCTCCCTTTTTGTCACTGAGTTCAATACAATGAATAATGTACAATGGTTGTTCTTGGTTTTTTACATTTTTCTATCTTTCCTTTTTGTTCTTTTTACTCTGTGACTTTTCAAAATGGCTCCAACTTTAGAAAACTTGCAGAGTGGCAATAGGAAAGCACTGTAGCTTTTCCAAAGCTGATGAAGTTTTAAAAGTTAGAGTGGAAAGGGAGAGGTGGAAATAAATGAGGGAGAAAACTAAACATTATTTTCAGCCTATTGAATTCAATAGTGAAAAGGCAGGATAGAGAAAATGGCAAGTATTTTAATACAGCTAAATGTAACTGTAGACATCTAGGAACAAAGAATGTAGGCCATACTTTCAGGGAAGCAGTGACTCTGAAAAAGATTTGGGGAGGGAGAGGGATAATCTGCTGAACATAAGCTCCGGCTGTGATGCTATAGCCAAAAGGGCTAATGTGATCCTTGGATGAATAAACAGGGGAATCTTGAGTAAAGGTAGAGAGGTTATTTTACCTCTGTATTTGCCACTGGTGTGACTTCTGCTGCAATATTATGTCCAGTCCTGGTGCTCACAATTTAAGAAAGTTTTTTAATAATTAGAGAGGGTTCAGAGAAGAGCCATGAGAATGATTAAAGGATTAGAAAACCTGCCTTATAGTGACTGAGCTCCTTGAGTCTAGTTAGCTTAACAAAGAGGAGGTTAAGGGGTGATTTGATTACAGCCTGTAACTAACTATGTAAGGAACAAATATTTAATAGCGGGCTCTTCAATCTAACAGCAAAAGAATCTAACAGCAAAAGGTATAACATAATCCAATGGCTGGAAGTTGAAACTAGACAAATTCAGACCGACAATCATGAGAGAATTTTTAACAGTGAGTGTAATTAACCATTGGAACAATTTATCACGGTTGTGGGGAATTTTCTATCATGGACAATGTTTAACTCAAGACTGGATGTTTTTCTAAGATTTTGGGGAAGTTTTATGGCCTATGATTCACAGAAGGCCAGATGAGATTATCACAATGGTCCCTTTCAGCTTTGGGATCTATGGAAAAACAAAATCCAAAATTTTGACCTTTCAACTTTTTTTAGTTTTCAAAAAAACATTTGAATCAAACATAATCAAAATGTTGGATGGAAACATTATGTGTAGTTTTCTGGGATAAGTGAAACATATGAAATTAGAAATTTTGTTTCAAAATTTTTCATGGGGGGAAAAATGCATTTTTGACCAGTTGTAGTGGAGAGAAAATAATTAACTTTCCAAATATCCAAGAGATGGTGTTATGGCAGCCAGTCCAGACTAAGATGAGCTTCTGTGTTCAGAGAATAGGCCAGCGCTTTGTCTTGTAGATGTTAAGCTCTTTGAAAATAGCAAAAGTGGCCTCTAAATTCTGACTTCTCTGAAAGGGATAACACCCTGTGCCCCTCAACTCCCCCAAGTTAGAAAGCTATGAACAATTTTAAAAAAATTGCTACAGATAGCATCATGATTCTTCAAGTCTCATGCACAGAACTGTCCCCTCTCTCTGCTCTCTTCAGGTGCCAGAGACAAGCACAGAAGGTCAAAGGCTGAAATGGTCACAGATTTTTACACTCTGTACTTCTACACTCCCCTTTCCTCCGCCCCCTCTATTGTGTCATTTAGACACCACTCTGCATTGGGGTGAGGAGAATTCCTTTCAGAGCTCCCTGGCACACATACAGGGGTGCCGCATATTCTCTCCATCCACCTTGTCTGCTCTGCTTGCCAGTGCTTGGGGACAGATCCATAACCTCATCTCCTCCACACCCACTGTTTCAAGGAGTGTAGAGAGGGAGCAGTTTCTGGACTCCAAAACAGGCAGGGAATGCATTTGTTCCTGGCTGCCACTCAGAGGCACTCCACTCCCTTCCATGCATATCTGCAGAGTGGCATGGCACAGCCTGGTCCCCAGAAACTGCAGCTAAACAGCTTTCCCAGCTGTTTTAGTCCTCTCATTATTTCAGCCCATCCTAGTGAAGATTTGAATTATTACTTTGCCAGCAGCATATACCTTGTTACCTTTCTTTATTAATGCTCAAAATTGTCTTAGATGACAATGTGCTTTCCGTGCTGAAATTCCATTTTAAATGATAAAGCCGTAAGTGTGCTACAGTTAGAAACTGAGATAAGATTCAACTGGAATGTTAATGTCAAGTCCACATGAGCTGGAGTTAATAAATAGCTCAATACTGGAAAAGACATAGAGTTTAAAAAAAAAAAAACCAATTGAATATTTATAACCATGACCAAGTAGGACAAGTCTCTTCGGTGTTTACCTGTCAGAATTTCTAAGATACAGGCCATCTTGTAATGGACTTGCTTGTGTTTACCATCCTCCTTTGCTAGGGCGATATGTCAGATTGCTTACAGGTAAGCACTACTAGCCAAGCTCACCAGTTCATTCTGTTACCAGTGCCACAAATGTGCAGTTAGCTGCTGATCTTGGTGTCTGCACATCTGAGATATATTATGATGCTTTAAAGAATAAGACAGACAAATGCACATACACAGAAGTAAGTTTTCAAAGGGCCTAAGGTCTGTGTGTGCACATCTGCCTGCACACAGTAATCAGGAAACTGCGTACTTTAGTACCCACTTTGGCTGTGTAAATCTGTGGTGTGGAGGCCCGAGCAAATGCTGAGTGTGCAGAAAGTGGGGGCCCTTTGAAAACTGGGCCCACATTCATGCTGGCAGCCATTCAAGAAAGCAGCAGCTACTAGAAAAGACAGTGGCATCCAAAATAAAAAGGTGAGCTGATGATTATGACAATAACCCAGTAGAACCCCTGGGTTATTTTGTTTGGTTTCTTTAAGTGAGTGTAGTGCAGGTGAATTTTCATTGCCAGGCTGACGCTTCTGCAGACTGGAAATCTCTGTTCACCTACAGAGCAGAAACAGCACAGGCAGCAGTGTGAGAGTCCTGTTAGTGTCCTGCCTCAACCCCCATGGAAGGGGTCAGCCCTGGGGCAAAGGTAGTGCATACTCCCTGTCCATTCAGCCCTCACTCTCCCTGCTGAGTCTGCCAACAGGAATACCTGTTAGTGCCAGTTGTGATGGTGGTTTATTTATGGATGCACGCCCACTAAGAGCTTGACTCTTGGGCCAAATCATCCTGTGGGGTAAACTGGTGTAGCTCCTTCAGCTTCAGTGAAGTTAACCCAATTTTCACCAGCTGAGGATCTGTTTCTAGTTAACAACTCTCTCTAATTTGTTTTTAAATGTGTATCTGATGTTTGCCTCTGTGATCTCCTCAGCCCTGGCACCCTTGCTATTACTGGTGGAGAATGACAACCGTTCCAACAGAGCTCTGGGGTGACAGCCGCTTTTATCCTGATGGTGTAGCTGGAGAGTGCAGTGGTGTTGAAATGCATTCCCAGGAGGCTTTTCCCTTTCTAGCAGGCTGTCATTAGGGAAGTGCACCCTTTCACTGATGTTTCAATGCCCAAGTGTATCCAATTATCACAGACATAACTCTTACCAGTTTTGCTGTCAAGGCAGAAGTATAATCTCGTGCCTCAAAAGCAGCAGGACCTGCTGTATGTGCTTGTTCCCGTCCTCTCCACCATGTGTTACATCCACCTCTTGGCTTTGTGCAGAATCATCTTGGTCACTGGAGGGTGCATCGTTTGGCGACACTCTTTTATTAAAAGATGAGAGACTATTTTCTCCAGCCTTCAGAGAGTGCAAAACGTGTTGCTTCACAGATCTGCCTTTGTACCATTCCAATTAGATTTGTGTACTGTACAGTGGAGACCACTGAAAGGTGAAATCCCTGCAGGGACGGATTTGTGAGATTCTGCAGGAAATTGGTATTACATGTAATTGTTTCCTGCTGAGGGATCTATCAGAAATTCACAGAAAAGCTACACTTCCATCAGTCTCCTGTAAAAAGTACCTAGAAAACTAAGGTTCACTTACTCCTCAGTTATCCTGTGGTGCACACATGCCACTCTGTATGCACTCCTGTTACAGTGGTTGGTTGTCTGTCTAGTTATGACTAACTATGCTGCAGTTAGCTTGTAAAGATATAATAATCTATAAATTATAAATCTGCTTAAATGGCAAATGAGGAGAGGTTGGATATTTAGGACCCTCTGCACTAAGACTTTGTCAGCTTAGGTTGGATATTAGGAAATACATTTTCACTAGGAGGGTAGTGAAGCACTGGAATGGGTTACCTAGGGAGGTGGTGGAATCTCCTTCCTTAGAGGTTTTTAAGGTCAGGTTTGACAAAGCCATGGCTAGGATGATTTAGTTGAGAATTGGTCTTTAGCGTGTCAGATTACAGAGCCTTTTTCTAAAGTTAAAACAAAATGTTATGTCATTTAAAAAAAAAAAAAAAAAAGTTCCTCTCCTAGACAGTTAACACTGTTAGGATGTGCCACCTTCATTCTCAAAGAGATTGGCTGCAGCTCAACTTTCTTCGGATTCCCCCTAATTTCATAATGTGCCCAATGTTTCTTCACATTAACATGATCTTATTTGAAATAAGAAGGCACCCACACGATGGCATATTTGACAGCTTTGCAATAATACTGATTTCTGCCTGTATGTAGAGTTCAGTGTAAATGCTGGCTTATCCCCCTCAAGAATCCAGTTGTTGGTCTAACCTATGATACTTCCGATAGGCTATTTGCAGAGTAATGTTAACTGTAGATGGGAGCTTGCATCCTGGTGTACTTGGTCCTTCCCTCACTCCCTGTAGATTTGCAAAAGTAGGCCACTGCCAGCAGCTGGTTTGGGTGCACTGTCTCCATTGAATGTGGGCCCTGTATTATTCATTTGGCTCTGCAACAGCTCTAAACTTGAAGCAACTGAGACTTTGAACTAAATAAAAGGAAACCGCTGCTCAATTATTGCAATCAGCAAAATATCTAGTGCATTGTAACTATTTTTGTAATACAAATACTTTGCCATTTCCAACCTAAGTAAAACCTCTGTGTTTGGCTTTCCAAGAAAATTGCTACTTGGACCTATTTCATATGGATTGAAAGATATATAAACTCCTGAAATCATGCTTGCTAGCTCTGCTGCTCCCCCAGTGCCAGTAATTTTAGGAGAAATGATGGTCCCTTTGAAACATGCTTTGTAATACAACTGGAGTACAGTGGCCAACTACAGGAAACATACAGTATACCGCATGTATACAGATGGACAGCTAATTTCTCTTCGGAGATGCTCACAGTAGTGGTCATCTTCAGTATTCTGCAAACCTATATGTGTAGATTTCCTGCTGATGTCAAGCAGGAAACATACACACATAGGCAGAAGAGACTCTACATTTGCACATTAGTATGCAAGACTGAGAGCAGAACTTTTTCTTCTTCTGTCATTCCCATATTTAAAGAGTTTCTTCATCTTTCTTCTAATCATGGTGCTGATAACATTGTAACTTGTGGTATTTAGTTTTTAAATGGAAACTTTTACTTATAATCCTGGATTTACTTCTAATTCCTTTTTGAAATGTATCTCCACCCCTGCATGCTATTCTTTAAGGTATCAATATGAGAATGCAGCACACTATTGGGAGGGAGGGATTTTTTCTTTGGTGGTGGTGTTGTAACTCATTGGAAAAATTTTTATCAAGGGTGGATACATTTTTTCAGGAATGAGCTATGCTAAGAGCATTTGACTTTAATGTTATGAGCCTCTGATTGGAAACCTAAGTTTACCTGCCAACAGATCAGTTCATCTGGTGGCTTGTTATAACCATTGCCTGATATCATCAGGAATAAACATGTTAAATCGATTAGGCCTTTTACAGTCTAGCACGGATTTAGGTAAACTGTATTAAAGTTTGCCAAACAGAAGAGTTTGATGAGAAGAGCAGATTGTTCATGTGGAACCTTGCGAGTGACAAATATCTGAGAAGTGCAAGAGTGTCTGTTACATGGAGCCCTGACTGCTTTATCACATGAGAGAAGAATCTAGCCAAATGTAATGCACTTATAGCATAAGAACTTGGTTGAAAGGTTTTTGTCAGATCACCCAAACAGATATTCCATCTCCAGCAAAAGGTAGTGCCATCAGAATAGATAGTTCCCGGCACACGTTTCTCAACGGCTCATTTATTTGTCTGCACACCATGCATAAAGATAATTTGCTTTTTGTATTTGGGATGAATTCAGTGCAGTGAAATGGTGAGGTGCTCTCTCTCTTTGTACCTGGATTCTCACAACCTTCTTATTTTTATGTCTAGCTTAAGGGGAGAGGAATATAGATGACAAATTCAGCATTGCATTGGGATGCTTGGTTAACTTAAAAAACAACTATGTAGGGCTAAGAATGAGTTTATATTGTGCATCTAGTCTCTTGTGCAATCATGAGAGAAAAAATAAATAATAAAAACTAAATGCTTAATTCGGTTAATGCTAATTTTAAGGGAAGCTTTTTGGGGCAGGAGGGTTGTTCTGACTTGGTTTTTTTTAAAGGAAATGTGTGTGGTCATCAAAAGTGCTAGAATGGCCTGCCTGGAAACTGAAGTCCTCTGGTCACAGGGCAAGCAGCAATGTAAGCTCTCCAGGCTGCCACATTTATGTGTCTCAGTCCTGATCTGGAGTAACCACCGCTAAGACTATAACTAAGGGTAGTTCCGTTTCCACACCATTCACTTGTTAACGTCTCTGTTGAGACTAATAAGGATGCTAAGTACTAAGGCCAATTGTGGTGGTGTTTGTGGTGAGGAGACCATTGAGAAATAGAGGGAGACCATTGTTTAAGGATCAGAAAACAAACTCCTCTGTTGCTTGCTTTCTAAAAAAATGGTGGAAATTAAGAGGTAGGGCACCACTCACCATGCTTCACTCAGGTCATTTTTGCCTTGCATTTGCAGTATAAATTGTATTGTGTGCACAATCACACATGTGCTCTTGGATTCCTACAAGGCACAACAAAAGACGGACGTAGTAAAGATTTAACTCTATTTTAATTTCCTGGTCTTGGTGGATTTAAGTTAGATCTTCAGTGTTGTTCTGACATATTGCAAGATTTTGTGTGTTAATTTTATTTTCAATGGTAATTTCTTCAGATGTTGCTTATCTATCCCCCCAAACTTTTCTGAATGCACACAGGGGGCTTTAACTACTGTTTGGCCAAGAATTTCCTTCAAGGCTCATGTCCATTTTGGAATATTCACGGGTTGAAGGGAGCTGAATACCCTTTCTGGGATAGATCCTCAACTGATCTAGCTCTGTTTGGTGTAGCTCTGTTTACTCTACAAAGTCCCTCCATCTCGCTGGGGGTGGGGACAAGGGCGGGGGGCTGCTTTCATTCCCCTCCCCCCCCCGCAAACAGAGAGGGGTCCAGGCTCCCTGGTCCTCCTCTGACTTCCAGCTTGGCCAGGGGTGGGGTCTCTGGGGGAAGAGGTGGAGTGCGGGTGGGGCTTTGGGAGAAGAGAGGCCTCGGGGGGAGGGGGGGAATAGGAGGGTGGGCCCCAGGCCCCCTCCTACTTTTGGGAAGGCTCCAATACCCTTACTATAATGTCCCTTTGGGAAGTGCTGCGCCTGGAAGATAGGGTTTCCACAAATGATGGGTCAGCTCTGGCAATGACGTTTCACTGCTGCTGAATTGTCCTGAGAAAGACATTGTGTGGTAGGGGCTGATAAGGGTTCAGCTAACAAGCTGAAACAATGTGAACTGCTCCATTCATTTCAGTGGGTGCTAACCCAGATGCTAGTGTTCATACTTTAAATGGTAACATTGTTTCTTCTTCGAGAGATGTCCCTGTGGGTGCTCCACTTCAGGTGTCGGTGTGCCCCTGCGCCTTCAATCGGAGATTTTTTGCAGCAGTACTCCTACCGGCCACGCATGCTTAGAACCTGTCACTCATTCTGAGAGTGTTACTAGAGAGCATGCCCGGCAGGTACCCTACAGTTCCTTCCCTATCCACCCCGGATGGAGACAGAGCTAGCAGACTCCTTCATATTTGCCTTTCTATCTTATGTATTCCCCCTTTGGGTAAAGTTTTAGCTAGTTTTCTCTGTTATTTACCTTAGTTAAGCGTTACTACCTTTCCGTACTAGTTAAAAAAAAAAATCTCTCTTCGTCAGCTGCTCAAATATGCCTGGCTCCACGGGCTTAAGTCGCGCTCTTCTTTAAGGACATCCCGACTTTCTGATGGGCACTCCCAGTGTATGAACATAGCTTGGGGAGACCCATTTTCCTCAAAAAGTCCCTCACGCAACTAAGTTATGCTCCAGCTAGAAGGACAGGAGTTAAAGTTAAGCTTTTATAACTTCAAAAATCCCTGCAATCTACCTCAGCCCTGGCACAATCCTCGCCTCCAGACCCAGCTCTGTAACCCTTCAACAAAAAACTAAAGAAGCAGCCAAAAGAGACACTAACAAGCAACACGAAGCTTGCTGGTAAACCCCTCGCCCGTGTCAGCTCGTCAGTTTCATTAACCAGCTGTTTCCCCACCTGAGTACATTTGACGAAGCCGGGCTCCTCCGTACCAGCGCTCAACCCGCCGTTGCTTCGCGGCAAGCGCGAGCACCCCTGGTGCTGCCGTGTGACCCAGGCCTTCCAGTTGCCTCCTCGATTGAGCACCGTCGCACCCGCACTGAATGCGGCACCAGGACGATCAGGCACAGTCGGCGCTGCGGCACCGCAAGCCTGCTGTCATAGCACGGCACCGCCTGCGGCACCGCTTGCTACCGGCCTGTGCCGGAGCCAAGACAAAAAACTCCGGTACCAGCTCAGGTCTTCCTCACGAGCTCTACAGCTCGCCTATGACTGGCTCACTTGCAATACACCCATTCAAGGTGACCCCCTAGAATGCACCCAGTTGCAGTCACCATTTCTTGGATGGCTTCCATATGCGAATGACGTAAGGTTCTGAACAGCCTCCCGATAGGAGAACTGAAGCCACAGCTAGCCATGCAGACGCATTCTACCTGAGCCCTGTCACCGCGGACATATAGGAAAGACTGTTCCAACCAACAAGATCCCACCTCCTGGTGTGAACCACGGATGCCTAACCACCCCTATGCTTTCCATCACCAGGCAGTATGGGCTCCGGGGACATCTCCCCAGCAGCCAAATGCCCACTCCCTCTACCGCTCTAGACACACACGTCCAAACCCTAAGGGGGGGGGGGGGGGGGGGGACCACTGGCGGCAACCTCACCCTCAGGATCAATTAACTCAGACTTCCTGACCAGTACTACCTGAACTGCCAACCTGAGTCAACACAAGGAGGCTTACTTCCTATCCCCACTCACCTGCCATCTGTATTGCAAAATTCCAAATCTCTCAAACGTGCCTATGACCAGAATTAGTTGGAGAGGTACACAGACCAACGACATGAGCTACTGAACATCCGCAACATCTTCGCATCAGGCTAGCAGTGGCCAATTACAGCCCTTCTGGAACTGCTAAGATCCATCTGGCAGAACTCCAGCCAAATCCCAGCCGACCTGCAACAGGCAGAACGGACAATACTCTATCCCGTCAAGGGCTGAATCCTTTTTTCACATCCTGCGCCAAAACCTTTGGTAGTAGACGCAGCGAACAAGAGAACAAACAGCAATACTTCCTGCCAACCCAACCAGCAAAGATCGGAAAACGCTTAGACCTGCTCGGTCGGAGTATATGCCTCTTCAACATGCAATTTCATAATTGCCAATAACACCGCAATCTGGCAAAAGTACACCATAAAAACTATAATAATTTATGAATTTTATTGACCACATTCCAGCTGACAAGACAACAACATTTTACAGCTAGTCTCCGAGGGCAGATCATATCCCGAGCTCGCAAGCGGCCTGGATTCAGCCAAATGCAACCGCAAAGGGTCCACCTACCGGTCGGCATGCGACGACGGATCTGGCTTCCTCTCTCCTTCTCCGAGATTCAGAGCACCATAGAGGATTCCCTTTGATGGTGATAAACCTTGCGCCAGCCCCTAATGAGGTGCTGGCACTCTATGTAAGGACTCACGAGCAACACTCGGAGATCCTAGGATCCAGACCTACAAGCAGAAGGAGACAGTACAGATACCAACCTACCACGCCGCCACGTACACCTTCAATGCGAGGCATTCCCGAGAGCTCAGGATCATCCAACGAACCCCACTCGCAAGTCAAGTCAGATCCAGCGGGGTCACTCACCACTTTCTCTCCGGCTGCCCAAGCCTCCTCAAATTAATAAGCTAAATTTGGAACCTTTGTCGGGCTCGTGAAACGTCGCCCCTGTTCAGTGCAGTACTGCCTACAACTATTTTGGACAACGTCCAGCCCTCTACACAAATGGGCAGAATATTACCACCGACAAGTGGTCCTAGAGGTCATACAACGGGGTAATTCGCATCCACTTCCTCTCCTTGACCGAC
>NC_133770.1:33441512-33547637 GCF_003597395.2 Chelonoidis abingdonii | reverse complement strand
CCCTGCTAAAAATCAAAGGTCAAAAGAGCTCCACACACAGAATAATGCAAGCTCTTACTCACGTCCAACCACGCGCTATCAGAGTGACAAAAAGGGGCCCAGAATAATTGGCTTCCCACCACTGAGCATGACCACCAACGCTGGGAGAGACAATCTGCAATGCATCGGCTGCAGTTATTCTTGGAGTTAACATCTAGTAAAAAATTGAAAAGCACTGCCAGTGTCTAATGGACCTACTGACCTAACATCCATCGCCGTATCTCCTACTACAATGAAGAAAATCACCAGGATTTACTGGTGATGACTAAGCAGAAATGTTATTAGTATAGAATATCATTTAACTTACCCAGATTCTTCCAAAGGTCATGGTAAGTGTTATATTATTCGTATTCTTAACAAGTAAAAGCACGGAAAGAAGTAGATGTCACCCTATCCAAAGATGAAAGTTCTGAAATCTATTAATTAATTTATACCAAAGCCTTGTTGTACAGAAATGTTATTACAACAAAGTCATTGTTAGGAGTGTAAAGGCAATCACCACGACCACCGATTCCGGCTTATGACCCTACCAGAGTTCTAACGTGTAGGCTAGCTGGACTTGTATTGGGAAATTCGTCTTTATTGATTAACTTAATCGCAAGTTAAGGTGTATACCTTCCACCGCTAGCCTACAGAGTGAACAGTTGACGGCCCACACGGAAAAGACCCCGAAAGCCCAGCTCCCAAAGTGAGCGTCACCCCTTATTATCAAGGAGCGCCGGCAAACCCCAGTCAAAGCGCCTCAACCCAGCCAGGAGCGAAAGCCCAATAACAACACCACTATAACCCCAGAACAATACACAAACATCCCTCGACTTTAATTAGCGCCAACTAGAACCCAGACCCAAAAACCCTATTCCAAGCACGTTTCTCGCGGACCACTATTAAGCTCAATAAGCGAAGCCCTATATGATGTAACCACAATGCACCTACTACCCAGTGGCCTCTCCATACTCCCCCATATTAATCAATCAGCACACCCATTATAGAATCCCTTAAAAAACACGCGC
Source organism: Chelonoidis abingdonii (assembly GCF_003597395.2). NCBI lineage: Eukaryota > Metazoa > Chordata > Testudines > Testudinidae > Chelonoidis > Chelonoidis abingdonii. Next base: position 33,546,588 of record NC_133770.1, on the reverse strand, counting down.
CTAAAGCCCTTCGCCACCTACTTTACGTCTCGCCCAAGGCTTCAAAGTGGAGCACAAATAAACCCAAGTTCCCACACTCGCTCAAATAAGGGCCTCGTAAGGACAGAGCCTACATATGCAAAACTCCCATAGATCATACCAACTGCCAAACGACAATGCCACATAGTTTCAAAAACCTAATCACCAACTTCTCCCCAAAACCACTTCTTCTATAGGACGCACACTCTGACAAAGCACACAGGCACCGCTAAAAACCATAGGAACGCACAAATCATTCTGAGTATGCACCAACACCATATCTTCAGAGCCTCAATACAATTGCCTGTAATCCTTGAAGCGTGCCACCTTAAGCCCCTCACAATCACATCGCTACTAACTCTTCAGCGCGTCCCGTAAAAAACCTGAGAGCCAAATGAGCCCGCGACCCTTATCGGGAACCCCGAAGCATTCCGAGTTCCGAATGGAACCTCCGAAAAACTAGCGATTCCCAAAACGCTACCCTATCTGTGCCAGTCATCTACCAAAACGCGCAAGTGCCCCAAAGACCATGTAAGCTCAGGAGCACACAGAGGACTACCACTTGTACTCCGCAGCGACCACCAAAAAATTCTCCAAAATCAAGATACCCAAATCGCTAAACAGGAAACCAGCCAGCTGAAACAGAGATGCCCGGGACCAAAACCTGAGACCCTATTCCAAGGGGCCAAAACGCGAGTACTATGCCTCCAAAACCATTCCCACCACTGACCACACGAACCCGAGACGAGCCGAGAGTACCCAACAAACCAGCACCAGGCAAAGAACACGAAATTTATCCTCGGGATCCCCAAATCAACCACTATTCACTAACGAGGCAATCCCACTAAAAATCTGGTAGCTAGAGCGGCGTGACTGGATACAACACAACTGTAAGCACGAAAGTGATACAATGCATCAGAGGCAAATAAGAAAAGGCTAAGTGAACACAGGGATCAAATCGAATGTAAGCGGCCACAGACGTTCAGAGTTTCAGCGTCTTAAAAACAATTATATTAGCCCAGCTTCCATCCCCAGGGGCAAACTCGCCAACTGCCAAGAAAAACACACCATAAACGAGGAACTCTGCAAGAGTTCATCTACATGGAAGTTGCCTTCACCGTCTCATTCACGAGGTAGGATGTCTCAGACCCCACTAACTAGGGACCTAGTGTGTAAGGCCGCCAAAATACGATACGCGAACCGGCATGCCAGGCAGGGCTACCAAACAATTCAGCGGAATACGCTGGCACCGTAATTCCAGGCAGCTGCACAGGCCACCTGCCCTTTCACGTGCTCCTAGCGTCAGCCCACCTCCACGATCATATTACACGTAGGAGCCATGCTGTCATGGGGAACCTCTTCCAACCACCCCAACTCTTCTACTAAACATGACATCTCTGGTTCAACTCAGCAAAGTGGTTGGGTGCAGGAATCAACAGCCGGCCCGAGGTTCTACACAGCCACTTGTCCAAAAGTAAGTAGCTGGTCAGACTACCTAGGATATCTTAACACTTTTGAAAGCTGAGGTCCCTGGCAGAAACCGCTATCACCCGCAAACCCATGTTGTCCTCCCTACGAGCCCTGGACAGGCGTTGCTTAAAGGCCCAAACCCGAAGGTCACAAGGTATGTCAACGACTAGAAAGATCGAGTGCAGCATAGCAGGTCGTTCAGCCAACCGAGACCCTGTCAGGTGAATCAAACGAGCCTAAAAGCACTTCACGAGAAAGTCGGTTTCTGCCATTCTCCACAAAATCAGCTGAGAAACCAGAGACTCAACCCGTCCCGGCACAACACCTGTGAAGAGCTGACAATCAGAATACGGAACTAACTCTTCCTGTGGGATTTAGCTATGTGCTAGACACGGCCAGTCCAGATTATGTAAAGAGCCCCCGAGGCGATTCTGCCAGGGCATTGCTGTTTAACACACTCCTGATCCAAACCACATTGTCCAAGTCAAATGCTACAGCCCCGTGTAAAATTCCATAAACTAAATTGTACAGGGGGACCAAACGGTTGTCACGAATACCACCTGCGCGCTTCTTCCTCAAGGGACAAATACACACAAACGATCTTCACTTATGACATATGACGGAGCCACCCTCCGCAACATCGTCCTCCACGCTAGGCAAGTATAACTACACCTTAATCAGAATGCCAGTAACTGAGCGGTGTTTCTTCGAGATGAGTGTCCTGTGGTCTTCTCGAGCTCTCAGGTGTCTGGTGCGCCCCCACCCCGCTGGCGCCTTCGACGGAGATAATTTATTGCAGCAGTACCTCCGGGGGCGGTTACAACCGTGACTCCCGATGCAAAAACAACGGCAAGGCCATGGGGTACCCGCCATAAATAATAAATGGGGTCCACTCCTATAATCTGGAGAGTGTATTAATGCCTATTAGAACGAGCAAGGCCAGCGCAAGGCCCGCCTGCACGCGGGCGCTGCATGGTTCGCTTCTCTACAAGCGGAGGCAATCGCGCCCAACTCCAAGGTAGAAGGAGGAGGGTGGTGTAAAGTGGAGCACCACCAGAGAAAACCCTCATCTGGCGAAGGAATGTAACAGTACTGCACAAGGTCAGTAACTCCTCTTCTTCGAGAAGATGTCCCTGTGGGTGCTCCAACAACAGTGACTTCAAAAAGCAGTTAATCTCAAGGACTAGGGACTTCCGGGTCTGGCAGGAATGCCATTAGACAACACTGCCCTGCCTAACCTGAAGGTCAGAGAGGGGGCCTTGAAGAAGGGCATAGTGAGTAAAGAAGGGTATGGTGGCGGACCAGTGGCCGCAACTACAGATTCGACAAGGGATTGCTAGGAAAGGCTAGAGAAGGTAGATACAGATCTAGTGGAAGTGTCGTCCGGATTCAACTATACCGAGGTAAAATTCTTTATCTTACCCACCAGAGACTATGACCAGTCAGAGGATCCATTTCGAGAGCCTCGAGTAGACCCGTACGAAGCATGCCCTGGAGCGGCCTCTGCGCTAAAAGACACAGGAGTCTAGGAGAGTTTCTGACGGGTTAATTTGAGTACTGTCCAGATAAAAAGATAAACCCGCACCTTCGAACCGTCCAAAGCTTAAGTGCATCGTCAGCTAAAAAAGGAGGTAATCTAAGCTGGCGGTATTCGGAAGAGGGTAAATGGATCCGGTTTCATTGGAGGGAAAGGGAGCATCCGTCACCTTTTGGGGAGGCGAGCAATAGATACCGTGGTCAGAAGTCCACACTAGGCGGTGGCTCTCCTTCGAGCAATCGAGCGTATACCACAACCATGTAGATCCGCTGGCATAAGGACCAACGAGCTGCTCATATTGCGCGAGCACAAAAATACTGCGGAACGCAAATGACTATCCAAACAACAAGGCTGCTTTCTTATCATTGCCAGAGGTCTCGTACAAAACCAAGCACCAGGCTCCAGGCTCAAAACGCTACGCAGAGAGCTCTCAAGAGCCGCCCAAGTTATCGAACAGACAAGTGACCAGGCTGACGAGATCGGCCATGACGACCACAACGCAAGTGCCACTGAACTCCCATGGGGCCACCTACAGAGATCGTTCTAGATCCTCCAGCAACAGCTCTTGTCACACCAAAGATCCCAGCGAAAAAAAGCGCGGAGGTGAGTGCTCAACAACTGTATCTGTACAAACAAGGTCAGTGACGACAGCCTATAAAGTGGACTCCCTGATAACAGAGCTGGATTACAGAAGGGCCGCGATCTGAGACAATCACACTGTCAACTACAATAAGTCACAGTAACAACGCGAATGAGTGACAGAAACGAAAACCAAAACAGTCCCAACGTTGGCTTGCACGCGAAACATTCATGGCCCACAGAAAATCAATTCAATTTCGGAGGTTAGGTGATGCGGGGCATTTGGCGTTCTAGCCGGGAGCCCAACAGTCCACACACTTCTCTTGTACCTACAGGCCAGGCAATCTAACTTCTATGGGATAGGAGATACAAAAACGCACACTACCATATCTCCCCTCGAGAGTCGATCAACGCACGAGGAGACCAATTAAGGAGAGTTGCACCAGACATTCTTCGGCCAGGTGCGCTGTGAACCTAACAGTTGGGGACTTAAAAGACGGAGCAGACTACGGAGAGAATCCGCCAGACATTCTGGCATGAGGATGGGAACCACGGTTGTACTGGCGGCCACTGAGGTTGCGATCCAGAGAGGAATCGAGGCACGAGACGTTTCGTACATTCCGTGAGACCTGGCGAGGCAATGAGCTTCCAGGGACATAGCAACAGACGCTCCTCACCCCAGGGATCTATGAATGCAGTCACCACCTAGGAGTTTGCCCGAGTCGCTGCCCCCTGGAGCAAATTGCGGCAATCTTTGTCATTAGGTCTGGAGTCAGAAGAGCATCCCCTATGGTTGGGATGACTGCCCGCCAAGTTTCGCGCCCGCACATGGAGATAAAAAAAGTTGTGCATCATACTTCTCCCCTCTGCTCTACTCGGGAAAGCGCTCTGCTTAGCTCGTCAGCAGTGGTGCTTCAGCAGACGTCGGGGAATGTACCGCACTGACTATATGGACCCCGATAGGAAGGCACTAATTCCAGAGTTTCAAAATGGCCTTGAACAAAAGGGCAGGGGGAACGAGCCCCCCCTTGTCTGTTGACGCTTAGACATGCAGCAAAATGTTGTCTGTCATTATGCGTACATTTGATTCCTGATTAGTGGGAAGGAAACGACAGCAAGCATTCGATGCTCGAAGTTCAGAATGTTTACGGATGCGTAGTCTCGAAGGAGACATAGGCGTGACAAATTATGTGGGAGACCCTAGGGCCCCCCATGCCGTGAGCGATCGTCGGTTGTCGAATCAAAATCACCTCTTGGGAAGTCGAGAAGTAAGGAGAGGTCCGCAACACGAGGTCGAGGGCTCTCCACAAATAATGAACCAGAGTCCTTACCGATTAAGCGGAATGGATCAATGGTTGTGTAGTGAGTGGACGTATGGGCTGTTAAACCCGTGCCCTAATACCAGGCTTGAGACAGCCATTCTCAAAGCGGATGTGGAGGCGTGCTTCTACGAGCACCGAGAGTTCCGAGTGCCATGTGCCCCACAGTGAGAGAAACAACGTCTACGGCGCCGCTGCCGACCCGAGGACCTGCTGCGAAGCTATCGAGGCCAGTGAAATAGTATGGAAAACGGTCGGGGTGAAGATGTCTGTCCCGAAGGTTGTGCAGCGAGGCTTGAACATCCATATGAGTCAGGACATTGAGGTAAGAAGGACTCAACTTGGATTATAATCTCAAGTTTAATTATTCACAGGAAGACCCAAGGACCTACCCGGGAAGAGAATCTGCTCTCAACACGAAACCCCCATCCGAGAGAGCGGAGAGACAGAGAGCATGGAGAAGGAACAAGAGACGAGATTTCCAATCCTGGCAGAAATAACGAAGAAACATGACACTATGAGTCATACCGCAATGCCCTGGAGTTCATAGAGGTACAGCCTCGACTCACAACCCACGCGGGGGGCGAGCAGACATCCTCCACCCGACCGAATCCATTCCAAGCAATAACAGAGATTTCATAAACACTAGCAAGACGGAGCGAAACCCCGGCGGTAGCGAGCTCCTCTATGGTTCGTAAATCCCTCCGCGGAGTCGCGCGCCAACGAGACTAGCGCCCAAATCAAGCAACTACCTGGGCCGAGCAGGGCCCATGGCCTCGTGCACTTCGTGGTCCCAGATGCACGCCCTCCCACTATGCCGAAAGTAGCTTCAATCCGAAAGCCGTGCCCGCCCTTGGGCGCACGGTCTTCACCACCAAGCCACAAGCTCCACTCACAATACCACGCATAACCATTCGACCCATAAATTTCCTTACCCCAGGGCGGTCTATAGGACTGTACTTCATATGTGGACAGCCCTGACAACGCGTCTGTTAATGCGAAACTCTCCTAAACTCCCGGCTCCAGGCACCAATGGTCCTGATCGACCGACAGCAAAACTAACACGCATACCGCTCACCCCCCGGATGGGGGCCCCCACCGCGATAAGTTCTCCATCCAAAAACACCCCTAGTCGCCACAACGGCCGGCCTACCTGGTCTCCTTCCCCCGAGACCCCAATACCTAACACCACATAAACACTTCCTCCTAGAACTTGAGCTATAAACGGCAATTGCTCTCTGCTGTAACGTTTCCTCCCCTAATCAGGCAATCAACATGTAACGCATAATGACAGACAATTGCCTTGCATGCTTCAGCGTCAACAGACCCAAGGGGGCGGGCCTCGTTCCCAAAAACTCCCTTTGTTCAGAGGCGCATGGAGAGAGGCACTGGGAATTGTTCCCTATGGCCTATCGCATCCATATATCAGTCGAAGCACACTTCCCCCCGACGTCCCTGAGACACCACTTGCCCGACCGAGCTACAGCTAGACGCTTACCCTCAGAGACACAGAATGGGAGATAGATTGACAAAATCACCCACATATTACGCACTGCCTGGGTCACCAACCATAGATCTCATCGACCCAGACAATTACAAATGCCGGGCAAGCGTTTGTCCAGCAAGGACTCGCAAACACTCCTAGGCGGAATCCCGCTATTAACCATGATCCCTGCATGGCAGGACCCCGACCCTCACTAAACTTCTATCCTGCGTTTCCCCCCAATCTATAAATGCGACCCAGGTCCTCACGAAGATTACGAACGGATCGTGCCACGATAATCTGATCCGACTGCATCATAAGGCCGCCCAACAACCCCGCTGGTCCTCATCTCCTCACCAGAATTGTCGATATCAACCTCAAGATCCGCCCCTACGCCTCCCTCTGATCCCCCCAACCCCTCGCTATCAAAAACCCAGCAGCACGGCCGCGATTCTCCCCTCACTCCCGCAATACTCTCCGAATTTGCTTCACCATCCAAGCCCCTTAGGTAACTCTGCATGGTTGTCTCCCGAACAAGAACTGAGACTGCTTCTGCGCCACACCTACAGAGGGTACTCTCCTGCACAGCAAGAACCAATGCCACCCCGCATGCACCTAGCCTCGAAAGTGACAAGATAATACAAAAATGGTGCTCAATCCAAGCGACTGCTCTCCGACCTCTGCACCTCTTCCCTGTTATACTTGATTATTATGGACATGAACAATCTGCCTGTCATCCAGCTCCACAATCAGGGTCCCACTAAGCTAGCCATCCACGCTTGCAGGCAGCTACCTTACGAATTACCCAGTTGACACAAGCCTCAAGACCTACAGAAAAGTACAATGGCTCCTACTCGTCGCTCATCCGCGAAACCAACGTTTATCTTGAATGGATCTCCCAAACTCTGTATCCAGACGTTGCAGCCACCTACTCCTCCAATGGGATTCACATGGTAAGGTGGTCCTGTTAACCAACCGCCAAACAGGGCCCTTTGAGCCCTTAGCCCACTCGCTCCGTTTTACACCTCCTCAAGAAAAACGCCTTTGGTAGCCATTACCTCCGCCAGAACGTGCGCGGCGAAATGAGCAGCTCTAATGGCGACCCACCATATCCCTTCTTCTAAAGACAAAGGATCTAACTCTACGCTTACACCTAATTTCCTACCAAAGTGCAAAAGGCTCCTTTCAACCTCAATGAACGAGTCCCATCTTGACCACTGTTCCTTCCCCGCACCGCACACAAACTCCTTTGAAGCTGGCGATCAACACACCTTGACGTTCGGATCAGGGCTTTAATCTTTTCTAATCTGGCAGGAAACAAACCCTTCCCGAAACATCTCTAGAACTCGTCCTACAGCAGACCGCTCCCAAGGGCATAAACTATCTCATCAAGAGTCGCTCGAAATGGACCTCTCGAACGCATCAACTCTGTTATACAGATATAAGAACGTTACACTCCGGAAGGTTGATTCCGGGACCACATTCCACTAGATCGTGATCTACCATCTTAGCGCCTCCGTACGGCAAAGTACCCTTGATCCAGACATCCAGGTAGGGCTGGCAGCCGGTCTCCACCATAGTTCTTTACTCACTAGTCACCTTACTCGGCCCCCTAATCTCCACACTCCGCTCAGTTAGGCACCGGCATGTGTTATGGCATTCCTGCCGAAAAGGCCGACGTCCACACTACCCTTGATCCGCTTTGAAGTCACACGTGTTTGTGAGCAACCCTCCAACAAGGACACTCTCTCGAAGAAGAGGAGGTTACTCAACCTGTGGCAGTTAACGACATTCTCGAGAGAGAGTGCCCCTGCTGGGTGCCTCCACTACCCCCCTCCTCTCCTCTATACTTTGGAGTTGGGGTGGCCTCCGTTGTAGAGAAGGAACTGAGGGTACCGGCCGCGCCTGCTCTCTAATAACACTCTCAGAATGAGTGACAGGTTCTAAGCTTGCGTGGTCGGTAGGAGTACTGCTGCAAAAAATCTCCGATCGAAGGCGCAGGGGCGCACCGACACCTGAAGTGGAGCACCCACAGGGACACTCATCTCGAAGAACGTCAGTTACTGCACAAGGTGAGTAACCTCCTCTAACACTTTCACTGCTCATCCTAATATGTAAGGAGAGGGAGGATCCCTTGAGGAAGAACCCAGTGTATTCTAAAGTTTGGTCTGTACTTTTAAGTTATAGGGGTGTATTTACATTGGTCAGGAGAGTGAAAACAAATGCACCCTGGCAGATCTGTGCTGACATAACCTCCAGTGTAGACATAGCTACATCAACAGAAGAGTGGTTCCGTAGATGTAGCTAACATTGTGCCAGGAGGCAGTGTTTCTACACTGACAGAAAACCCTTTCTGTAAGTGTAGGCCGTGATTACCCTACAGGGCTATGCTAACACTGCTATGCTGGTATATCCATAGCGTTGACATACCTTGTGACCTTCATTTGGCCTTTAACAACGCCTGCCAGGGCTCAAGGGAGGCACAACTGGTTTCATATTTCTGAAGGGGCCCTCAGCTTTCAAAAGTGTAAGATATCCTAGGTAGTCTGACCAGCTACTTAACAAGGCTGTAGAACCTCCCATGGTGATTCCTGCACCCAACAACTTGTGGTTGAACCAGAGCATGTCATGTTAGTAGGGAAAAGATGGGGTGGGGGAAGACCCCATGACAGCATGGCTCCTCGTGTATTGTCGTGTGGAGTGGGCTGACTAGGAAGCACGTGAAAGGGCCAGGCTGGCTGTGCAGCTGCCTGGGAAACTGCCAGCTTGCAGCCTGATTGGTTTGTGTAGCCCTAGCCTGCATGTGGTATCTAGGCCACACACTGTCCCCTAGTATGGGGTTGGACAATCCTACCTCGTGAAATGAGACCGGGAAGGCAACTTCATGAGATGAACCTTGCAGAGTTCCTCTTGGGCATTTTTCTCTGCAGTGGAGAGTTGCCCATGGGGATGACTGGGCTCATAATTTGAGAGCTGAACTCTACGTTCTGTCCTTCCATCGATTACCCTGTGTTCACAGCCTCTTTTGCTCTGAGCAGTATCACCCTCTCAGGTTGTAGTCAGTCTACTACCAATAAGGGATTGCTAGAAAGTTTATAATTTCCTCTGTGTGATATCAGCGATGTGTGTGTTAGGAATGAACAGATTAATTTTTGAATCTCATGTGATCTCTACTGCTGTAGGATTGGTATCTGATTAGAAAAAGAATTTGTACAGTACAAGTGTATCCTCTCATTATTCACGCCTTTAATGAAAGGGTACTTGAAGGTTATTTCTCACAATGCTTGTAACCCATCCAATGTCAGGATTGGGACTTAAACCAATAAAAACAAAGAAGTGATTAATTAAGATTTTCACAGTATTCTTTATTTACCCTTTTGATCCTAAGTGCGGTACATATGGCATTGTATACAGGTACAACTATAGTTCTGAGCCCCCTACAAGAGAACCATATGGGCATAACCTGGCAAGTTAAAGATGCAATGGCAGCCTTAAATCATATTTTCCTGGATTTAAAAAAAAAAAGCCTAATAAAGTGTACATTAGCTCCTTCTTATTAATCCAAATGAGACTTTGCCTAATAAAGGATTTTATTGTTGTAATGTTTAGCCCCGGTTAATTAAGCACTGGTACTTCCTCTGTATTCCAGAATGGAAGGTAACACCTTAACTTCATTTAAAAAAAAAAAAGTTATAACACGAAAGTAACAATCTGTGCTGATGCCTTTTACCTCCTAACAAGATTTGTTTGTAATAACAATTTTCTGACAAAAGGCTATTGGTATAAAGAATTAATAGATTTCAAAGACTTTCATCTTGGTAGGGTGACTACTTCTTTCCTAGCCTTTTAATGTAAATATACTATACTAACATTACCATGACCCTTGGGAAGAATCGGTGTAATTAACATGACTTATTCATCACTAATATACATTTCTCTTAGTCATCACCAGTGTGTGTTCAGAGGGCATTAGAGTAGACACACTTTATTTTATTTTAAAACAGCCAAATCATGCAGCTCTTAGTTGGTCTTCCTTGGGAAGCATTTCCAGTGGAGTGGAGCTAAGATTTTAGTGAGACATTAGCGGTTAGTCCTAAGTGTATATAAAAGAGGAAGTGTGTAATGTGCACTGGGATAAATTCTGCCTTTGTATATGTGCACAGGCCATGCACTGAATGCAGTGAGACTCGCACCTGTTTGTCTAAAAGGCAGAAGCTCACCTAAAGGCAGAATCTCTCCATGTTACGAGGGGTTCAAGGGAAAATGAAGCTGGTCTATCATGCATTTGTGCAACTGGTATGCTTCATCTAGAGATAATTTTGCCTGGACTCATATGTCCAACATACATTGGACCGAAGTGGACCAATGCTTTTGCATAGATAACAGTACAACCATGGAAGAGTTGGATAGCAGTGTCGCCTGCCAGTCAGTAATTTTAGAATGATTTTCTATTAAAAACTTGTTAAAAGCGTAATCCTAGGGCCCCATAGAAATATTAAGGATCATTTGTGACATTGGATAACTATGTAGAATAGCTCTCCCTGTTCCTGCCTTGATGGGCTGCTCTTAGATTGGTTCATTTCCCTGGCCTCTTTCCAGCAGCTCCAGAATCTGTATAAACTCCCATGTCAGGATTTGTTTGGATTTGTAAAAATTGTGGCACTTCTGGTATATATCAGTTAGATAACAAGAACTTTACCCACCTCAGAATTGGATTGTCCAATGCTCAGTGTTCCTCAGTTAAGGACATGTATCTATATTTTTCTGTCTACTGTTTAACTCAGTGGATGACAGTTGCTTCTATAACGCTAGTATTTTGAGGTAAATATGGCAGTTCAAATTCAAAACCAAAAACTGCCCTCAAAATATTCTTGTCAATTCAAAATTATTGTAGTTCTTTAGTTCCTCGGGTAGTGCGTTTCTTTTTTGTGAGGGCCTAATGGTTTGGAGGGGTTCTGCAGTCTCTCAGAGAGCTATCTGGATGTGTCTATAGAAGATGCATGTTTCTCCACACCGCACCATGGTTATCATATACTAACTACTTTCCTTATGGAAGAGTCACATAGAATGTTATCCTTGCTATAGATACTTTTAAATCAACCAAATGATTCTATATCAGGGGAATAATTCCTCATTAACATCTGTAGAACGGTTCAAAAAGGATTTATGTTCATAAAATAATATTTATAAAATTCTATTTAATTTCTATAGAAGCCTATTGGTTTCCTCCCTCTTAAACTCTAAAGAACTGTAGGGTCTAAAGCACAAAGCACTTACAATAAGCTATTTTTATTACTGGCACTTACCTCACGGCTTGGTCACTGTTCTAGTTACTTTCCTACTGTAACATAAAATGCTGTGCTAAAGATATTATTGCATCATTGCCTTTGACGCAGTGTTCTGTGTTAAATTAGGAAACCACTGTATCAAACCAATTTCCCATTGTTTCATACCAATGGGTGCCATTTTGTTGATTTTCTTTTTTCCAAAAGAATAATTTGAAGAATGAAAAACTCCCCATTGACCTATGGAAGCCCAGTGACTTGCGATATGTGAAACTATGCCAGACAAGGTACTAGGTAACATACTGTGAGGAGTATTCTTGCTCTGGCAGGTGGATGGACTAAGTGATTTAGTCCTTTTCCTTCTCTAACTCCTATGATATCCTAATTCAGTTTTGTGAAAAAAAAATCTTTGAAGATATAATTCTCTTACCTTCCAATAACAAACACGGAACCTTGAAATTGCAATGCTGGATCAAACCCAACCTCTACCTGGTCCAATATTTGATCAATATTGACGGTGGCCAATACCAGCTGCTTCAGAGGAAGAAACCCTTTAGTAGTCATTTATGGGGTAAACTGCTCCAGAGACAGTTTCTTCCTAACCCTCTTGTAGCTAGAGGTTAGTTTATGCCCTGAAACTTGAAGGATTATATTCCTTCCAAACTCCTATTTTTGAATATTTATTATAGTAAGTAATTGTTTTTGTTATCGATATAATTTTTCTGGTTCCTGCCATGCTCTGGGCTGCAGTGATATCTTGTGACAATGAGATCCACAGTCCAACCAGTTGCTTGTGTGAAAAATAATTTGCTCTTATCCTCTTTCGTCTTAGTTTTGAATTTGGTGCCCTCCAGTTTCATTGATTTTGCCCTTGTTCTTATATTATGAGACAGGTGAATAGAAACTCTCAGTCTACCATACCTTCTTTTTATCCTTCAATGTTTAGATGCTTTCATCACCTCTCCTCTCTCAGAAACACAACCCCAGTCATTTCAATCTCTCTTTTTATATGAGTGAACAGGTGAGTTTCTCATGATATACGCTATGTCTTTGTAAGTTAAATGACTTCTAGCACCTGAGAATGTGTATGCAGCTGTTCTGAAAGTGGAATTGCTCTTTTCAACTAGTTGTACAGTTAATTTAATAAAGGAGGCTAAGGGTGTCTGGGCATCATTACTTAGCCATTCACAAATACGGAGGGTATATTGGACCTGATTCTGTTCTCACACCAGTGTAACACCATTTGGTCAGATCCTATTTTCATCTGTGTAAATCTGGAGTGACTCCTTTGAGACTAGATTTACAGTGGTACAAGTGAGGCCAGGATGAGCCTTACTACTTCAGTGGAGTTACTTCAGCTTTAGGACTCAGTTCTACAGTGTGCTGAACACCTCCTGGGAGTTGGTGAGTGCCCTCCACTACCATTTGAAGTTAATGAGAGTTGAAGGCATTAGTACCTCCCAGGAGCTGCTTAATACCTTTCAGGATCAGGGCTCTATGCCATTGTAAATGAGATCTGGACCAGGCCTATTGCTTTTTATCTTTTGTTGCACTAATTTATTTTTCTCATTACAGCTACACACTTACTAAGGCCCTTCATCACCTGACTCTTATGGGATTCACACCGTTTGCTGGTAATTTATTCCCCATATTCTCCAGACCAGGAAATCATGTTAGAAACCTGGTCTGTATTTGAAAATGATGAACTGCTAACAGTAGGTGTCGACAATGGGTTTAGCTGAGCAATTGCTGATACCCATTGTCAACAATGAGTAGTTTTGCCAGTGTAGACAAGGCTTGAGTGCTGACTGGTGTAAGCACAGTTCTCTAGAAAAATGCTAGCATGGTTTCCTTGGCCATGGTTCTGTGGACAGAACCCACATCTCCTGACTCTTAGCCCTTTGCTTTAACTATAAGACGATCCATGTCTTTCTAATCTTTAATGAGTTGAGCTCAGCACTCCATATTACATTCATGAAGCTAGTTCAAGGGACCAGAATTCTACAGAGCAATACATTTCTAAAATAAACATTAGAAACATATCATAGGTCTAAGGTGCAGTATTCTGTGCTGCAGTGTAACAGACTTCATTATCGTTTAGGGCAGATTTTCTTCTGCATCTGAGCTCTTCTTAGGGCCCCTACACCAGCTGACGATCAGCAGAACAGAGGTCTACCCCGGTGCCAATAGGTCCCTCTGTCCCTGACATCCTCTATACCAAGCTGGGGGTGACTGGCGCAAGTGCTGGCTCTGCTAACTTTACACCAGCTGAGAGATTCCCCCAGTCCATGCCAGAATAATTTTCAGCTAGCCAGTTCTGGCAAAGATTTGGTCCCTTTCTCACTTAGTTTGTAATCAATTTAGTTCATATTGGGTCTAGATAACAATTGCTTGACATTGGGGATTTTCTGGAGTTCATGTGAGAAATGACGAGGCAGAGAACTCCACTCAGGAAATTTCTGTGACATGGTCACAGGGTGAAAAGAAAAGTTTCATAAATAGACAGAGGGTTCTGTAAGCCTTGTTCAGACACTTAGCATATGTCTACACTGTGATAAAAGACCAGTGGTACAGCAGCAGGCCTGGGTCAGCTGACTCGGGCCCATGAGGCTCAGGCTATGGGGCTATAAAATTGGGGTTTTCAGGAATGGAAGTTGTTCATAACTCTGAAATGTTCATCACTCTGAACAAAAACATTTTGGTTCTTTCAACAGTTTACAACTGAATGTTGACTTAATACAGCTTTAAAACTTTAGTATGCAGAAGAAAAATGCTGCTTTTAACCATCTTAATTTAAATTAAACAAGCACAGAAACAGTTTCCTTACTTGTCAAATCTTTGATGTAAACTTTCCCTTAATTTTTTTAGTAATTTACATTTAACAAGTACTGTACTGTATTGCCTTTTTTTGGTCTCTGCTGCTTCCTGATAGCATAATTCTGGTTCTAAATGCATGTGGTTGACCGGTCAGTTTGTAACTCTCATGTTCATAACTCTGAGGTTCTGCTGTATTTTAGGAGCTTATTTTTCCCATTATTATTTCATGTTTTAGGGGCTCCAGGCAGTTTCAGTTTAAGTGTTAGCTGAAATCCTATGTTTGAGGGGGGGAGGAGGAAGGAATTTAATTAATGTAGTGTATTAATTCCACCACTAGTGCCCCTATCTGTGCACCAAATGCTCTTACCTGTCCCAGTGTCCCAGGTGTCCAAGGCACAAAGTCTAACACCACAGCGAGCCTCAGTAGGGAGGCCAAAGACTGAACAGACTTGAAAGATCCCTTGAAGTGGTCCCTCTAGGTCAGGGCTGAAGCACACTGACCAAGCTGTGCAAGGAACCTACACTGCTGCTACACATGCTCTATCAGTTCAGTGACTTAAACACAGAAGTTAGTTCCCCACAGCTTCCAATACCACACTTTTCAAGAACTCTAAATACATGTTCAATTATTTTAAAAGAATAACCACTGAAAAATACCTTGACTGATTCCCCACCACTGAAAGGCAGCCCTTCTAATCTACTTGCTAAAGAATGTTTAGGAAGCTGTTGAAGCTGCTAAGAAATTGAATCCCCAAGTGACGAGGGTCAAAAATACTGCTGAAGAAGCAGAAAAGAACTGACAAATGAAAACATCTCCTCTCTGTGGCAAGTCTTGACTCTTCCCTTCACGTAACTGTAAAATATTTCAAGCTAACATGCTCCAAATGAAAAAAAGGTGCCATTTCTATAAACAGGTGTTTGCTGACTGTATGGGCAATGTAACATGTTTTTCTGCAAATGCATAATGGTAATTTTGCTTATGAATAGCATCTGTTCCAAGAAAGTTTAATATATTATGGCTGTAATGTGTGCCATATAGGACAGAAGAGAGAGGAAAAATAGCCATGGATTCAATACTACATCTGTGACTAGTTAGTTATGGTAACTCTCAGGTATGTGGTGGTTTCAGCATATGGTCTAGAATACAGTGATAGACTAGCAACAAAAGCTATAGAGAAAATTATGAAAAATCAATTAACTTACTCATTGGAAAAAAAACAAACCATGCAAAGTGTTTGTTTTCAGTCCTGTGTCATTAACTGAACACTTGCTGGGCCTGCACCTCTAGCCTCTATCACATTCCCAACCAGGCGGTGTGCAAAAACCATTGACACAAGGTCACTTCCAGAAATGAGACATAGCACTAATAACGAGCTTAGCAGAAATGGAGGGAAAGCACTAACCCTGATGAGCAAAGCCAAGGGTGGAATATGAATTGTAACCTTAGGGGAATCAGCAGTTGGGAAAGAAATGCTAAAGGCCAAGTCCTGATCCCACTGAAGTCAATGGTAAAACTCCTGACTTCACTGAAAGCAGAATTCGGCCCAAAGTGAACCAGAAAGTCAGCAGGGAAATGCATTGAGCAGTGCAGTGCTTCCCACTCAATCACCATTGCAAAGAAGTGACCTAGGCTCCAGTACCCCAAAGAAGCAAGACTGCTGTTGCCGCAAAGACCTGACCATTGCATGGTTTGCATTTGTTCCCTCATCTGTGCTCCCTGCTTATTACTTTTATATGTTCCCCTATCCAGCCAGTTTCTTCTGTATTTGTATGTTCCAGCTTTGGATGTGTAACACCGACAGACCCCCTGTCGAGACAGGCAGGATCGAACCTGGGACCTCTGAAGCTAAATGCATGAGTCTCTACTGTATGAGCTAAAAGCCTTATGCCTCTTAGTGAAGGCTGTAGAGCAGACTCATTAATTGCTCTAAGTGGTCTTGGTGCCACTAGATAGGACACAACACCTTATCCAGGGTTACAGATATAGCAGTTTTCTTTCCATACTAGCCACCGACTCCAGCTTATGGATGCTGCTTTCTAGTTCCTCAGGACCAAACCTCCTGCATTCCTGTGCTGGGAATCTGTCACCCCCAGATATTTTGAAACTGTTTTAAATGTCCTGAAGGACACTTGTCAGAATATGAGCTGAGTGAATAGGTGGCAACTTTACCTAGGACTCCTGCTCGGCTTGCCTCCTTCCCTGGGTCCTAGTCCAACCCTCGGCTATGTCTTCCTGCAATTCTGAAACCTTCTCCCCTGTGCTCGCCCTGCCTTCTGCAGTCTGTACAAAATGCTATTGCTAACAAAATGCTCCTGCTACTGGATCGTGTCACTCCTCTCTCAGGATCCCTCCACGGCTTCTTCTCTCCTTCCCCCAACGCCTTCACCTTTTGGATCCTGCACAGTGCCACCCCCATTCACATCTTTTCCTTCCTTTCTTCTTTCCAATTTCCTCTCCGAAATGTCCCCCCTCTTGAACACTTCTCCCACTGCTATCTTTTACTTTTTTCAATCCCTTTGATGCTTGAATCTGCATACTCTTGAGTGCCAAACACCTTCCCTCTTCTCCAGAGGTTGGAGTCAATTGAACCAGGATGTGGAGCTCCCTACATCAATCAAGGTGGAGAGGGACCTGTGGGGAAGCACTGTTCAGCCAGGACGGCCCTCACCATGTCCCATGCTCCTCCTTACTTTAGCCCCGATCTTCTCACTGGAGTTACTATTGTAGTATAGAAGCAGCTACAGGGCCCCAGCTTAGAGAAGGGCCCATTTTTCTGGGTGCTGTACAAACACACAGTAAGAGACAATATCTGCTTTGAGAAATCTAGAGTCCAAAGGGTGAAAGAGGAAACAGAAGTGAAATGACTTTCTCAAGGTCACACTGCAAAATAGCGTCAGAGCCAGGCACAGAACCTAGGTTTCCTGAGTCCCTGTCCAGTGCCTTATCCACAAGTCATCCTCTCTCATTCAGCTCTATCCCTCACATGCACTTCCAGAACTGCCACCCCTGAGCGTTTAAAAACCACGAGTCTGGCCCCAAAACATCAGGCATTATGGCTTAAAAATCATTTAGCTTTTTTAAAAATAATCCTTTTTTAAAAATATTTGCCATCCAGTTTCTGAGTATTTAGGTTACACTGAATTCACATTGTCAGGCTTTTCAGAACCTTTTTTTTTTTTTTTTTTTTAAATGAAAGTTGAGATTCGCAGCTCCAAGAGCTGGGACTTTAAACAAAACAGGAACTATGGCAAGATTTCCAATAAAATCGCTGGAGTTGACAGCTCTGCACTTCTTCCATAATTCTATCAATAGCAAGGCTCCAATCTAAGAATTCTGAAAAATTACATTACCAAAAAATATCCACACTGCTCTGAGATGTGAGCAGTATCCGATTATATGGTGGATTGTGTATTTGTACTGTGCTTAGATTGTAAACCCCTTGAGGCAAACACTGTCCTTTCCTTTTTTCTGCACCCTGATGGTGCTCAATAAATAACAATACCTTCTCTACATTGGCAGCTCACCCCATTCTCACTCCCTTGAATGCCATGGCAGCCTTTCTCTAATGAAATCAGCAGAGTTGTGAAATTACCAGCTCTGGAGTGAAGAGGTGTTTTGTATATTGCATAGTAAACACCACAATAACAAGTGAGAGGTGTTGAGGCCAAGGAGGAAGGGGGAAGTAAACAATGCTGCTTCCCATGACTCTGTTCTCCTAGTGAACAGCTGCTATAGAATAGCAAACAGTTGGTGACTGAGGTAAGACTACACACATGCAAATGACACTAATCATCCCAGAACGGTTTTTGCAAAAAATCAGATTCTGGTTATTTTTTATTTGAACTACCTCCCAGTTTTCTTAACACAGTGAAGAGATTTAAATGTTCAGTCCACTGTCAGTCCTTCTGACTGGCAAATTGTGTTACCACATCTAGGGAGTATCTGTGATAAAACCCCTATGGTTGTAGTGAGACTATGTAATTTTTCTATGATGAGTGTAGCTGGCTGAAACATGGTGTAGGCATTTAGCAGCAAAAGGAGTACAGCTTTCACTATGTAGCTTTTTCTGCACAGACCTTGATCCTGTGGGTACTAAGCCCATACATAACTTTATGCATGTGAGTAGCCTCATTGAAGGCAGTGACATCCCACTGGAGTCAGTGGGGAGTACTCGTGTGGAAAGTTATGCATGTGCTTAAGTGCTGGCAGGTTAGATAAGAAAAAAGGATTGTTAGATAACAGAAAATGCCTGGAGAAGGGTAGTCTTTATGGCTAAAGCTTAAGAATGGGGGAGCAGGACATCTGTATTCCATACTGGCTCTTTTGCATACTCTTGGGATGACCTTGGGCAAGTCACTTAGATTCTCTTCCTGTTTCCCTGGCTGTGTAATGGAGCTATAGTGCATCACATATCTGACAGGGATGATGTGAGGCTCTGATCATGAACATGGTCAAAGCCCTTTGAAAGCCTTGGGTAGGCAGGGTAAAGCCAAGTGATTAATGAAAGAAATGACTCTGAAATATGGAAAATTTCACTAAGCTGGAATCTATTCACCCATGATTTGCTCAGCTCTATAGCTTGAGCAAATGATGGAAAAAATATTTCTCCAATTCCTCTTTAAAAGAGATCATGAAATTCATCAACTAAATTACTCAAATCGCATTGGGCCAACTCTGGTAGTAGTATCATTAAAACAGAGCTAGCTGGGACAGGATTCTATTACAACAGGCCTATCTGGGTGCACTTCAGAAGCCAAATAATTCTGTGTTTTAGTTTGGAGAAGCTGCCGGTGGGTGGATTTGGAAGCATAGGGTTGTCTCTCCAGCCATCACCTACATGCGATGATTATCATCTCCTGCCACCAGCATCCTGGCTCCCAGGTGCCCCAAAAGCACTTTTCTCTAGAGGAGGAGGGGACACCTTTGATTTCTTGTCCTGGGTACCAGCCAAGCCTGTGAGACAACATTAATTTTAAAAGTGCATCCTATTTTCCCTTTGATAGACTATAATCTTCCATCCTACAGATTTTCCATGCACAGAGAGAGCTAATGTTTTTCTTATTAACTGAATAGCACTTACAGACTCAGCAGCTCCTGTAGGAGAGCTGGAGGTGTTTTGTTTGTCCTCTCAAAGGAAGCAATATACCCCATGCTGAAGGATGTTCCCAGCAAGTCTGCTGTTGTCAGAACTGGTGGCTGGTGCTCTTGGGCCACGTTTTTCTGCTTCCCCGGTGTTGTTTTTCTGGGAGGATACTGCATTTGGAAGTCTGTCTGACTCGGCTTCATAGCTAGACGCCTGTGTGGGAGGCCTGCAAAGGCACACTGCTCAGAGTGATGGGGATATCGGCTTGAAGCTAACCAGCCACATAGCTCCTCAGACATTCCCTTTTATTTAGCTTTCAAATGCAGTGTGTATGCTTTACCTCCTGGAAGTGCTGCACAGGACTGATTTCCCACTGCACAAGTAAGCACGTTTACAGGGGTGGATTAGAGCAGGATTCATGGAGCTGTAGATCTAGGCCTTGGGCTGGAGGGGAACCCATACACCCATAAACTCCCGAGGGTCCAAAACCAACAACTTGTTCTGCACAGCAAGATCCTCCACTTACACAAAACAAGTTGCAAGGCTGGGGCCAAAGTTCAGATCTGTAGGAGGGGGCTCCACAGGGGGTCTGTCACAGGGACGTGGAACATGAGGGATGATTATCAGGTTGGGGGGGGGCAAGAGTATTTGATTTGTGGTGGGCTGCTCTTTGCTTTGGGGGGAGCCCTTGGTCTGGATTGGATCTGGGCCCCATTTCATCTTAACCCAGCATCCAACGTTTGTGAAGATTGATGTTTGAAGGGTGTGTGTGTATGTATAATATATCTGCAGCACAGTAACAAGAATGTTCTTAATCCTGGGGGCTAAGCTACTTCACATGGCTAGAATATTCAGAGAGGTGATAATGAAGAGAGATCAGATGGAATTACACAACAGCCATGCCACTTGGGTTGAAACTAGAGTTGTTTATTCCTTTAAAAAAAAAAAGTTTTCTGTTGTGGAGGAATCTTTAATAATTTGCAGGAAGCTTGAGGTTCACTTGAAAGTCATTAAGCTGCTGGGGAGGAAAGGCAAGGCAAGCTGTCTGCACTAGGCATGCTCCGCAGTGACTGCTTCATGCAAGGCTGGGCTCGCTCACAACACTCCCAAACGCAGAGAACAGAGGGAAGCATGGAGGAGCCGCTTGGTAAGTCAGTGACATTCTCTTCCTACATCTCCAAGTTAAAGCCACTTAATTTATTCAGCTTGAATTAAGATTCAAGGGAATTGTGTGGGTGGCTTTGTTTTTCTGTAAAGCATGCTGCAAAAACGAACCAATCCACTGCAAAGCTGTCATGCAGCTGCCAACGATTCAAACTGCATCTCTAAGTTTCTCTCCTCATGTCAAACCGTAGGCTTTTTGCCCTGTTCCGGAGGTCTGAGTGTATGCTGCATATGTTGCTCTGACTGTTTTCAAACAGATTAATAGTTTTGCTGGAGCAGCGGTAGATTATTTGGTCTCTGCTGGTGCTAGTTGCAGATGTAACCGTTTGAGTACCAGAGAGTATGTGTTTACAAGTAGTTTGGCTCTCTCCTTCAGTTGTTTGAAGACTACGTGAGGTATGTGTTCCCCATTTGGCTTGGACATAGGGGGACCTAAAGTCTGCTGCTAGGAGCTCCCCTTATCCATTTGCACTGGGGAGGTGGAATCGAAGAGCTCAGAGCAGAAGGGTTGGCTTGCCGCACAGCAGTGGAAAGAGATCATATTTTCAGGGCAGGTTTTAGATCAGCTGTAGGCTTCTAATGAGTCTTCTGCCCTAAATTGCAGCCTATGGTCACTTCAGGTGACCTGCTGGTTAATTGATTCAGTTTCTGTATTGATAGCCCTGCAAAGTTTACAGACTTTCCCCCCACATTTTTGACTTTTAAAATGTTGCATCAAAGAAATAATGATGTTAACCGAGGCTGCGGAAAGCACCACCCCTCACAGAGAGGGTGTAGTGCTTTAGGGATTAGGGTTTGGTAATCTGTGACTGTGAAATCTAAGTGCCTCTGTGCTACATGCCTCCTTCATGGTGCCTTGCTGCCAGATCCCACGAGTTTTCTTATGGTGTTTATTATTCCCAACTAAGCCCCTGTAAGGGAGATGCTGTAAAGATTGTTTGTTGAGCACTATAGCCAGCCCAGAGTCTCTGATTTTCCAAGCACCTCTCTCAAGATGTTACCAGTTTAGCCATAAAATGAAACATTTAGGTACTTTATAGCAGGGAGATGACTGTTCTGCTGCAACACAAAATAGCTTACTAATAGGAGAACCTGCATTAGCTTCTTGCCAGGAATAACAGAAATTTAATGCTTGAGATCCATCTGGATGTTTCAGAAACTAAATTCCACTCTAGAATCATAACAACAAAGCATCAGTTACTCTAATTTATACATGGGAGACAAAATGTGTGGACAGTTAATACCAGGCAGCTACTGGAGACTAACCTTTGTTCCTTCCCCCCCATGGCGGGTGAATTAGCAGTAGACATGAGAAACACCAGCGTTTTTGTAACTAAGTTAAAGACACATCTAGTTAAATCCCCAAATCTTGCAAAGTATTTTTTGTGAAGAGCCATAATCTTATTTTGTGTCTAAGCACACCAACTAAGAAAACAGACTTTGAAGCAATCCTCTCTCACTCTCTAGCTTTTGAATTTCTTTCCAGCTTTGCTATTTTCTCTCTTTTAAAGCTACAAACTTGCCTTCACCCTGAAAAGCGTGTGTGTGTGGTACTGTCTGTGACTTCTGTCTCTGTTCGTGTCCCTTTTCTACATGTTAATTCCAGTCTTCTCCCACACTGTAACCCACTTTCTGACCAGGAGAGATGAATGCTTTAGTGAGGCAAAAGGCCCTGGTTCTGCAAATGTGACCCCACTCATGCTTAACTTTACTCTCATGAAAAGTCACAATCAAGTTAATGCCTGTCTTAAAAACTAAAATTGCCTTTAAAAACCTGATTGTTAGAATGTGATAATACAGTCATAGGCACTAATCCCTTGGCCTGATCTATACAGCTACCCCTGTGTCTATATGAGCCCCATGGACTTTAGTGGTGGTCCACTTGCACAGATTAGTTTGCAGAATCGGCCTTAAACCTGAGGCTGCAAAGGTTTATTATTAGTCTTTGCGCTTTCTATTATAAGCGGGCCCTTTTACACTACTCAGTTACAATTGCAAAGAGAAGAAAAAACCTGTTTTTCCATTGGGTATTAGGCTGAATATTACATTTTAAATTGTCCTAGAACTACAAATTAGAGCCTTGATTTGGGCATCAAATCCTTGCCAATGGACTTTTGTGTCTCTATGGAATCTCTTCTGGATTGAGTTTTTGTTAAGGATTCAGAAAAACTGGTTTTTCCTTGTTAGAGGTCCCAGGAGCTAAGACACTTCAGCTCACGCTCTTGAATAAAAATCTGAGTACAACTGCACGAGCAAGCATTTTGAACCGTGTTGTCAGGAAACCAAATCTTAGTGACAGTGCAATGCGTACCTTGCCTTCTAGCCTAAAGCATTCAGCCACACTCCTGAGCAGTAGCTGAACCGTTTTCCTTTCATTGCTTTAAAGGGTCTGCATTAAGTCAAAAAAGATGCTACCATTTGTTGTTGTTATAAACAGTTACGTGGAAAATAATAACCCAATTAAATTCAATTGTTAAAGAACAGAATAAGCAACTTCTGAATAAATTACTGCAGTACGAATTGGCGAGGAATCGCATGGCTTTTACTCACTTAGGACCTGGTTCTGCGACTCTTATTGTGTGCCCACTATTCTCCACAAAGCAGGAGAGTGGGTAGTGACAGGAACATTGGTTCTGTGCTTCTTCCCCAGTGCACCAGCCTGTGCAGTTGAATTGCCATGGAATAGGGGTTGTAATCTAGAAAGGACCAATAGCAAATTACTATCGCCTGGATTGCAGAGTGGGATGGTGAATCTCTGAGGCACGATTCCTTCCCTACACTGCTCCTTGGTGGCATGGCAGCACACCACACCACTACATACACAAGACAGATTGGGAAATCACACTCTAGCCCATTGTTTTCAGGATGGGGCCCTAGGTTATGTCCTCACTTCCTGTAGCATTATTCAAAATTGCTGGCTGTAAAACACATTCTCCTGTGCTCAGAAAATACTAATCCGACTGAATCTGTAGGTTTTAGGCTTTCGAGTGTTAACAGATTACAGTAGTATATTGTTAGATACATAACTTGACTGGCTTTCTCACGACCTAAAGAGCACACACAAAATAAACAAGGATCTATTGTTCAGTGGGGAAAAGCAAATGTTTTCTGCGTCGCTATCTAATTAAGACAAGATCATTTTAAAATAATTCTCCTGACTGTCACAGCAGTGACATGGCACATGCATACTTGGTTTTGCCAAAAGCAGATCTGGTCAGAGGGTGAGGCATTTCTGAACTTCTCCATCATTTTCGAGCTGCTTATGAGCAGGCTGCAAGGTCCTGCCCAGATCTTCTATTTTAATGAATTTGGCCAGAGTCCATCCTAATTAATCTTGAGGGAGTTTAGGGATAGGAGAGCAGAGTATGAAACAATTGTTCTCTTGTAATTTTCTTTTCACAGTGTGTTGACCCAACCGAGAGCTATGTCTTCAAAATCCTTTGGGTCTCTTGCTGAACTCATTACACCAATTTGTTTGGTTTTAACAGATGTTGTTTTCCTCTTCATGAGTGGAAAGGGTTATCTCACTTGCTAAAACCTTGCTATTGTGCTTTGTTTCAAGAGCCTGTGGACTTGTGGAATGCTGGGGGAAGCTTACTCACTAGGTCCAGCTACAAAGGAGAGGGTAGGTAAATCTTTCAACAACTTTATACCACCTTTAAGATCCAAATGTAGATATCTACATAGATTGATGGGATCTTTTAACATCTACAGCAGGAATAAGCTGAATATGTCTCTGTGCAATATAATGCTGATTATAGTAGACAGTGAAAGATTGCAACAGTGTGCACATTGCCCAAGTAGTTCGTGATTAGAATATTATTGAAATTGGTCAGTGATCACTCAGACAATATTAGATGGGAAATATGTTTATAGTGTTAACTATACTGGCCCAAATTTTCAAAAGTGGCTGCTAATTTTGCATGCAAAAGACAGTCATATATCTTAAAGTTGGCTTCTAAAATTTGTGGCCATTTTTGAAAATTCAAAACAGTCCCTCTTTCTCTGTGGTACTGATTGGCTATCACTTGCCTATTCAGTCTCTAAGGGCTTGCCTACACTAGAAAGACTTGCCACTTTAACTACACCAGTGCAATTAAAATAACACACTCTTCCCTAGTTTGGTTGCAGTTGTACTAGTATAGTTTTATTCTAGTTTGGAAAGATGAATAATCTGTATTGGTGTAATATACCTTTATACTAGTATAAGTGTCCACACTAGGGTTAAAAAATCACCCTGAGCAATATATTATCTTGGTATAACTTTTCTTGTGTATTCTAGCCCTTAAATTCTGCTTTCCTTACTGTCAAATGCCAAATATTAAACTACTTAATGTGGAATGAATAATATTAACAATGTGGAAGCTGAAGCAAAGAGGTTTTGACTGACCCACGGCCATACAATGTGTCAGTGACATCTCCTGAATTAGAATTTGAGATTCTTGAATCTCAGTCTTATCCTTACTCCACTGGACCACGATACTGCTAAAATATTCCTCTGGTCTTTAAGTTATTGCAGTGTATTAACAACAACAACAACAGCCTTGCTGTGAATATATGGTAGGATACAGACAAGAGAGGAAGATGGGGTTTGGCATCTGTGGTACAAGTATAGATCTGGGGGGCAGTCCAGAAGAGGTACATTGATTCCACATAGAAGTATGCTAATGGGAGGCAAGAGAGGCTGGTAACATGTGAAAGTAAGTGAGCAAAGCAGACACAGATGTGCTCAGAGTCTATTTACTCCAGTAGATATGATCTTTATAGAGGTGTCTGAAAGGAGGAGAAGCCAGGACAAACCCTGCAGAGCCCCCACCACAAGCCACCAACTGCATTTGTCAGGAGGGGAAAGTGTGTGTTTGTTTTGTTGAATCCTGGCCTGAATGGCTGGCCAATCCTGCTGTAGTTAGGAGAATGCTCATGTGTGTAATCCTTTTGATCATGGAGCCCAAGCTTTATAATCAATGTCGCTGTCATCTCAAAGAAGTCCAGCTCTGTGATGGATCCGGTATTAAAACATTTCTTACTCCATATGACTAAATACAATTATGGTGATCTCCTCTGTGTTTTGCCCAAATAGAGAGCTGTTTCTGCTGGTTAGAAAAAAAAATCCACATAGGCTAGTGTGGGAACAATTTATTGGGGCTTTGCATGTAGGTATTTAAAGTGGAACTGTTGGCTCTCAAGGACTTAATTTTAAGAGTCAAGAAATGTAAGTTCTCTTTATTTTGTTCCAACAAAGCGTTGACAGATTTTACCCATGGAAGGCGGCATGAACAGCATGAGAACACGTGCCTCAGTTTGAAAACATGTTTTCTTTTGTAGGTGGGTTTTGGGGGAGGAGAGAAGCAGAGGGTACGGGGGGAAGGGAGTTGGCTGTTTACTTTTTGTTTAATAAAATATTTTACTATTTATTGCAACAGTAGAACTGTCAGAGGAAATACTTCTACCACACACCGCCAACTCCTCTAGGAACCTGTTACATCTTCAGTATGGAATGTCAGTGAACAGTGTTTAAAAATCATTCCTCCTTCTTTATTAAAAATAAACCAGAAAAAAGAAAAACCTCTTGGCCTGTTTTCAGATTAGTAATGTGGTGCTTTGTCATCCGTGGCAGCAAGCTCTTGACATTCTGAAAACTGGCTCTTTGGTGCTGATCATAATGGTGAATATTCAAAGATTCCCCCCCCTGCCTTTGTGTTTACCTTATCTGGATTTGTGCATGCTACAATAAAAGAATGCTTATCCAGTGCTCTGGGCACACTGGGCAAACTTTTTAAAATACACAAAATAACTAAACAGACCAGATCTATTCCCCCAGGCTACCCAAAAACAACATATATACCAGAAAAATGGCTCAACTCTCAATGCACATTCAATTCCCACCAGAGTTCCACATCACCACAAACAACCCTATCCAGCACCTGTCTTCTCATGAACACTGGAGGAAAGCTTTGCAGCATGCCCTGAAGGGTAGCAAACTCAGGCTGTTACAGACCTGGGCAGGAGCCATTCCCAAAGGTCTGGGCTCCAGTGGAGAATGCTCTGCGAGCCATTCCCTCACTCTTCTAACAATGTTGCTTCAGCTCAGGTGCCTCAAGTGACCACCACTGTGCCAATATGTTACATGGCAAGAGTCAGTCTCTGAAATATGCTATTTAGTCTCTATCTAGTAACACTTTTTATATTTTTCTTTTTTTTGCCCCCACTTCCAAACTTTCTTGGGAGCCGTATTGTGCCATAATATTTTATTATTAGGCACAACACCTGATTAATTTCATTGGAGAACTCTGCTCAGAAATTGATGGTAGAATATGGACCATGATTTTCAGTGAATGTGAACATATACACTCTTTGCTTTCTCCTTGGGAAAAATGTATGCACTCGCATGTTTGCAGTGAAGGTTAAATGCAAAATTCACAGATTTGTGTCGTCTTGTGAGCTGAATTAGAGAGATGGGACCCTGTGTGCTCTCAGACATGCACAACATAAAGTTACATTTTCCAGTCTACAATGACCCTGACATACACTTTTTACTTGCAATCATCAGAGATGTTTTTCAGTTAGGTCTGTTGCCTTTGAACCCCTAAGTATGGTATTGGTTGTAATAGAAACTCTCCTAACAGCCTTGTGGTGATGGGTGTCTGTGATCTGACACCAACCACTTGAATCAGAGTATTTCACTTTTTTTTTTTAACTGACCCAAAATACTTCATTTTGAATCAGTTCAACAAAATATTAAACTGCATTTGGTCACTTCCTTGTCCTGAAGAGTTTTCAGTCTAATTGGATTTTACTATTTAAAAGAAGATTAAATGGTCAAGGTAAAAACCAGATCCTATTTAAAATATTTGTTTTTAATAAACTATCTGCTACGTAAAAGAAAAAGATTGAGAAATAGAGGTTAAACCTCAAAGCTAGCACTGCCCAACACTTCCATATAAGATCCCATTTTCAATTGCTTGTAACTTTGCCAAACTTTAACCATTTGAGCTGAAATTCCCCATGCTGAGTATGAGCCACAGGATGAATTTCTTTCGAAAATTTCAGCTAAAAGTGGTTATCTGTTTCTGAGAACAAGGTTGGGAGAAATATATTGTTTTGCTCTTACTGAAAAAAATAATAATCTTGCAGCCATTTCATTCATTGAGAAGCTCTAGTGTCCCCGTGTTTTGGATCAGCAACTTGAAATTTGTCATGGGTGTGACCTCTATGTCAGGAATATCTGCTTTTTGCTGTGTCTGTGAAAATCCACCCTGTTAGCATACTTTATGTGGCATCAATATCCCTCTTCTGGACTGCCCCCCAGATCTATACTTGTACCATAGATGCCCAATCCCATCTTCCTCTCTTGTCTGCATCCTACCAGGGTGGTGGTGGTGGTTGTTAATACACTGTAAGAACTTAAACACCAAAGTAATATTTTAGCGGTATCATGGTCCAGTGGAGTAAGCATAAGACTGAGATTCAGGCATCCTAAATTCTAATTCAGGATGTGTCACTGTCACACTGTGTGGCCATGGGTCAGTCAAAACCTCTTTGCCTCAGTTTCCACATTGTTAATAGTATTCATTCCACATTGAGTAGTTCTGTGGCCTACAGAGTGCAGGAGGTCAGACTAAATGATCATGATGGTTTCTTCTGACCTTAAAGTCTGAGTTTACGAGGAAGCTGTCTGAGTGAAATGTATAGGCAATGAAAGCTGAACTGGGGTGAAGGACGAAGAGGAGTAGATTGGGAGAGGGGGTCTGCTGAGACTAGGACTGGAGCAGGAGAGGAAAACTGTGATGGTGCATGATGGGGGAGACTGGTACTGTATGGGCAAGGAGGCTGGGAGCTGAGGAGACAGGGGGATGTTCAGGTGGGGGAGGAGGGAGGGGAGACGGGGGCTGGTTGGCAACTGGGATCCGGGGGGAGACTGGGACTGTGAACCAGTGAGGGAAATGGGGGATGAACTAGAAGCCAGTTCCTTGGTTGTTCAGAGGGGGCCTTGGCCACTGAGATTAGATGAGAAGCTGCGCGGAGGAGGGGAGACTGGGCTTGGCTGGACAAGGAAACTGGGACACAGAGACAGGGAGTGGGGATCCTGGCAAGAGGAGGGGGTGAGATGAGACTGAAGTTGGATGAAGAGCCCTGTGGCCGATTAGCCACTGGGCGGACGGGACTTGTGCCCAGTTACCTCAGCCAATTGGGGTGCCCTGGAAAAATGAGCACCCCTGTGCCCTGACCCCTCTCTCTGGCAGGCGCACCGGGCGGGTGGAGCGGGGCAAGCCACCGTGCCCTGCTCCTGCTCCCGCTCCCAGTAGGAGTACTGGGTGGAGTGGGGCAAGCCCGTATGACCTGGCAGGAATGCAGGAGTACAGGGGACTGCAGGTGGGAGGGGTGGGGAAGGGCCCCCACTTGCTGTGGCCGAGGGCCCCACAAAACCCTAATCCGCCTCTGGAAGGGGCCAGAGAGAGACACTGGGACTGAGAAGCAGTGAGGGGGAGCGATGATGCAGATCAGACCAGGGGCCAGAAGAGGAGAATTGGAACTAGCTGGGCATGGAGACTCACACAGGAAAATAAGACAGAAAAAAAATCACTTGTGGGTGAACACTTTTTACGAAGCAGTCACTCTATAGCACTCCTCATCCTCAAAGGAAACTTGCACAACACTTTCAAAAGACAAGCCTAGGAGCTTAGATTCATTACTCTGCTAGACATTAAAACTTATGGACAGAACAGAGACATTGGAGTTATGGCTTATTACAACAATGTGTAGTTCACTAACCCCCTCTTTCTGTCCTATGACTGCAGAAGTGTTAACAGATCACTCTGCCTCAAATGGTCCCTTACAATATGTGCTATCTACTTATGCTAAACAATCTGTTCCACCTTGTATTTAACTGTGATGCTGGGAGTTCCTTTCCCAGATCTGAAGAAGAGCTCTGTGTAGCTCAAAAATCTTGTCTCTCACCAACAAAATTTGGTCCCATAAAAGATATTACCTCAGCCATCTTGTCTCTCTAAGGAAATAGACAAGTCACTTAAACCAAACTTTTCACTATTGTGTGTTCCTCTTTTTCTGGGTGTCTGACTTGAGACTCTGAGGTCTGATTTGCAGAAGTGATGAGCACTCAGAACTGCAACTGAAGTCATTGGGAGCTGTGTGTGAACATATAACATAGCAGGGGTTGTTACTCAATGAAGATCTGCTTTACAGAGATGCTGGGCATGGCACCTCCCACTGGCTTCAATTAGAGTTGTCAGTGCCCAGCATTTCTGCAGGTCAGGCTCTAATGAACTATGTCTAGAACAAGAGAACGTATATCAAAGACTCGGATGATGAGATAAACATACACTGTGCAGCACTCTCCAGTTCTGCCACTTCGCTGAGGCACAGTCATTCAGTTCACAGGATGAATACTGCTTGTATACACTCATTAGGTCCAGCATATGCATCTTTCAGTGATACTGCAACAGGGTATCAATATCATTTATCTTCTCTCACCCTTCAGGCAAGAATGACAATTCTTTCTTTTTAAAGCTAAGAAAATGTTAAGGGCCCAAGACAAATGCACAAACAAAGGTGTTTGATAATACACAACCAGGAACTCTCTTAATGTCCCCCTCCAGGGGTTCCATTGTATCCAAGAACTGGCGCTTTTAATCCTTAATTATGCTCATGTATGTGTGTTCTAATGCAGTTTTTTCATGGGTGAGTGCATACTTGTTTCTTTTACTGGAGCATTGTAGCTTAGAAGTAACCAAAGAACGTTTGACCCATGTTTCCACTGCACTATGGAGTTGGACCGGCTGATTTTGACAAGTCGGAAACACTGGCGAGATAACAGGCATCCTCAGGAAGCAAAACCTATCAAACATGGTGATGTCACTGGCAAACAAAACAAATGAGCCCTGGGAAAACAAACTGTTTTCCAGCATTGTTGATCTTACCTCAAATTAGAACCGCTGCACATCCACTTTCTGGCCCAGTTTGAGAGTCTTTAAAAGAGAGCAATAGTTCAAGCCTCTCACCACCCCACTCTCCATGGGGAACTTTATTTTGCTGTCGTTTGCTTTTTAATATACATAATTTTCATTTGTTTCTCAACCAGAACTTAACAGGATAATAAACCAGGACTGAGTCCATGGGCGTTAAGTTAACCCTGTGTGTGCCAAAGAGAATCAATGTGTTCAGGCAACATGTGGAGAGCTCAGTGTTTGAGGTCTTGTTTTAAATACTTTTTTTGCCTCAAGAAGCGATTTGGAGGCTGAAATAATGCAAGATGTGATCATCTTACAGTATTTCCACAATCCAGAAACTATAATGTTGTGAGAGGACTAGATCTCACATTTCCATCTTGTAAAATGACTGCTTAGTGCCTGTGGAAAACCATGCAAATATTAGAACCTACATACACATCTGTAACAAATCACATTTGAAGACCCAAGGAAAAGTTTTGCAAAGCCCAATCCCATATTCAAAAGGGACTTAGGCACTTATGAGTCTGTTTCCTTGGAAGTGAGTGTGATCTAGGCTCTTAAGTCACTTAATGCTTTTGAAGACGTTACCTCTGAACCAGAACATAAGAATGGCCCTACTGGGTCAGACCAAGGGTCCATCTAGCCCAGTATCCTGTCTTCTGACAGCGGCCAGTGCCAGGTGCCCCAGAGAGAATGAACAGAAAAGGTAATCACCAAGTGATCCATCCCGTCACTCATTCCCAGCTTCTGGCAAACAGAGACTAGGGACACCATTTCTGCCCATCCTGGCTAATTGCCAGTTGATGAAATCTCATGCTCCAGTGCATCAGCAGATTGCCACAGAGGTCAAGAAGGAATTTCTTTCCTGTGTAGTACAATTGTCAAGTATATTTGGTGTGTATGTACCATTGTTGAACATGTAATACTATTCACCATACTAAATCAGATCAAGCATATGTCCCTGTTCTGAAGCAGGCCCCATCAATGGCCTATGCAGCTGTCTGAAAGACAAAAAAACATTTTCCCATGAGATTTTGTAACTATAGCAATGTTCAAAATGGATGTATTTTTCAAACCCACTTCTGGGATCTCATCAATTTTTTTCTATCAAAATGTTACCAGAATTGTGTTTGAAATAGTTATTTAAACCGTGACAACATTTAAAAGTTTGATAAGCAGTTTGATTAACATCACACAAACTTTTGTGAAAATGTTGAAGTGTTGACAATATTTTACAAAAAGTTCTGTTTTCAGTAAAAAACCATTTTTTCTTAGGAAACTTTTTGTGCAAAAAATAGTGGATGGATCTGGTGGCCAGTCTCCTTTTTATCCTTCTTATGTCATGTTCATCTCTGCCTTGAGCTGAGTTTTTTATTTTGATGTTGGTGTTAAATCCTGCTCTCCTTTTGCTCTTGGGTGAGAACTTCTGCACCTGTTTCTTTAATTTGTCGTGTATACGATGGATGAGACGACATCCAGACAGGAACCTAATCCTGTCCATGTAAATGAAATATTGATTGTTACAGAGTGTTATACTATTTGATGGGGTATCATGATAGCAACCTTTTCGCCCCAGTCAGCTTCAGAATGGTACCTTTCACTCTCTTGGGCTGAAAGATTCATGATCATCTGCTATTCACAGGAACCCTTCTCCACAGTAGCTCCACCCTCTCCTGCCAAGCAGACTTTGAAGGAAGCTGAGATCTTGTGTATTAAACTAAACTCTAATGAACTGCAGCCCCTTGCTTTACAGGTTCTCTTCATTAACATGCAGACTGCTGATCCACTTCAAGGCTTCATCAATAGTGCTCCTGGTCTGCTATCGTGGAGCCAAGGTATCGCTTCCATCCCTTCCAATACACTCTCTCACACTTTTGACCCAGATTCTTTGTATTACCACATTGGAGCCAGAATCTAGAACTGGACGTGATTCTAAGAATTCAGTGTCGCTATGGTGGGACACACCCTTTCCTGCCTGCCTCTGAATCACAGTGGTAGAGGGAATGAGCAGGATAAGTTCTTTGTCATATTGCTAGGAGTAAAATCCCTCCCTACTTTTTCATTGACCAAGGAGATGGGAAAGATTTATTAGATTATCTAGGCCATCTCCTTGCCAGTGCCCATTTGTCCCCATTTTTACATTCACTAGTGTTTTATTTTGGTTACTTTTAAAGGGATTTGTCAATTTAAAACTCCCACGTCTGTCTGAAAGTTTTGTACCTACAACTGTTAAAAGTATCTACTAAGATACCTTGACTGAAAGAAGCTAAGGAGGGGGATTTCTCTCTTTTTCCTGTTGGCTTAGTTTATGCATTTGATATCACTGTGCACATAGACGGTTTCATTGTTTTTCCCATCTGGTCAGTCAGTTGGTTTCCTTTTTGTTGTGCAAAACATCCACACAAACAAGTGTGATTAAAAACATTTTAAAAGAAAATGTTAGTGTAAAACCACAACAAATTGGCTGGCGGACTCAGGGACACCTGCTTTACTTGAAATCACTTTTTTAACTCGTTCTCTGAAACTGCTTAGATTTCAAGTGGACAGCAATACTTGAAATGCCCCAAATGATCAGGGCTTCCACCCCTTTCTATTAGAAACTGTTCCATAGGATTAGAGATCTTGCAGTCAGGAATGTTTCCTCATATTCTGCCTCCATCTACCTTTTTCTTAATTTCATCCACTTACTCCTAGTAAAAGGAACTGGCCTCCCACCTGAAAAGTAGAAACCTTGGCTTTGAAACACTAGGAAAATTGCCAATATGTACAATATGTGTACATGGGGCTTGATCCTTTCTATCTGTTTTAGTAATGGGAGCAATATAAGTACCTATAATGTCTCTAACATATTTATTCTCATAATACCCCTGTGAAAGAGGGAAGTGCTGCTAACCCCATTTCATGATGGACATCTGAGGAACAGAATGACCAAGAGACTTGCCGCAGATCACACAGAAGGTGTGTGTCAGAGGAAGAAATTGAACGGAGGTCTTCCAAGTTGCAGTCTAACACTCAACCCATTCTGAATCTAACCTGACTTCATTTATGCTAGTCTTACTGGGAGCTAATGGAACTAAGCCCTATCAATAATGTCACTATGCTGGAGACAGAGCTGTGTAGCACAGCTGAGGTACTGCAGTGTGCAGTGCCATTGGCCACCACTGGGGGGAGGCTGAAGCTTCTGCAGTCTCTGGACTCGCGATGTCATATAGGTGGCTGCCCTGAGTCATCCTGGCTCTGAAGCACATAGACTCCAAGGCAGCAAAGGGGAGGCG
The DNA here is from genome assembly GCF_003597395.2 of Chelonoidis abingdonii. Taxonomy (NCBI): domain Eukaryota; kingdom Metazoa; phylum Chordata; order Testudines; family Testudinidae; genus Chelonoidis; species Chelonoidis abingdonii. Next base: position 33,512,589 of record NC_133770.1, on the reverse strand, counting down.
CAAAGCATGGAATACTGGTTCCTGTAGGACCAGTTCTCTCTTGATGTAGAAAATAGGCCTTCCTGCAGCCACAGTCCTTCCCTGCTGCCTCTACTTCTCCAGGACCAGCAGTGTACAAGTGGGTGTAGCGTAGTCCTGAGTTAGTTGTAGGTGGATGTCTGTAGGAGGGAGGCGGGTTCTGTGCTTGTGGAGGAGTTTTCTGACCTGTGTGCGCGCGTGTGTCTGATGAAAATGGGGGGGATAGATTTCAGAATTGAAGGGCTGGTTATGAGATGTGGAGAGGTTAGGTAGGCACAGTGGAAGGGCTTTTGGATAGGTATGAGGGCAGGGTTGCCACCTGGCCACGTTTTCCCAGGATCATCCCTTTTTCTGAAGTAGCTGTCCTGGGAAATGCTCAATACACACAGCCGGCTGTCTAGTTTTATGGGCTCTCAAAATCATCCGAGTTGTCCTGGTTTTTTGTACTTCAGAGGTGGCAACCGTCGTGGGGGGCAGGGTCTGCACTGGTTGGGTTGAAGGAAGCTGGGAAGGCTTGGGGAGGTTCTGAGCTAGGAGTGGGATGTGCTGGGTTTACAGAGTTGACTTCAAGGGGCAATTAAATCCTTTAGTGAATGAGGCTGGGGGTGACTTGGTTGTGAGTGTGGGAATGGGGAGACAGCAGGGAGATGATAGGATAGAGCTATCTAGGAGGGAGGGAGAGAGGTTGAGATGAGGAGAGAACTGTGTTCACCCGACCTGCCCTTTATGGTGAAGTGTCTGCGTTTTTCAGTCTGAAGAGCAGGGCACTGACGTGGAAGAGGGCATCTCCCTCCTCCCCTGACTCTTCCCCATATCCCCACCAAAGGACTTTTCCTGTAACACCTCACCAATGCTATCCCAGTTTTTTATTTTCAAATATGATTAACCTTGAGGGGTTATTTTGGGCACCAGCTACCACTGGGTTTTTCCCATGATGTAACTCCACTAATTTCACTGAAGTTACTTGTGACTCTCAGTACTGAAAGTGAGATCAGAATAAGACCCATGGTCCAAAGGTTTTGTCTATGTCTAAATTGCCAGTTTCTCTCTCTGCATATTGCCTCCTTCAACCCCTGACAAATATTGTTTTCATTTGGCCACTATCCAGGGCAGTAGGAGAGAAAGGGTTAATATTGACACACACCCTCCAAGCAATAACAACAGGAAAAGCACATTTCTTCCTTGCACCTGTGTGCTGTCCAGTGGGCATTCTATTGTTTATGCAGTCACAGTGGATCTTTTTCTCTTTAGAGGTTGAATAGCTCTAGCAGCCAGCTGTTCTGTCTTCTGTGTTTTTACCTCCTCTCACAATTCCAGGTCTTTGTATTCTAGAAACAATTAGGAATAGAGAAATCATTTGAGTGGACGTGATCTGACCCCACCTCCTGTTACTGAAGGGTTTAAAAATAAACAACAACACCGTCTTTTCCTTTAAAGAAAGGGATTCCACTCCTTTCTTCCATTAATTTGACTAGTACCTCTTGGCTGGCTTTTTTTATCCCTGTGACTATCTGCTGATCATTCTACTCTTCTAGTACAGTGTATCATTTAGTAGGTTTGGGGAGCCCTGTTTTGGCCAAAAAAAACCCCAAAAAACAAAAAAAACAACAACCACCCACCATTCCACAAATGTTACTGAGAAGTGTTTTATTTCTTTAAAGTGTACAATACCACATATAGAGGGGACAGATTCTTTAGGCTCTATGCAGAGGCTGGTGTAGGTTCTAAACTGGTTTAGAAATGAGTTATTTTCAAACCCTTAAGTAACAATTACATGATCTGCGCAGGCACTGTTTAAAGTTTGGTTCTGTGTTGAAAACTGACTTCTGGAACTCACTAAGTAAATGTGTCGTGTCCCCCTTTTGTGACTACTCCGTATAAAGTGTCATATTGATAGCAGTGAATGAAGTTCCTTCTTTAGCACAGAGTAGAGACTCTTTGTAAAGATCAGCCTTGGTGACAGAACCCAGGAGTTCATGCACCAAAGCACGAACCTGTAGCACTTCAGCTGAAGGAGACACTTCATTAGCTTCTAGAAAGTTCTTACTCTTTATGCAGACGTGCCACTACTGGGGACATGTAACACTGAGCATGTTATACAAGCCCCCTATCAAGTGTCCTATTCAGTGTCATACTCAATGTTTTTGCACTCTAAGCGTGATTCACGTCTCATCCACTCACTTCAGTGATGTGGCAGAACAGCACTGCTAAGAGACGGTGCGCTGGAGTCTATTCTTCTACAGAAGTGTTTACCAAGTTCCAAACCAGTGAAGACTTGGTACCTCATAAATATGACAAGCTAGAAGAGTAGAATAGACAGTAATTACAAGCATGAGCTAGCTAAGAGAAACTGTTACAGATCAACTAATTTGATCTGCAGAACCTATTACTAATAGCAATGTGCAACCAGCAAAGAACGCAGGCTGAGTCTGTAGGGCTGGCAGATAGGAGGAAAAATCTTTTAACTTTGGATTGATCCCATTTGCTTTGGAAATCATTGTGCAACAACACACGTGGCTCTAGATGCAGTTCAGTTGGCTTCTTTGATTTGTATTACACTTATTAGCTGATTGCAGATTTCAACAGGCTCACCTAGGCAATACAGAAATCTCCCCGAAAAGCAACCTTTAAAGACTGTAAACAAGGGACTCTAATTGGGGGCACAGCAGCACATCAGCAGTGCCTTTATGGGCTAACATAATAACCTTTTTTTCTTTTCTTGTTATGCATTATTTTTGTGCCTGTTCACCAGCTAATTTTGATAGCATTTGCAGGGCTCCAGGAGGAGGCTGTGCTGCCCTGCAATCTAACCTCTCTCCCAGCATAAAGCACAGCTCCACCTGATCAGAGTAAAAACCATTTTTGGAGAAAATGCCTTTCTCAAGGGTTTGCTTATCTCCAGTGCAAAGCTTCCCAAGATCACTTATCAAAATCTGAAAGCTGCAATCATCACCAAATTCTTCAAGCAAATGGACTGACTCAGCAGCAGCAGCTCTGCATCTGTTCCCTGGCTGAACAAATTTAGGTATATTATCTAGGGAAGGTCAACACATGATTCATCAGCATCTGCATGTGCTTTAGTCTTATGTATTTTATTATGTTGAGGCAAGAGAATGAAACTCTGCATCCAGTAGCCTGCAGATTGAGTTAAGTTGTCTTTCCTTATTAGAGCAGCTTTCTGTTCCCTCTTTCAGTGATGGATCCTGCTGGAGAGAGCTTTCTCCTGGCACAGCAGTGAGTGAAACCAGCACAACATGTTCAGTGTGGAGGACCTCCTGATTTCTCATGGATACGAATTGTCCAAAAATCCCTCTACTTCATGCGAGAACAGAAATGATGGATACAGGCCTGAGATTACAGAAAATAGAACTAGTCGGGGAACGCTGAACGGGTTTGAGACAGACTCTGGAGCCTGCATTTACAAGAAACCACTAGCAAAAGGCAACTTGAGCAGCAGTGAAGGCAGTCATTGGAGCCAAGGGAGGCATGCTGATCCCGGTTACCACCCAGACCTCCAGGGTTTGCCCACTCTTCATACTTCAGAAGGGGGGTAAGTGTCTGTGTCACGCCATGGCTTGGCTTTCTCCTCTCTTCCCTTTCATTCTGGCAGATGACTGAGCATGACTTCAGCCCCACTTCCCCCTCTACCTGTGATAAGTGAGCATGTGTTTGCTTCCGTGCCTGGCAATGCACTGAAATGTTACATGCAGCACACTAACATTAACACACCTTTTTGTAGTGTGTAGTCTTTATCAAAATAGCAGAGGGAAGGGGAGGGGGCAGTTTGATGAATCAGTAACACCCTTTACAAAAGGTGAGGAGGAGAAGCTCAGGTCATATAGGATAGGTCTGCACAGTAACTCAACACCCATGGCTGGCCTGTGCCAGCTGACTCAGGGTCATGGGGCTCAGGCTGTGGGGCTATTTCATTGCTGTGTAGACTTCTGGGCTAGGGCTGAAGCCTGAGCTCTGGGACCCTGCCACCCTGCAGGGTCCTAGAGCCTGGGCTCCAGCCTGAGCCCAGAAGTCTACACAGCAATGAAACAGCCTTGCAAGCCTGAGTCAGCTGGCATGGGCCAACCTCAGGTGTCTAGTTCCTGTGTAGACATATCCTATGTCTACAGTGTAAACCTAGGGTTAGTAGGACTCAAGTTGGCTGAACCTGCATCAGGAACCCTGGGCATTTTAACCCTAGGTTAATAATTTTCTGACCTGTGCTTGAATCAAGGGATCTGTTGTGCACCCAGCAGTGCACAGACCTGAGTCAAAGTAAACATATCCCAAAGTGCCTAGCCACTCCCCAGTGTCGACATTCTAGCCTAGGAACATGGTGCACTGTGGGAAAACTCTATTGCCCACCCTGTGTTCTTGATGGGACGGAGCACATGAGTACAAGAGCTTGTAATTAGTTCCTTTGGTGGCTGTCTCAGTAGAATGACTGCAGTTTGAGAAAGCTTTATACTGAACTATGCTCTAATCTGAGAATTGAGTTCTCCAGCTCTAGGCTGAGTCACATTGGCAGGAAAACACCCATGTGCACCTGTTCTGAGGACAATTAGGACACCAGTCTCAAGGGCTGGCAAACTATTCAAATGAAACTTTGCAATTCTTAATGTTTAAAATGGGATGTTCAGTGAAGGGGTTTGTGTTGGGCTGTTTTTTTATTTATTTTTGTCTGTTTTGAGGTTTGAGATAAAATGTAGTTTCAAAGGAGAAACACACAAACACCCCAGCCTAGCTGTTGCCTGCTATAGAGGAGTGCAGTGTATCCCCAGGGTTTTGGGTGCAGTTGCTCCAGCACCCCTTGGGGATTGCTTATCCCTGCCCTCACTGCACCCCAGGAGGCAGGGCTAAGGGATCCCTGGGAGGCTGTGGGGAAATTCTGGGGTTGGCTCCCACTCGTTGCCCTTACAGTGCACACTGCCCAGGTGCCTCTGCACACGCAGCCCCAGGAAGTCCAGAGGGGGCCAGGGAGCAAGGGCCAGAGAACAGAGCAGGACCAAGCACGGCCCTGAAGGGAGTGGGGAGCAGTCAGGGTGTTGGGGGTCGTCCCTCTCCCAGCTGTGCTGAGCCAGGAACTCTGCTGCTCCCTCTCCCTGCAGGGTAGCGCTTGGTCCCCGTGCAGGTCTCTGGCCCTTGCTCCAAGGACCCCTGCCCTCCATGGGGCTGCATGCAGGGGCTGCATGCACTGTCATGGCAGAAAGTAGGAGCCAGACTCAAAACTTCCCTATAATGCAGAAGAGCTGGAGCTGCTATTGCAGGAGGCTGCAGGGAATTTTTGGGTCTGGTTCCTACTCACTACCCTGAGAGTTCACACAGCCTGGGCACCCCTACACATGCAGCCCAAGAAGGGCAGAGTCCAGACTTAACACAGGTTCAGACCCTCCAGCCCTGCAGGTCTTGGGACCCTTGGTCCAAGCCCTAGGTTAGCACAATTGGTGTGTGGTCGCAAGGGGGGTTTGGCTTGAGCCCAGGCTCACCTTGCCTTTTTTGTTCACTATTGGGATGTTTACACAGCAAAGATTTTGCTTATGAAAATGAATAGTTGTAAAAACAGAACCCAGCTCCTTATTTCTCATGTGTGTGTCGATCCCTGGTGGATATCCAGCTGAATGCAGCTACTTCTGGGGGAGTTCCCTCACTAACGAGGGTCACAATGTAGATTTTTAGGCAGCTCTCATGGAGTAAATATGAGACAGTGTCTGTCTGTAAGTTCCTGTTAAAGCAGCTCAGACTCACTGGAAGCCCTTGTCACCACTTCATAAAATGTGCTTGCACCACTGCACCTCCCGTCGTGTACAGTGTGTGCACTTTTGAACTGGAATAAAATGGACAGGGAGGACTCTGTCTAGAATGCGTATGAAGCAGTCAAGTTTTTGCAGCCACTTGTATGCTAAAAATGAGAAAGGAAAGATGCTGGGAAGATATTTAAAGCAAGGCAATATATACTGGGTGGTTATCGGAAAAAGAGGGTCAGTTTCCTCCCCACCTTCCTCTGTCCAAACGGTTTGGAAAGTGTTAAGGTCCTGGGTGAGCAAATGGGATCTTGTCTTGGAGCATTCTTCTCCAGTGCTGGCCTAACTCACCTGTGCTGCCTCCCCGGGCTGCCAGGCTTTTCTTGTCTGTCCTCCACATCGCCTTCCCTTGCAGGTCACCTGTAAGCTGTTGATCTGGGCACAGAAGTGTTCTTTCTTCCCAGCTAGAATTACTGAAAGGAGCAAATTCAACAGCTGTGCAGCAGCAGTAAGGCAGCCAGGGAGCTCAAAAGGATCTCTGGTCTAGGTGTGGTTCCAAGCTTGTTTGGCCCCTTTTTTTTTTTTTTGCCAAGGGAGGAGGTGTCTTTAAAGAATGAGGATGGGGAGCCAGTGGAGGAGGTTCTTTTAGGAGCAGGCTTTCCCTCCATTGGAGGGAAATAGACTAGTCATCAGCAGCGAAGTAATACGCTACTAGAGATGGAAAAATGGCAAACACGGACAGAGCATATGGAAGGTGGAAGGGAGAACTCTGGTTGGACTTGGAGCTGGATACGTATATTAAGGGCACATCAACATTACAAGAAAATACTAGCTTGCTTGTCTTGCCATAGCCAAGATCGGAATGTCTTTTAATGCTAGTGTGGATGGGGAAAATATGGCACACTGGCTGTGGTAGCTTTTAAAAAGAGTAGAGTTAAAAAACAGGACTGAGTGTCCACTCCATGTGTCCCTCCCTAACCTCTTAGGAAATGGGAAATAATGGAGTAGAATTTGTCTGCTTACACTGTAGTTTAATATTAAATCTTGTTTTTAAAAAGCTCCCTTTTGCCCCTTAAAATAGGGACCCAGATATTGGGCCTGAACTGCCGTAGTTGTGGCCTTTTCATTAAAATAGGTACCTCTCCTTTTATATGTTGCAAGTCCTACTACACAGCAGCCTTGCGAGGAAATCGTGCAGACACCAGCAGTTATTGTCTATGGAACGCGTTTGGTTTAAATTCCTGTGTTTTCTGCCTTGCAATCTGTTTCTCATGCATCCAGAGAGAAATATTCGAGCTTGTGCGACAATCGCTTGGTGGGGGATGATCTTGCACATACTCTCTCTTCCAAATGGGGGACACTCAAACACCTCTAGAGGGCACAGTTTATTTTTCTTTCAGCTACTGATCTAATTAGGTTGGTTACTGATAGGAACTCAGTCCCCATCCTGTCATTAAGCAATGGCCTTCTCTTGTGTTTGGTTTCTCCATCTCCCACTTTGGCAATGATTTTTTGGTGTGCCCTCTATTCTGCACCCCCGTATGAGGCCCCCTAACCCTTGCTTCACACCACCCCCTTCAGGGCCTGTGCTTTCCACTCCCTCCCTTGAGCCCTAAAACAGTGTTAAGGAAAGATGACCCTTTCCTCTCCCAGACTGCAGCAGCTGGCCTCACTGGCTGAAAAACTGAGATGGGGTGGAGTAGAAGCCTCTGTTAAGCAGTGGGTTTCCTCCTGGGGCTGGAGCCATGGCCCCACTTTTTACTGGCTGTAAGGATGAGTGATGGGTGGGGAGGGGCTGGAGAGTAGTGAGCTGGGGGCGGGGTCTTGGGGAGGAAGAGGCAGCACAGGTGCAGGGCCTTGGGGGAACAGGTAGTGCGGGGGGGGGGCATGGTTCAGGCACCGGTGGCCCTCCACTTTTAGGAAGCTTCCACCACTCTTGTCCTGGGGAGCTGGTGGTTTGGAGCTCTTCTCTCCATCCTGATTTTCAGCAGGGGACAGTAGAACTAAGGTCACATGGTTCCTCCCTAATCAATTGGAGCAGTGGGCGTAGAAGCAATAGTGGTGAGGCTTGGAAGCTGCTTCTTTCCTCCTGAGCTGCATCTGATCAACATGGATCAGGGGCATAGCCTTGGGTGGGCTGCGGCTCATCCACGTAGCATCCAGGCCCACCCAAATCGGGGCCGGAGCCCTCCAAATCCACAGGTTGGGAGGGGGTGAGTCGTCCCAGGCAGGAGGCATTCATCGTGGGGGTGGGTCTGGGTGGGGCTAGTGCTGGGGGCAGAGACTGGGGCAGCAGCACGTGGCGCCGGCAGGAGAGGAACCCAGGCGGATAGACACCAAGGCGTGGGTGGGATGGGTGGGCGGAGCTTGAGCCCCATGGGCACGTCTCGCAGCCTGTGTGGTCTGGAAGGTCTCATCCACTGGTGCTCGCTGAGGAGTAAGGACCAGCTGGAGGGAATGGGGGAAGGCGGGCTTTCCATCCTTCCTCCTCCCCTTTCCCCTGCTCCCTCCCCCGTCATTGCCAACCCACCCGAAAGCTGGGGCCTACCCAGTTTTCCTGTCCTAACTGCACCACTGGCAGGGATCCTAGTTTTCTGTGATTAAAAACTAAATTCTCTGAGTTAAAACAGCTTAAAAATCCATGTTTTTCCACAATTAAAAGGAAAGGCAGCTGGGGCTTGGGCAGTCAGCCCCGCATGATACTTCCAGTGATACTGGGATTTTCAGTAAAGTTTAATAATTGATATGTTTTTATTTTTTCACGAAATATACAAACTAAAGATTTGTTGTAAAATATACAAACTAAAGATTGTGTTTTTCCGCAGAGAACGGATTTCTAGGATCCCTGCTGATCAGTGATTAGCAGAACTGCCCCCAATCTGGGATATAGTAGATTTTGGAGACCTGTAAAAAAAAAAAAAAAAAAAAAAAAAAGAAAAACAAACAAAAAAAACTACATAATTCCTACAGTTGTCGGGTCAATTTAAAGCCGTGTGGTCTCCTCCATAAGAATATTGTTCATTGGTTGTGTTGAGGATTACGTAGCTAATAGACATACAGTGTTTTGAACACCAGATACTGCATAGTGATTATTATTAGTGTAAGCAAGTCACACTTGTAAATTCTGATGGATGATGACCAGAGACCGTGCAGCCTAGTGGATAGTGTTGGCAAAGGCACTGAGTTCAAATACTGCTACAGTTGCTCTTTTGTTTAAAAATTTCCAAAATTGTGTTTTATAAGTTAGAACTAATTCACACCACATCTAGGGAAGTTATCAAAGAAACTGATCCAGAATATTTCCAATGTGTGTTTTTTAAAATAGAGAGAGAGCAAATGGGCTTGACAGCACATGTGTACTAGCTAGAGCGGTCATTCTCAAACTCTTGTGCTGGTGACCCCTTTCACATAGCAAGCCTCCGAGTGTGATCCTCCCTTTACCGATTTAAAAATACTTTTTAATATATTTAACACCATTATAAATGCTGGAAGCAAAGCGAGGTTTGTGATGGAGGCTGACAGCTCACGACCCGCCATGTAAGACTCTCATGACACCCAGAGGGGTCCCGATTCCAACTGTGAGATCCCCTGAGCTATAGGAACAGCTATGTTAGAAAAGAATTTTTACCACATAGGTCATGATCCTGTAAACACCATCCAACGTGATACGCCCCTCGGTCCCCCCATGCTTAGAGAGTACATGTTTGCAGGATTGGGTCCAGAATAAGGTGTATTTAGAACTTGCACCACACCTCTATCCGAAGATCTCAAAGCGCTTTACAAAGGTGGGTATTAGCGCAAATTTACAAATGAGGAAACTAAGCCACAGGGAGGTTAAGTGGTTCGAACAAGGCCACCTTGCAAGCTACTGGCAGAGTGGAGAATAAAATCTAAGTCTCCTGACCCTACTTTCCAGCTCTTAATGGATTGGCTAACAAGCTTTCCTTATTACTGATTTATTCTGTTAAATATAGTGGCCTACATTTTCAAAAATGTCTGGTGATTTTTGGTGCCTCAGTGATTGAACACCCAACTGAAGAGCTGGTAAGCAGGGCTGATTTTACAGAGGGCACATGTACTGTATAAGGATTTTGTTTTTGCTTCAGTGTCACCAGTTATATTGCAAGTAGTGTAGGGCAGAATTGCACAGTAAGCGGTGATGTTACCAGATATCAAAAAATTTCACAACAGGTGCCTCTTGATCATTCTCTCCATGATAACGATTCAGTTGTATTCTCAGCTGTGGATATGGCCACAGTGTCCTGGATGTGAACTAGTGCAAAGCTATTACTTGTCATCGGAGATGTGGTAACTGCTTCTGAAATCACCTCAAGTTTAACTCAAAGTAAGGTCAGACCTTCTTTTCTATTACTACTGTTTTCTTCTAACAAGAGAAATTGGACGGGGGGTTGGAGGAGAGAGAGATTTTAAAATTTCTGTCTTCTAACCAAAATAACAATATGAACAACATTTCAATCCAGTAGTTTAATTTTTTTCCTCAGGATTTTTCTCCATACCACACCCCTACTATCCTCATTCCTGAATCTAATTGCTGTGAGTCACATGATATAAACTGAATAATATTCTGTGTCTCATTAATATACATAAGTTACAAGGTTTAGAAAAGCCCCAACATTACCTTTCTTTAAACATGCTTTCTGCATTCTAGTTGCTATGATGACATAATGTAGATCTTCAGTATGGTGTTTTACATCATGTTTAGAACTTCATTCGTTACTATAACTACAAAATACTGTTTAAACAACTTCTGTATAAAAAAAAAGTGGTTACCTTCTCGCTTCTAATGAGGCAGGATTTTCTCTCCTCTGAAGCATGCATTATGACTACGAAATTATGTGAATGTTTCCCTACATTGAAGGCTGACTCTTCTTTTGTTTTCTGGTGGATTCCCACTAGAAATCTAGGTAACACTTTCCCAGTAGTTTTATTCACAAACACTACTTCCGTATAGCCAGGGCATTTCACTGATCCATCATCAATAACAGTAATCACTAACCTCAGTGTTGATTTACTGCCTAGAAGACCCTCCAGTGGTTTTGATATTATATAGTCTTGAATAAGTACTGCTTGTGATTTTGTACTTGGTGTGTTTTAATAGTTTAGTATGACTGATCTCTCCATATATTTTAGATCATTTACCAGATCTTGCTCAGAACAATGCCTAGCTTGTCTGTTCCCTAGACCCAGTCACTCACAGTCCCTCCAGTCAATAGCTACACAACAGCATTATAGCATTATAAGAAAACATAAAGGTAGCAGAGGTGGCCTTGGTAATCTCCAAAGGCTGACAGCATACAGTCAGCTGCAGACTCCCTCATTCTGAAAGATACAGTGGTTTAACTGTGGTAAAATTTCCAGTATAGGAGATATCCCATTATAGCCCATGGATTAATATAGGCTTTTAATATTGACCAGGATCCAGATAGCAAATTGTATTTTATATGAGGAACTTTTTGTTCAGACAATGGGTTTTAATCCATCAGACTTAAAACAAAAATAGTCTTTATCCCAGTTCGTTTTAAACATTTTGCTTGATAGGATAAAGTTTGCATATGTAAAAAAATTATTGAAGAGTGTTCTTGAATGTGGATTGCTACATTTTCATTAGGAATTCTGAATTTTCTTATCTATTTAAACCTTTTTTGTGAGACAATTATTAATTTTTTGGCAGAAACCAAGAGCAGACTGTACATATAACTCAGGGTGGGGGAAGAGGAAGGAATTTCTTGGGTTCCAGCTAGATTCTTGTCCTATTTATGTCAATTTTGATTTTTCTGTCTTGTATTATGCCGGTGGCAGTTGCATAGTAAAATAATGGCAGTTAGATTTTTGGACACCTTATTTACAAGAACAGCAGAACCACAGTATAACTAAAAGACAAATTTTTAATGCAGGAAGCTATCCATTTTCCTTTGGAATACTATGTAAAGTATTTCACACCATGTCTGGAAACATGGGAAGGATCTGATATTGTCTGCTGGATATAATTCAGAAATCTGAAGTTCTATAACTAAAGTGTTTTGTTTTATCCTTCCTTTTTCATGTTTCAGTGATGTGTTTTGCTAGAAACAAACTTAAAAAGTTACACACATATTAACCGGTTATTTAAAATCTCATTAGAACTAGATTCACATAAAATGATTCATACCACAATGGTAATATATTTGAAACATCTAGAGAGACTTATTCCGTAAACAAATGCAAAAGATCAAATTAACCAGAACCGCCTTCTCTTTCAACCCTTGTGCTGTAATGCAAAATCCTGTTTCTTACAGAAATTTGTTAAGAAACTCCCCCTACTGCCTTCTCTTTTTAAATCTAGAGCCATATTATATTATGCTTGGTTACCCCTGTATAACCCTGTGAAGTCAATAGGTTTTGATGTAACTGAGAGCAGAAATTAAGGTTCAAAGCCTTGTTTAGCATAGTCAGTTCACTTTTCATAGTATATATTCAATAGGACTCTACATACGTGCACAGCATACAACATTGTGCACGTTGTTTTCAACAGCTATGCATACCAATTAAAAAAAAATGCCATGCTAACGTGCATGTGTATATAGCTTAGCCACCTTACTTGCCTGGGAGAAAATGTGTATGTTAATTACTAAGAGAGGATTTTAATGTCCTATGGTTGTGAATAAATTATAGAAACTGAGAGTGGAAACCATATTGGCATAACTCAGCATTTGACCCTCTAATAAAATTCCCAATAAAGGAAAGAGGCTGCATTTTTATAGCTTGCCTGTGACACTGCATTTCTTTTGCAGGTTTTATGACAGACATCTGTTAGCATGGTCTTCGGGGCCCAAGACTGATAAAGATCTGGCCTACTGGAGAAGAAGAGGACAAGACTTTAGTGTGTTTCTGGGTTACACTGACAAAGGAGACTCTGAAATGAAAGGATTGGCACCGCCCCATGAGGTGTACAGACATGCTAAAGAAAGTCAGCTGGAGGTCGGAGCAAGAACAGAGAGTGTGACAAGAAGTGGCTTGCAGGAGACCTGGAAAGTGCCTGGTGATTACAAATGGCAAAGTTTAAGAACAGAAAGCTGGAAACAACCTAAAAAATTAGGAAGACAAATGTCTGATGGTGATAGAGAGAAACTGCTTCAAGATCTGTACTCATTGAGCCTGGGAGACAATGTACTTAGCTCCCATAACAAAGGGAAATCACAATCATTGCCAAGAGTTCTTTCACCAGAGACCCTGAAGTGTGTGGAAATACCCTCCCTGGTGAATAATCATCACTTCCGAAGTGGAACTAAAGCATTCTCGGGTCCCCAAAACAGACTGCCTTTGGAATTCACAAAACCCAGAGAAACAGGAAGCCACCTTCTTCCTCTGGCCAAGCCCAAGTATGGCAGACCCCTTAAACCTCCATCCTATGAACTGCACCGACAGATGAGGGCACCTGTAGAAACCAGTGGCTTTCAGGACCACCAGCAAATAGATGAGCCCATTTCATATTTAGCCAAAGGTAATGAGCCGAAGCAAGATATTTACATTCCAGACTCTGGTTTAGAGCCCCCTGTCTATATACCACCTCCATCTTACAAGTCCCCACCTCAGCCAAGTGTGAATCAGCATTCCCTCAATGAAGTGCCTAACTATGACTTGTGCTTTGACAACGGTCAGCAGCATTCAGTAGAGAGGACCCTCAGCAGCCATCGACCCTCCACTAGCACATTGGAAACTGGGGGTGAACACTGCAAAGATGACCACCTTCTTCATGGAAAACAAAGCCATTCCAGGCACACTGATGACTACCTGAATTCCATTCAGTATATTCCTTTTGATGATCCTCGAATACGGCATATTAAAATAGCACATCCCGAGAGCCACCAGGACAACACTAAACACACTGAAAATACACGTAGGACCAATCCTGCTTTGCAGGAGAGAACTATCGAACTACAATACAATAGTGCCTTTTTGGATCCATCAAACTTACTAAATACTGTAAAGGGTGAGAGAACGCCTGACGGCACCACACTTTGCAACAGGTGGTTGGCAGCATCCAACAGAGATCAGGAAAACTGGGCCCTGCCTGACCAAAGAGACAGTGGTGACACAGATAATCACCCCCTTGAAAATGAAACTAATCAGGAGTACACAAAGGGCAACCTTTCTGTAAGAAACCCACATATGGATAGCACCTGTGAGACTGTTACTAGAGTAAAAAAGTTTGAACCTGGAACTGGGATGCAGAGCAAAAAGAGTTCAAAGAAAAAAATGAATGAAACTATATTTTGTTTGGTGTCCATCCCAGTTAAATCTGAATCAAATCTGCCAGATACTGATAGGAACAATAACTTAACACAGAGCCCTGATAAGAAGAATGAATTTGATAACAATGGAGCTTTGCAAGAACAAAGTCTTTTAAGTATGTCTTCCACTGACTTGGAGTTACAAGCTCTCACAGGAAGCATGACCAATAAAACTGAGTTACAAAAACAAGAGCTGTGGAAACCAGAGGAGTTCAAACAAATGAATGACCTCAGATTTACTCAGCCTAGAAAACACAGGGAACTCAAATACTCTGGCTCTTGGCCAGGCGATCAGTACAAAGACCAGCAAACACAGACCTGTTTCACTGAAGACCCTAAAAACTCACAATTTTTCCATGGTATAAAACCTGGTGAACCAAATAATAAACTGATGGCTCCAAAATTCTTAGCCTGTGCAGCATCTTTGGTTGGGTCAGAAGAGGCAGGTTTATCCCCCCATGACAGAAAATGTAGGCAGAATACATACAGTATGAAAGGTCAGATGAACCTCAGTCCATCCAGCAATAGTGCATTTTCAAGGACTGCCACCTCTGTAATTCAGGTACATTCACCAAAGGCATACCAGAGCCAGCCTTATGGGTCCTGCACAGCCATGCCTACCCAGGAAAGGGAAACTGGCACAATTCCCAGGGGTGATGTGGTCAAGGGCGAAGCAAGTGCTCCCTGCAAGAGTAAAGAACTATTTGGTCAGTTTCTCTTGAAACCTGTCGGTCGCCGTCCCTGGGATGCAATAAGTGAGTTAGAAAGTTTTAACAAGGAGCTCCAAGAACAGGAAGAAAGCACTAGTAGTGAAGATGGTGCAGAGAGTGAGGGAACAAAGCAGGACTGTGTTCCTACAAAGATAGGGACCTCCAGAACTGATGAATCAACCCAGGAACTCAGACCTTGTAAGCAGCTAAAAACTGTGGTACCAGAAGTTCCTATATTTAAACAAGGAAGAGTTAAAAGTAAGTCTGAAAGTTGGAGTACAGAGCTTAAGTCTGATGATCCACATATCTGTGTTGGATCACAAAGCTCCTTGAATGCAAAAGAGAGCAGTAGTTTGTTTAAGCCGGCAGATGGAAGTGTGATAACAGAAATAAGGAAGCAGGAAGCCAAGAACAGAACAAACAAACAAGGAGCAAGTTCAGGCCCAGTCAACCGAGTTTTGTCCAGTAGTCCAAGTAATGCAAATCAGAGTAATCCATTCAATCATACGGACTTAAAGGAGACAAAAGAAGACAGAAATTACATAGCTAATATGTTAGATTTTGTAAAACGGAACAAAAGCGCAATTCCCAGGAGTGATAAACCTTTAGAGAGAGGATCTATAGTAAGACTGTCTTTAACTAATAGAAATCAAGGTCATTCTGAGCCAGATTTGAGGTCTGTGGGACTGGATATTGACCCCGACCCAGCTGCTAACAACTCTGATTTTTCTTCTAATGCAAATCTGATGGAGATCCCCCAAAATGAGTCACTGCAGGCAAGAGCTGCAAGGATTCTGGGTATAGAGGTAGCAGTGGAGTCTCTAATTCCTGGGGACAGAACTGGCGGCCTCCAATACACCAGCCTTGCAAATAGAGGCCAGGATCCCGAATTTCCAGTAGGGAGAACAGTACGTGACAAAGTAGAAACAAAAGACAGCTCTTATGAGGGCAGACGAAAGTGTGGCTGGACAGAAAGTTCTCTCTTTGTTGGAGGGAGAGACTTTCCATTTTGGACTGGTGAATACCAGAGCACTGACCAAGAAGCCAGATCTAAAACTCTGGTAACTGAACGAGGTTTTGAACAGCATGCGGGTCTCAACAGGCAAGATGAGGATCCAGACCTGCCTTGCAAGTCTGTTACGCATGAACTTGCTGAAAGAAACGTGATCGTTCCAAGCTCGGAAAAAAAAGTTAGAAGCACCTCAAAAGTGATTGAGACATTACAAGGCAAACTTGCCTCTCCTCCTACCCGAACAGTCATGGATCGTTTGGTGCGAATGAAAGAGGTTGACTCGGTTTCCCGTATGCGGCGTCTGAGTATCAAGAGTGCAGATTCAGGGGAGGATGTAGATGAGGAGAAACCATCAAGGGTACAAGAGGAGAGAGGAAGCTATGCGCCACTCAGCAGTAATGAACTCTCTCGCAAAATGGTGCACACAGGTGCTGTTTCCAAGCGCATTATTTCGCTTGATGAAAATGGACATGTAACTACGATAGGCAAGAAGAAGGCTGACCGAGATTTTTGTTTAGGTAAGGCCCAGTTTTACCATTATCTATCTGAGATTCAGTCGGGCTCTGTTTTAATAGGAAACGTACATCTACTCCCCCTGTGGTATCCTCAAAAGAAGTAATCTTCCTGTTTTACCTACTGCCATATACTACAGCTGCTATAGTATAGTAATTTAATAGGCTATAAAAGGATTAGTTGTCAATAAAGAATTGTAGTTTTCTTGCAGTGACCATTATCCTCTAAGTTATTGCAGCCACTTGGGTTCTGATTACTGAAGTTCATTCATAAAGTTATAGGACTTTCCCCATTACCTAACAGTTTCAGAAGACTGTGTCAAAAATAAAGTGAAATTTCATAATACCTGTCCTGGTTTTACGCTCACACATTATGATCCCACCCTTTCCATGAATATCCAGCTTTTTATTCTCAAAGTCAATTCTAGTCCGATTCTATAGTCAATAGATAGGAACACATCAGAACTGAGAAGAAATAAAAAATACTTATAAACCTGCTATATTCTAATCTGAAACCACAGGGAAAGGGTTAAATGTTCAGGGTAGAAATTGTCTAGATAATATTCATGAGACATTATACAAAATGTTTCAGATAACTGATATCCCCAGAGAGAACAAGAGGCTGAATCTTTCAGCATATGCTTTGGAATCCTCCGCTCCTTGGGTCAAGGATAGTCTTGCCTGCTTCTTAAGTAACTCCAAGTTAACTCATGAATTGATCAACTCTCACATATGGTATTTTGAACATAGTGATGTGCTAATTAAATTAATGGGCACCCTTGAGAAATGTAGCAATAGCTCTTTATAAAATCAGGCATGGCACGTGTTCAGAGACTTTAAATTGTTTAGAAAGAGTAAATGCGTGGTACTTGCTATGCAGGTCGATAACTCAATACTTAATGTTTCTTTTGTTTTCCCCCACTTCCTCTCTAATAGCTGAAAACCCACCTGGAAATTCACAAACACAAAAAAATCACAATCCATGTTTAACCCAGTCACTATAAATTTCTGTAAAAATCTCCAGTAGGGCAGCCGAGATTAACTTAACCAGACTTTAAAGGGATTTTATTTGTTCCCTCCCCAGACCCTGGAGTGAATTGCATGAATTCTAAGTAAGCATCAGAAACCCTCCCAGCTCCTACCATTCAGGCCTTAATCTTTGTTTCATTTCATGCCCCCTCCATCTCAGATTCTCCTTCCCCATTGAACTATACTGTACACTTCAGATTCACAGTATAGGCAAATTCAACTTCCCTGCACTAGCCAGGCCTACTGTGCCTCATAGTTGTTTCCTGTGTCTTACTCCCTTGAGACTTTCTGCTGGGCATGAGAGCAGCAGCTGAGACTCCCTAGGAGCCCTTCTAGTGTACACTGCTGCAGGGATGTATCAAATCAGACGTTATGATTTATTTATTTATTTATTTATTTATTTATATTACTATAATGCCTCAGAGCTCCAGTGGTTTTCCAGGACCCCATTGTGCTAGGCACTGTCCAATCACAGAACAAAAAAACCAGCCCCTGGCCCAAAGAGCTTCCAGTCTAAAGTGCCCTGGTTTATCAGAGCTGAATTGACCTCTATTGCTGAATTGTACAGTTTGTTCCCATCTAGGTACAGCCTTCCTTGGTGGGGATAATGCCACTTCAACAGAGCACAGAGAGGAATTTTGCTCCTTTGCAGCTGTAACAGCATTTCCCACAACTGGATAGAATTTGATCTTCATTTCCCCTTAATCAAGTCTTATACTACAGGGCATAGTGCTCAGGGGTTGGGAAGGAACTGCCTCCACCAGCATCCTCCCGTCCTCAAAACACTTAACTTGTTCACGCCCAAATATGGATACAAGTGACGCAGAAAATCTCAGGTCTTGGCCTCTGAGGTATAGTCTGGAGGATAAAACTAAGTCTTGTAGAGAGGCTTCATGCTTTGCCTTCTCTGCTATCCCACACCACCCAAGTCCCATGATGGCCTACAGTACAACCTCCGAGTTACGAACACCTCAGGAATGGAGGTTGTTCCTAACTCTGAACAAAATGTCATGGTTGTTCGTTCACAAGTTTACAACTGAACATTGACTTAATACAGCTTTGAAACAATACTATGCAGAAGAAAAATGCTGCTTTTAACCATCTTAATTTAAATGAAACAAGTGCAGAAATACTTTCCCTACTTGTCAAATCTTTTTTTCAAACTTTTCCTTTTTTTAGTAGTTCAGCACAGTCCTTTATTTTTATTTTTAATGTTTTGGTCTCTGCTGCTGCTTGATTGTTTACTTCCGGTTCCGAATGAGGAGTGTGGCTCACCGCTCAGCTGGTAACTCTGGTGTTTGTAACCCTGAGGTTCTACTGTATGTCTAGTAAGAGGGTAGACTGGAATGGGGAGGTGGTGTAAGGACTCACTATGCATCCAGCAGAGTTTTACAGAAAAGAGCCGAAGTGTCATGCAATTTGGACTGGAAAAGCCTGATGTCTATCGTAGTTTCAGACTAGGTCAATCACCAAGGCTAGAGGAATCAGCAAACAGAGATTCTCATCCAAAGCCTTGTCTTGCTATTTTTATACAGTAACTTGTCAAACGCACCAGTTATTTTTAAATGAGGGAGTTGGAGTTAATATGAAACACTGTACAAGAGACAACCCCTTATTATGCAAATTACCATTGTAACAGACCACCCTAATGTATTCCCAAACACACGAGTACATTTCTGCTCCACCATTATTAAAAGATCACTTCTTAAGCTGCTGATTTTGTTTTTTGAGTGCATCCTTAAGACAGGTTTCACTTTATTTTGAATGAATGGGAATAAATCAATGCCATTGTCTTCAAAGGACACTGTAAAAATATTTTACACAATTCAAAAAAACAATTCTTCCCCACTGTTTATAATAATTATCTTGGAACCTTGAAATTGAAATCTTTTACCTTTCAAGTTTTTATTCCATTGTCCAGTGTGCACCCATAACCCCGCCTTTCCATCCCTCCCAGCCGCCGCCGCCACCCCCCCACACAGTGGCTTTAGGGCCAATTGTAATTACTGGGCTGCAAGTATTTGGGTGAGTTCCCGGTCTCATTGATGTCAGTGGGAGTTTTACCAGTGACTGCAGTGGGACGAGGATTTCCTCCTTAGTATGTTGGTCTTGCTAATTAGTTGTTTTATGCAGTAAGCTAATGAGCTATCTAACTGAGGGGATGTGGGCGGGGGGGACTTTTGGGATTTTTGTTGTCAGATGTGAGGAAGAAAAGTCAGAGTTAAAAGCCAGGGCTGGGAATCAGGAGACTTGATCTTAGGTCCCTCTTCAGCTGTGGAAATGCCATTGTGGCCATGGGCAAGTCACTTAACTTCTGTGAAGTGCTGGTGCTAATTAGTCACCCACCCAGCAGGGGGGATCTGGCTTTATTCCCTAATGGCGGTGAGTGCTTTGAGATCCATCTGGTGGGAGGAGCTACTGAAGTGCAGTGTATTCCTAAGTAGTAAGCAGGAGGGCAATAGTACAAACTGGCTTAGATTACATGAGCCTGTCTCATGAAATAAAACATTCAACCAGCTCATTTCATCCTTGGTGTAACCCCACCCACTTCAGTGAATTTGGTTGAGTGTGCTCAGAGCCTGTTGGGCACATCAGTCTGTCATGCATGAATAGGCTCCTAGGAGCAGAGACAGCAAGACAGTGATAGTCTGCATCCAAATTTGATGAAAAGTTGGACATTTACAAACCTGCAACTCAAGAGCCACAGTCTGTTCAATTCCTGCATGTGTTTACAGTGGGGAAGGTGGAAGAAGCTCTGGACAGGGACCAGCCAGGATTCCACTGGGAAGGGAAGTGCCTGTTCCCTGTTAATGCCCTCCATGGTTGTTAGCTGTCTGTGGGCAGAGTCAACAGTCCCAGGCGCTGCACTGGCTGGGTGCTGAGGGGGAGCATGCTGCACCGTCCCAAGGTAGCAGATCTGCTACTCTAGCATCTGCTCCCCCAACCTGCCTGCCAGCTCTATGACACAGCCAAAATTCTCCCTGGAGAGTCCAGCCGCAACCCAGTCCTTTTGCTGCCCCTCGTACACCAGGCAGAATCTTGCCCTAATTCATTTGACTTCAGTTCAGAGGGCTGAAAGCGTGAGTACCTTTTCAGAGAATAAATAGTCTTCAGGCTGGAGGAGCTTCCACCATTCTGTGCCCTGATTGTCACAGGCCTGCGCACTTGCAGCTGTCTTGGGAGTTGATGGGCGTAGCAAGTGTTCAGCACCTCTGGCATTTTGAGAGAGCCATGATTGAAAAATGTGAATTCCTTTCTAGATTTGTCTTAATGTCCTCCTACAAAGCGTAGTTCCTACAACCAAAAGGCTGGGTATATATAAATGGTGAAAAAAAATTACATGGGGTAAAGTGCCCATACCTCGTGGGTTCTTCCCACACGATTGATCCATAGGGCTTAGATGCATGCGTCAATGTCTTTTAGACTACAGTGGTTCTAACAGTATTCATCTATTGACTGTGACCCATGTTGTCTGTTAATACAAACGTTTGGACTCTGTCAGAAGAAGGAGACTGATACATTTTCTAAAATATATCAGTTGCTGACAATGTTTCCTTTATTGATTGCCCTGTAAATACTCAGGGAGGGAGAAAGAGAGTGGCAAGAGAGGAGAAAAAATGATATGACACCAATCTGTCAGCTGCAAGGAATGTTTATTCTTATAATCTTTACATGGAGTCAAATCCAGAAGTTCTTACTTGGGAAAACTTTCCATTGATTTAGGCCTTGATCCTGCAAGCACTTGTGCGTATGAGTAAATCTGCATAGTCATTCCTGTACACACACGAGTAAAGTTACTGACATGCACCAGTGTTTGTGGGATCAGGCACTGCAGTGGGGGAGTTGCACGACCACCGACTATGAGTGTGGTTTTCAAGGACCTAAGTGATTTAGATGCACACATCCCACTGACTTTAAGTGCAGTCCTACCCCAGGACTGCAAGCTAATATGCATGGGATGATGCAGATATTTGCTTGCATGTAAAAGGGCTTGTCTACACTATGCAGCTTTTAGCGATAAGACTGTGTCAACTTGTCGCTAAAAGTCAGCATGTGTGAACTCTCTATCGGTATTTTGTCGTCAAAATACTTCCAGCCCCACGAGCAGTATGAGCTTTATCGGCAGGGGAGCATTCCTGCTGACAAAGCCGCATTCACACTGTTTGCGTCAGCAAAACTTTTGTCTTTCGCGAGTACTTACAACCCCCCCCCCGTGAAAGACACAAGTTTTGTTGACAATGTCGCAGTGTAGACAAGCCCTTACATGATCAGAACCTGAGTAAGAGCTTCAGTTTGAAACCCGCTGAAAATATAATAGACCAGCTTTTGTGTATTTTTAGCTAGAAAAATGGGTATAATCTGGTAATGATGCTATTTGTTTACTTGTTGCATTCACCAAAGCATAGGGCTGATTTTCTTTAATAATAATCACATCTTTTGTCTAGCAGTCTGTTCACACAAAATAACTGAAAACCATGGCCTGGAGTTTTGCACGCTGGAGGAAGATAGCCTGGCCACAGTGATGTAACACAGCCTCTCTTTGCAACATAAGCGTTTAATGCAAATACATTACTCTGCCGAGTACAGGAGACACTGAGTGCTGAAAAATGAAGACAGAGCTGTATCCCCACCTTATAAAATGGTCATATGGGTCTGAGTGGAGACACATTGCCGGGAGGTGTACGCTGCCCCCAGGAGCGGCGCTAGGGTTTTTGGCGTCCTAGGCACAGGGCTGACTTGCCGGTCCCGCGGCTCCAGTGGACCTGCTGCAGGCGTGCCTGCGGAAGCTCCACCGGAGCCGCAGGACTAGCGGACTGTCCGCAGGCACGCCTGCAGGAGGTCCACCAGAGCAGTCTGCCACCCTCCCACATCCTGGTGCCCTAGGCAACCGCCTAGGTCGCCTAAATGGAAACGCCGACCCTGGCTGCCGCTGCTTTGCTCTGCAGTATTAAGATACGTCTGTGCCGCAGCTCAGAGTGAGCCTCCCAGCTGGGGCAGACAAACTTGCGCTAGCAGGCTAAAAATAGCAATGTGGCCGTTGTGGCACCGGAGGAGGCTTGGGCCCACCCAAGCTCGAGGTCACCTTATCCCCTGGGTCCAAGTTCAGGTGGCCAGCCCAAGCCACCTCTAGTTCAGCAATGTTCATACCGCTTTATGTAGCGTGCTAGTGTGAGCCCTGCTAGCGGAATCTGTCCACCTAGGCTGGCAGGTTCACTCCCAGCTGCAGTATACACACACCCTTAGGGGCCAAGTCCTGGCCCCACTCAGTTCAACGGCAAAATAGCGAAAGTCCTTTTCTAGTTGGTGGGTCTGATACTGATCTCATCTACACAAGTTCTACACTGGTGTAGTTCCATTGACTTCAGTGGAGTTACTCCCAAATCGCACTAGTATAAGTGAGATCAGAATCAGGCCTAATGGGACAGGAATCATGCTCTAGTCAGGAACTTGCATCTCCAGGGCTCTCAGTCCAGCCCCAGCACTGAATTCTCCCACACAGTATAAAAAAAGAATAATTGCAAGTTAACTATTCAATTTTTAAATTGACTTTTTGTAAAAGAATAGTGTGTTTGAGGGTTTTTCTGTACTTCTAAATTAAGAAAACAGGGTCTTATTTCTCTTGCCAGCTGCATGTACTAAACTTGAGTAGATTTCAGAACCCATCACTCATGGTTTTCTTGTCTTGCATTTTTCAGATATGTACGATCCCTCCAGAGTTGAAAGGGTGTGAGTTGAACACAGATGAGAATCTAGAGATGTCTGCTCTCCTAAGAATGTTTTGCTGATTTTGCTCTGTGTTTTAACACTTGGAAATTGCCTCCATTTGTGGTGTTTATGATATTCTGATAAAGCCTTTACCACTGCCAGTAGGAAATTAGTTATTCACACATATCTGCTTTGCGGACATCACAGAAAACTCTGACTCTTACTTGGATACCATCTGTTTTTTGTAGCATTAAGGCTTAATGCCTACACTTGGCAAAGAGTTTTTATCTAAACGATGTTTAACAGCCTTCAGCTGGGATGGTAAACTCACTGAGGCTAGGCTTTGGAGCTTATTCTTCTGTGTGCATTGAAACACACGAGATTAGTAAAATGTTTTTAAAGGAATGTGAATCTATAAGCTAAACTTCTGAATCTCTAAAGCCCAAACTCTGCATAAGTTGAGGAATCTCTGGCCATAAGACATGAGTCATGAGTGCTGCTGCACTGTGTGTGTGTGTGTGTGTGTGTGTGTGGAGGGGAGGTGGGAGGGATGCTTTGAAATGAATGCAAGACAAGGCGAATGAATATTGATATATTGCGAAATCAGTTTGGACTTCCACAGTTTGAATTAATTTTGGTTAAATGCTTATTTGCCACATGTAGAGAAAATAAAAGCAAATTCCCCAAAGCTCCTAAAAGAGCAAGACTTTTGTAGTACAGTGTACAGAACATGTAATTACAGTAGCTGACAACAAAATGTTTTGAACCAATGCAGACAATACCACTGGCTGTTTTGCACTCCGTATTATTCTATTTGTGTTTTGCTGTTTAGAAATTCTTTATATGACACAATAATTGCTGGTTTAAAATAGCCCATTTTAACAAAGTTAACTATATTTCTTGTTACAAAATACTGTCTATTTTTCTATGATGTAAACAATTGTTAAGTGGCCAGTATAAAGAAGTATTATTATTATTTTATTTTAAGAAGAATAATTCTTTTGACAGAAGACAGACCAAGGAGGAGTCACTTATGTATCTTAATGCACATTCCATATGGCCTCATATCCAGTACTGCCACTTTCTTTTGTTGAGAAAAGAACAATCAGTGTATATGTATGTATGTGGAGTACGGGGTTAATTTCTACAATTTTCCACTCAACTGTTGGATTGTTCTTTTTGGAGCAGCTCTTTGGAGAACACAGCTGAGAACCATCCATGCTGGTATTGCTGCCATAACATTCCTCCGACTGTAATTACCAAAAAGTGGGGTTGGAGCCCTGTCTCGGTGTCTGTGAGCAGCTCTGATAAAGTACCTGGGTTTGTTTGTTAAACAGTTCTTATGCAGTTTGGTTTTGAATTAGGCTAGTGTGTGAAAATAAATAAATCTGGGTCAAATTCATCCTTGGAGCCACTGGGCATCACCGAAGGGGGTGGACAGATTTGGACTGCTTCTTTGTGACATTCAAATATATGGCTTTTTCAATAAAAATTAGAGAGTATATGAAAAGGCCTGTACATTCTGCTGTGTTTAATACTGAATTAACCTGCACAATGTTTGTGGTGTTAAAGCCTTTCTGTCCACTTCTGTGGGTTTTTTAAAGTGTTGTTGTTTGCTGACATTCTTTTGACAATTTATCCATGAATTTCAAGGGCTTTGTTACTAGCCATTCTTGTTTTGTAGAACCACTTTATCTTTTAAACATATCAAATTCCGGAAATATAAATTTTTGGGTGGTCTGTGAGTTGGCAAAAACAGACCAAAAACACATACTGTGCTTTGGCAGCAAGAATTTCTTATCAGTAACACATGATTCGGTTACACAGGAATTTCATGGGATTTTTAAACATTTGTAACATATTCAAAGAAAATGTGATTGTACATTTGATTGACTAGAACCTTGCAGACTTTCTCCAGCTCAACATGTGAACCATCTGTATCCATAAGGCTTCCCGTCGCCCTGCTCCTTTCGAATTCTCCTCATGTTAGTGCCAATGCCAGTGCAGTGACTCCACCTTCAGGAAGAAGGTGAGAGCTCTAAATCCCGAGACACTTTTCTCCTGTCAGGGAAAGAAGGGTAAGTAGTGAGCTTCTGCAGCTCCTTTCCAGGCTTCTCTCTATTGTACACTCCCTTGCCAACCACACACAATGGGGAGTCGCACTGATTCCTAGCCTATGGAGGGATGCAGTGGGCAGACCCTCTATTCTCACATGTTGTTCTGCGGAAGCCCACAGGGTTGTCTGCAGGCCTAAGCACTCAGTCGCACAGATCCATCCTTCTGTGGTGGGTTCATTTGCGGTTTACATTTTCCTTTAAAGAATCACTACTTTTCTAGCGCAGGTTCCAGACCTTGCCGAGGGGGAGGAGTTAGGGACAGGAGAGTGTGGCCTGGATTTAGGAAAATATGCGCTTAGGTTCCCTTGAAGTAATCGGAGTCTACCTGGAAAAAAGTCTGTTAATGGCCAAAGAAATCTGGCAATTGAGATGCCAAGCCATGTACTTGCATAAGTGCTCACCCAGCCATTGAATTAACTCGGAGCACCCTTTCTAGGAGTAACAAATACCATAATTTAGCTTTCACAAGCTCAGGTCATTCAAAGCAAAGATCAAGGTAGATTGTACCGGTGGGGTAGTCTGTGAGTCAGACACCTATATCCTGTACAGGGCCACCAAGCTCCCTCAATTTAGATCCAGTGGGGAAACTTCCAAGTAGTGCAGAGTCATTAGAGGTAAGTACACTGCTTCATACGCTACAGCACCCAACCAACCTTGAAAAAAAGGATTGTTTAAAATTTACAAGTAATACAAATAATATGTCACTCTTTCCTTGATGGGACCCATTAGACCAAAGAGGCAAGTGGAGGCATGAGCTAAACTGCATCATAAGCTGGGTTAAGTGGAATGGAGAGATTTGGTAGATTGTCTGTGGATCATGGTCCATAAACTGATTATTTCTGCAACAGCTGGTTTCTTCTAGGTTGGGCTCAACTGCTCTCCATTTGGTTATATAGACACCAAGGCCATGATATAGCAGCCCTTATTAATTGGCATAAGCTTTACTCATGTGAGGAGCCCCACTGATTTAATTGAGATTACATCGAAGGGTGTGAGTTTACAAGCTCGTGCCTGCAAACCCACAGACAATGGCTACATTGCTGAAGCCATTAGAACACTGTTAAGGAGGTTGAAATGCTAAAACATTATTGGCAATTTAATTCTCTTATTTCCAACTCACATGAAAATATTCACCAGAAGCCTCAGTGTGGGAGTAAATCAAAGCTGTTTATCCTAATGACTATTTAAAATAAATTGTTTGAAACAGAAAAAGATGAATCCTGATGTCCCTATTAAACCCAAAATCCACAATGCTCACTATCCTTGCTCCCAACTGTTGGCACCCGCCTCCCAGTGCTACAGAGCAGAGAGAGGGGGAAAGAACACAAAGTCTGAAGTGACCAACACAGAGCAGAGAGAAGAAGTAAAAAAAAAATGAAATTTCCCAGGATCATAAAGATGATATAATAAATGAGGAACATTCCACCCTAGACAGTAGAAGGCCTAGCTGTCCAACTCTCGACTGGTTGAAAAACTAACCAGAAACATCCCACAAGTAATTCCTAAACTGGGCGGAAAACAAGATGATGTAAAATACAGACAGTATGCATGTGTGGGTCTTTACGTAAAACGGGGAGTATTTCTAGTAGTATTTTGATCTCTGCTCTAGATAGGCCAAGAGGGGATTCAGAGGGATAAAGGACGGAAACGGGTAAGCAATGACAATAATATTTGTATAATATCACAAGATGAATGTCTTTAAGGACTTCTTTGTATTTTTCTGCACAATGTAAACAATGTTTCCATGCTACCATGTAAGTCAGGTGGCGCTGTTGGCCAATAGACATTGTCCAAATAAAGGTTTTTGCATGAACATGCTGATCTTTGCTTTTTTGTTCTTGGAAGGAATGGGGTGTGTCAGCTGATGTTTCCCTTCACCTGGAGATAGGTAGCGGGACTATGGAAACTTTAAAGCATCATGGTATTTGTCAGGGGAGTGTGGTAGCAGCCATTAAACTATGGTCATGTTATGTCCTCATGAATTGTGAATTCACCTTGTAATTAAAGGGAGTGCCCTGAAAAATTACTTCCTGCACCATAAAGCTGGCCCACTTCTTAGGGGATGGCATTATAGCTTGTAACAGACTAAATTCAGCTCACTGCCACCTTGGTTTTGCACCATCTATTTATTCTGTAGCTGTGGAATCTCTCCTCCCTATATGTGTGAATCTGGTGGTCCTTTACTGCCTGGGGTAACTGGGAGTAAACTGCTGCCAGGTCAGAACAAGAGCATTTGACATCCAAATGCACGGCATTACAGTCCAGTTGTCACTTTAATTTTGTCTCTCACTATATGTCTTCACTGCAAAAAAAAGTGTGTTTTTTACACTGAGAGAACTAGTTATAGCCAAGAAATCCTAGCGTCAACTACCCACCAAGGTTAAAAACTGCAGTGCCTTGTCTCCAACAGGATTTTACATTGAGAGAGCTCTCTTGTCAGCTCTCAATGTAAAAACACCTTTCTTTGCAATGAAGGCATAGCATAACTGGTGGCAGGAATGGCTGGGACATACAGATCTTCTGTGTTTAGTGGCTCACCCCATAAGTGCTGGAATTAGGGGTGCTGCTGCACCCCCAGGCTTGAAGTGGATTCCATCATATACAAGGTATACAGTTTGGTTCAATGACTCTTAACACCCTCACTCTACAAATTGTTCCAGCACCCCGGCTCACCACTGTTCAGTTCACTTGCACGCACGCACGCACCCCTCCCTGTGGTCTGAAGTGCATTTTTCCTAGCTGGTTACTGCTTCTAAGATGCACCACACTGTTGTGTGGCTTAAAGCTGCAGCCAGTGCTAGAGTGATGGGTAGAAAAACTACTCTGCAGTAGAAGCTACCAGGAGGAGTTCTAGCCCTAGCCTGCCTTGCTCTTCGTGAGGAAGCTAGCATCACTGACCGTTGGCACCAGGCATGCACATTACCTTTGCTTCGCAGCCCCATGCAATGAGGAAAAGCTCTTTTTCCCTGTACACAACTTCACAGGGCAGCCTCCATTTGGCATAGAGTCTGTCTGAGGGCATTTTAGACATTTAATGTACAACCTTATCAGATCCGCCTGAACTTGGAGAACTCCATACATTGAATCCTGAAGAAACCAGTGCTATAACCATCTTATCAGTGATACAATGTCTCTTAAACATACCTGCGATGGAGAGGACACCCAATTGTGCAGGAGGCCGAGTCACAGAGAGCGGTAATTACAAAGCCACTAAAACTCTATTAGACTGTTCAGCATTTTAATAACATTTTTTAGGGATATGCTGGACTCTAAGTTCGAAGGGTTTGTAAAGTGGCCTGTGTTTCTTGCACTGAGAGTTCTGTGGATAGTATTTTACCCTGGTACTTTGGTGTCTTGTCTAGTTTTTCCTGGTTCTAAGTTTAATGCTAAAGATTGATTGGCTCAGACAATGATAGAATCATAAGACTGGAACAGACCTTGAGAGGTCATCTAGTCCACTCCTTTGCACTCAAGGCAGGACTAAGTATTATCTGGACCATCCCTGACAGTTTTTTGTCCAACCTCCTCTTAAAAATCCCCAATGATGGAGATTCACAACCTCTCTAGGCAATTTATTCCAATGCTTAACAACTCTGACAGTCAGGAATTTTTTTCTAATGTCCAATCTAAACTGCCCTTGCTGCAATTTAAGCCCATTGCTTTTTGTCCTATCCTCAGAGGTTAAGAAGAGGAAGGAGAAAAATTGTTCTCTGTAACAATCTTTTATGTACTTGAAAACTGTTATGTCCCCTCTTAGTCTTCTCTTCTCTAGACTAAACAAACCCACATTTTTCAATCTTCCCTCATAGGTCATGTTTTCTAGACCTTTAATCATTTTTGTTGCTCTCCTCTGGACTTTCTCAAATTTGTCCACCTCTTTCCTGAAATGTGCCCAGAACTGGACACAATACTACAGTTGAGGCCTAATCAGCGCGGAGTAAAGTGGAATAATTACTTCTTGTGTCTTGCTTACAAATACTCCTGCTAATATATCCCACAATGATGTTCACTATTTCTGGAACAGCATTACACTGTTGACTCATATTTAGCTTTTGATCCACTATGACCCCCAGATCCCTTTCCGCGGTGCTATTTCCTAGTCAGTCATTTCCCATTTTGTATGTGTGCAACTGATTGTTCCTTCCTCCATGGAGTACTTTGCATTTGTCCTTATTGAATTTCATCCTATTTACTTCAGACCATTTCTCCAGTTTGTCCAGATCATTTTGAATTTTAATCCTATCCTCCAGAGCACTTACAACCCCTCCCAGCTTGGATACTGAGCCATTCACTCTCAGGTCATGGGTTTTAATCTACCTAGGTTAATGTCTGGTTAACTGTCTGATGGTTGCTTGTTCCACATGAAAGAAGCTGGTTATCTCAGTCCATTTCTTAGAGGACCAGAAGGATCCATGTTACTATTGGCATTGCTGGATAGTTGATAGCATCAGTGGACACAGAATGACTAGACACAGTGGATATGTGTACACGAAATCTTACAGCCACTGCAGTAGTTACTGTGGTGGTGCAAGTCCACACTTCCCTTGTTGGGTCGGTGGTGCGCATCTTCACCAGAGAGGCAGTATGGGGAGCTGAGAGCCCAGTCACACCAGGAGCCCAGCTGCCCCACAGGTTCCTGGAGGACTGCCCTGCCCAACTCCCCATTCCTAACTGGGAGCAGTAGGAAGCCTCCTGGGGTTTCTTGCCTCCCCATTCCCTGCTGGGAGCATGGTCCAGCCACCTGGGTTCTCACCACGGCTCCCAACTGGGAGTGGGGTCCAGCCACCCAGGTCTCCAGGGAATGTAACAGCCAATGTAAGTGACAGAGTGTCTGCAAAGACACTGTTGCCCTAAACACCAGCATACACCCTATGCCTCTGATGGAGGTGGAGTTATGATGTGGAGCACTTACATCGGTGGAAGCAAGGATGTATTGTGTACACTGACATCATTAGATTGCAGTAAGCTGCCTCATGTCAGCCTAACTGTGTAGTGTAGACCAGGACAGTGACTGAACTTTCATCCTAAGAGTTGCCTTCAAAGCAAAGGTGAGACCCCCTGGCCAGGTGGTGTGGGGAAGCTTACGATGCCTATGTGGGACGAGTAGAGGATGAGAGTGTCCTTGTGTTTGGTATCTGAGCTTATACAACAAACACATTCACACCACCATTTCAGGTGCATGCTGAGTTCCAGAAGGGCTAAGCACCCATAGCTCCGGTCAGCCCTAACTCAATATGCCTTGAGAGTCCAATTTTATAGGGACAGTCCTGATTTTTTGGGGCTTTGTCTTATATAAGTGCCTATTATCCCCCACCTCCTGTCTCGATTTTTCACACTTGCTGTCTGGTCAGCCTATTCAGTACAAAGCTCTGTACACACCTTTCCTCCTATTTCTGCCTCACACAGGGCTGGATTCTGACCAGCCCCTGTCAGCATGTGAGGGGCAGGGCACAGAGAGCAATTACATGCTAACAGGAGCTTGCCACACTCCTGTTGGGGAACATAGTCCCTGCTCCCACCTAGTAATTTTGTGGGCACTCTGGCCAGCCAGCAAACTACTTGGGACCAGAGGGGGCGTATCCTGTGTGTTTTGCAGAGAGAGGAGTGCAGTTTTCCTGCCATGCAGTGCTGCCCAGGATGATTTCTAGCTGAGACTCTGAGTGCTTCATGGCCTCCCTGCATGATCTGTAGCACATGCTGATGGTGCCTGAGCACTCACACATGGCCCTTCTCCAGGCACGAAGTCACCGGGTAGAGTTGCCAGGTGTCCGGTTTTCAACTGAAACACCCGCTCGAAAAAGGACCATGGTGGCTTCGGTCAGCACTGCCCACCAGGCCATTAAAAGTCCGGTCAGCAGCACAGTGGCACTAAGGCAGGCTTCTTGCCTGCCTTGGCTCTGCACAGCTCCCGGAAGCAGCAGCATCTTCTCCCTCCTGCTCCTACACATAGGGCAGCCAGGGGGCCCCGCACACTGTCCCCGCCCCATGCACTGGTTCTGCTGCTCCCATTGGCCAGGAACTGTGGCCAATGGGAATTGCAGGGGCAGCACTTGTGGACAGGGCAGCGTGGAGAGCTGCCTGGCCGTGCCTCTGCATAGGAACCCTCATGGGACAACTGGTTCGAAAAGGGTTTTTAAATTTAACAAAAGCCCCAGATGGCTCCCCTGGCTTCTCCTTCTCCTCCCCAGCTTCCTGCGAATCAGCTGTTTGCGCAGGAAGCCTGAGAGGGCTGAGAAGGAAGCAGCGGCTTCCCACAGGTGAGCTGGGGTGGGACGCGAGGAGGGCACCGGGTGCCACACAGCTCTGGCCCAGCCCCCGACCCCGTCCCCAGGCGGCATGGCTCTGGCCCGGCCCCGGGCAGCGCAGCTCCAGCCCGGCCCGGCCCCCACCTCCAGGAGCACGTAGGGGGCAGGGAGGCAGGAAGGGGTGTTGATTAGATGGGCAGGGGAGCTTGGGGAGTGGATTAGTGGTTGGGGTGGTCAGAGGGAGAAGAACAGGGGGATTTGAATGGGGGTAAGTTTTGGCCCCGGGGGGGCAGTCCTGGGAAGCAGGGGTTGGATGGGGCGGTGGGGGGCATGCAGGGGAGGGGGTTCGCAGAGGTAGGCAGGGGATAGAGAGAAGGGGTGGTTGGATGGGGCAGAGGGTCCTGGGGGGGCCATCAGGAATGAGAAGAGGGGTTGGATGGGGCAGCAGGGGGCAGTTAGGGGACAGGGAAGGGGAGTGGATGGGGCACGGGTCCCAGGTGGGGGGGCTGTCAAGGAACGTGGGGGGTTGGACAGGGCAGGTGTCCCAGGGAGGTTGAGGGGGGGGGATGATCCCCTCGTGGGGTGAGGAGGAGGGAACCAGTTGTTAATATTTTGGCAGCTCATCACTGGCGTTAAGGACTTAAATGCTTCTGAAGATCTGGGCCTCTGCCCCTGTGCTTTCCCATTGAAATAAAAACATTGTCTCATGATCATGACCAAAGAGGGAAGCAACATCATTTGGCAAAGCACCTTTCACTCAAACTAGCTGTACATGGGAGGCAGTGTGTCCCACTGAATAAGGCACTGGCCTGGCAATCAGCAGGCCTGGATTCTAATCCAAGATCTGTCAGTGACCTACATTGTGACCTTGGGTAAGTCACTTAATTTAGCTGTGCCTCTGTTTCCCCTTGCTCTGTCGCCTCGGGGCAGGAAGTGTCTTCTCCTGGTGGGTTGTTTGGGGCCTGTAGTCTTCACCATAATACAAATAATAATAGCTTCATACAACAAGTTGCTGGGCAGCAGACTGGCCAGCCAGTGTCATTTGAAGAAGTAGCAGAGCTGGGAAATCCTGAAGACAGGAAGATTTGTGTTTCATCCTAGCAGCTCCTTATTATCGTAGTGCAATGTTTACAGTGGAAAGGAAATGCTCTGTTCTCCAAGTGGCTGGTCAGACTATAAATATCCCGGATGGCGTAAGACAGGAGGTCTCTAGTTCTTA
Organism: Chelonoidis abingdonii; assembly: GCF_003597395.2. Classification (NCBI taxonomy): domain Eukaryota; kingdom Metazoa; phylum Chordata; order Testudines; family Testudinidae; genus Chelonoidis; species Chelonoidis abingdonii. Next base: position 33,479,995 of record NC_133770.1, on the reverse strand, counting down.
GGATGTGGGTCAAGGGATGGATGTAGGCTTTGTGTCTGGAAAAGTGCGATAATATCCCCTTGCAAGGGGCTCTGACAACACCCACAGCACAGGAAAGAAGTATAAACTCTGAGGTGCCGATCCTCAGCAGCTGTACAATATCATAGTGCCATGAACTTCAGGAGCTGCCTCTTATTCTCCTTCCTTTCTTGGCCAATCCCCTCAGTACATGGGCTGAAAAGTGCCACTGCTCCACAAAGATTCCCCTGCTGAATTACCTTCCAGCTCCCCCTTCCACAGAGTCCTCCCAACACATTCAGCTTCCTGTTCCCTGCAACACTCTTCATCCCCCATTTATAGCCCCAGTGTGCAGCCCAGTGGTTTGTCTGACAGGCCCCTCAATATCTTCACTTTGAATCCCATAGGCAGCAACTCTGCCTAATGTTTCCAACATTCACCCCCTCCGCAGGAAGATGCATCCAGTTACCTGAGCAGCGGTCACACCCTACTAGAGCTGATCAACAGTTTTTGAACAACAAACGTCTTCATCCACTCAAAAAAAAAAAAATATGTTTCTAGGGGGAACAATCAGGGACAGTGGTTAATATCGTAGACCCTTTTGGGGTTTTATGGAAAATGGGCTTTTTTCTGTGTATTTTAAACATATTTATTGAAAAATGCAATAAACATTTTAATTTTTGTAACCCTTTTCGTGTCTTTGATCATTTGTGGTAGAAAAATTTGCAATGAAAGTTGAATAAAGCACAAATGGATCCAAGGGGCTCCTTTGAAATGAAACCTTGTTGGTTCAACATTTTTTGCAAAATTAGTTTTTCATCTGTCAACCAGCTTTATTACCCCTCATGCCCGCCCAGCTTCTCCTCCCACAGGATATTCCTTATCTATAGCCAGAGCAGCAGAAAGTGCCCTATGACACCAAGAATCAGCCAGCTGAGGGGGTGCTGATGGTTCTGAAACCCATATCCTGCTTCAGAAACACCTCAGCTGTGTGAGAGAACAGAATGATCGCTTGGGAGGAACATACCCACTGTTCAGCTGAGGTCAAACTGCTGTTGTGTAGTATTAGTCTGCATCGCCTACAACACTCCTCACGCAGTTACAGGTGCTGGTTGACTCCAGGGCCTACCTACAAGCAAGGCTGCCCAGAGGATTCAGGGGTCCTGGGGCAAAGCGGGGGAGCTGCGGCACTTGTACTTACCCGGTGCCGGTCCATGTCTTCAGCAGCACTGAAGGGCCCCCCGCCGCTGAAGACCCAGACCCAGAAGAGGCGCCAGGGTTTGTGGTGCCCTAGGCGCAGGGTCGGCTTGCCTGTCCCGCGGCTCCGGTGGATCTCCCACAGGCGTTCCTGCGGACGGTCCGCTGGTCCCGTGGCTCCGGTGGACCTGCTGCAGGTGTGCCTGCGGATGCTCCACCAGAGTCGTGGGACCAGTGGACCCTCTGCAGGCACGCCTGCGGGAAGTCCACCGGAACAATCTGCCACCCTCCCAAATCCTGGCACCCTAGGCGAGTGCCTAGGTTGCCTAAATGGAAGTGCCGGCCCTGCCTAGGTCACCTAAATGGAAGTGCTGGCCCTGCCCAGACTGCCGCAGGGTCCGGGGCAAATTGCCCCACTTGCCCCCCCCTCTGCGCGTCCCTGCCTACAAGTCAGTCCCCACCCATCTCAGACACAGTGAAAAGCAGGCAGCTGGAAAAAGAAGGTAAGCTCACCTCGCCCCCATGATCTGCTTCTAAGAAATTCCTCAGGCTCTGCTTGAAGAATTGTGTAAGGCCCTGTCTATACATTAAAAACAGAGCAATAGTTAAAGGGATTCATTACTCCAATAGAGTTATTAAGCCAGGGAATTCATTTTGGGAAGGAGACAAAACCTCACTCGCATAGAGACAATACAAGAAACCAAACAAAGCCCCTTTCCTGCCAGTAGATGGTTAAAACTGGCTTCAGCTTGCCTCTGATCTTCTGTCGGCCTAGAGCATAACTTTAGTGTTTTTGGTTGCTTGCTTATCCCCTTTATGGGCTATTAGCCCCGTCTCCTGCAGCCATCCCTCCCCACTGCCACAGGTTTGATCTAACCAACCACAGGGTTTGTACCCTAATATGGAAAAATGTCATGGGCAAGAAAGCTGATGGCTTTCGCTAGCTGCTCTCTAATATCCAACAGGAAACAGAGGAGCCAAAGAGCCCTTCCACTGATGGCTGCTGCTGCTGGGAAAAGAGAAAAACAGCTAGTTTGTCTGATGAGAGGAAATCCTAGCTACAGAGGGTCCCTAATCATCTCTCCTAACCTCTGGCCCTGATGCCCCTCTCACTTACACTAATTTTACACAGTGTAACACCAACTGACCTCAATTCGGGTCTCCTTAGTGACAACACCAGTATGAAAAGAGACTCTAGATAACTTTCTGTGTTGTCCCGCCAGTCCTAGCGGTGCCCACTATTCCTTCAGTAATGTTATTGTGTGTTTCTCCACTTCTCCTTATGAAAAAAACCCAGAGAGAAGAGGGAATTACCAGTCCCCCATTTATTGGAAATTCCAGTTTACTAAGCCCTTCAAAACTCTTGAAACACAGCAGGTAAGGGGACACAAGTTTTTGAGCTGACAGAATACATTATATTTTCAAAGTGCCATATGAATGTCAACTAACCAGCCCCATCCCTCTGCACAGAGTGCCTGGAGACTCCCTGATTCCAGTTGTATGCATGGATGTAACCGAAAGGAAATATCAGTCTGTTTCTATACACGGCACCTTCACATGTGGAGGAGTTGCTCTGCCTGCTATAGAGGCAGCTGCTGCTTTGTGGATCAGTTCAGGTGCTGGATGTCAGATTGAGGCACTGAGTGTGCTGTTCTCTGTTGCATGGAGACTTTGTAGCTGTTCTTTCTTTCCCTTTTGTTTTCCTTAATTGGAAATAAGTCCTCTAGGCTAGTCGTGGGCAACCTGCAGCCCGCGGGCTGCACGCGGCCCGTTAGGGTAATCCGCTGGCGGGCCGCCACACAGTTTGTTTACATTTGCACAGCCACTCGCAGCTCCCAGTAGCCACAATTTGCCATTCCCAACCAACTGGAGCTGCGGGAAGCAGTGCGTTCCGCGGAGACATGCTGGCCGCTGCTTCCTGCAGTTCCCATTGGCCAAGAACAGCGAACCATGGTCACTGGGAGCTGCGGACGGCCATGCAAATGTAAACAAACTGTCTGGAGGCCCGCCAGCAGATTACCCTGATGGGCTGCATGTGGCCCATGAGCCGCAGGTTGCCCACTATTGCTCTAGACTGAAAGTGACATGGGCTTTTGTTCTTTGTGTAGGGGAAAACCTAGCAAGAGAGACTGAGACTACAGACTATTTGTCCCTTGGAGGGAGGCCTACTGACTAGGCATAGCTCTGGGATATCTCTGTTGAGCTTTTAAAACCACTAATATTCCTTCTGTCCTCTAACCCCTGGTACAACAGGCTCTATTGTGAAGTAGAGCTACTGTGCTGTCTGAAATACTGCTGTGTCTTCCTAGATCCATCACAGGACATGAGGAGGGTGTCTCAGACATGGTGGGGCAACAACCATTGGTAAACAATTACTTTTGAAGCCACATGTGGAATATCTTGAGTCTGGGCTTCTGAGATAGTAGCACCTGGCTCAGAAAGCCAGGGCTGTGGTGATGGAAGTATTTCTAAAACAAGCTACTGCTGGCTTAAGCATGTCTGATCTTATTTGGCTTCAAAAGCCTAATACAGCTAAGCCTAGTAAAGAAACGTCCCAGGGAAAGAGCAGTTCATGGACTCAGTATCTCTTCTGCACTAGACGTGCTCTCAAACCTTGGTCCTCCTTTAGCTCAGTAGTTAGCCCAGGGCCTGATTCTCTACGGCACGTCTGAGGAGGCACAGCCCAGACATGGGGAGTCAAAGGTGGCTTAAGAATATTAGGTCACTCTAACTTATAGCTGCATGTGAATTACTCTGCAGCCTAAAATAGAGCACTAAGGACTTCAGCCACCCCCTCACCTGTCCCCCAGAGCTTGCCCTTACACTGGGGGCTGATGTGGGGGGAAATGTAGAGTCTCATATACTGCTCCTGTGCAGCTTCTGTGCTAGGCGAATTCTCCCATACACCATTCTGCCCTCCAAAATCAAATGGCCGAGTTCCATTTAGCAGTTCTATAAATACATAGGAGAAAGAGAAAAAGGGAGGAAAGTGTAGGTCCATTATTGAGTAGGGAAGAGGAAATAAGGGGAGATGAGTTGAAGAAGGCTGTGGTGTTTAATGCCCATTGTGCTTCAGTCTTCACTAAAAAGGGTAATTGTTAATATTAATTGTGTTAAGGATCTGGTCACAACAAGGGGAAGGCACACAAGCCAGAATAGGGAAAAACATATCAAAGACTATTAGATAAGTTAGATGTATTCTCGTCAACAGGGACTGACAAAATTCATCCTGAAGGATTGAGCTGAAGCAATCTTGGAACCTTTAAGGAGAGAAGAGGAGCCAGAGGCCTGGAGAAGAGCAAACATAGCGCCTATCTTTTAAAAAGGGAACAAAAAGGACGTAGGGAAATATAGCCCAGTCTGTCTAATTCTGATACCTGGAAAGATACTGGAATGAATTATTAAGCAATCAAATTGCAAGCATCTAAAGGATAATAGATAATAATTAATAGCCAACATGAATTTGTCAAGAACAAATCATGTCAAACCAACTTAATTTCTTTTTTTGACAAGGTTACTGGCCTAGTGGATATTGGGGAAGAAGCAGACGTGATATATCTTGATTTCAGGAGGGCTTTTCACACAGTCCCACATGACATTCTCATAAGTAAACTAGGGAAATGTCGTCTAGATGAAATTACTCTAAGGTGCACAACTGGTTAAAAGCCTGTACTCAAAAAGTAGCTATCAATAGTTCATTGTCAAACTGGTAGGATATGTCTAGTGGAGTCCCATGGCAGTCAGTCCTGGATCTGATACTACTCAATATTTCCATGAATGACTTGTATAATGGAGAGGAGAGTATGCTTATAAAACATGTGGAAAACACCCAACTGGGAGAGGTTTGTCTTCAAAGACAAAGTACTACACTTACGAAGAAAAAATCAAATGTGCAAATACAAAATGAGGAATAACTGGATAGACAAAGGAAAAGGATCTGGGAATTGTAGGGGATCACAAATTGAATATGGGTTAACACTGTGATGCAGCTGAGAAAAAGGCTAATATCATTTGGGGATGTATTAATAGGAGTGTGATATGTAAGACACAGGAGGTAATTGTCCTGTTCTCAGCACTGGTGAGGCCCCAGCTGGACTACTATGTCCAGTTCTGGGTACCACACTTTAAGAAAGATGTGGACTAATGGAGAGTGTCCAGAAGAGAGCAGCAAACATGATAAAAGGTTAAGAAAACCTGACCTATAAGGAAAGAATTAAAAAAAATGGGTGTGTTTAGTCGTGAGAAAAGAAGACCAGAGCAGGGAGCTGCTAACAGTCTTTAAAAGCATTAAGGGCTGTAATAAAGAGAACAATGATCAATTATTCTCTATGTCCACTGCAGGAAAGTCAAGAAATAATGGTCTTAATCTGCGGCAACGGAGATTTAGATATCGGGTGGGAAATTGTAACGATAAGGATAGTTAAGCACTGCAATAGGCTTCCAAGGGAAATTATGGCATCCCCATCAATGGAGATTTTAAGAACAAGTTTTAGACAAACACCTGTCAGGAATGATCTAAGTATACTTGGTCCTGCCTCAGCATGGAGGGCTGGATTAGATGATCTCTTGAAGTCCCTTCCAGCCCTACATTTCTATGATTCTATAGGTCTTTATATTGCAGAAGGAGCGTAAATGGGCCATCGCCTGACCTCAGCTGTTTTTTGGAAGCAAAGGTCTTTCATTCAGTTTCTTGGTAATGTGTCTAAATTATAAATAAAGATAAGGCTGAAGCTGATATTTGTACCTCAAATACCTGTCTGTATTCTGCACTGTCTGTCATCAGGGTTGTATTCGCATAAGGTCTCCCTGAAGTAGGAGCAGAGTGAAAGTGCTCACTTGGTGGGTCTGCAGTTGCTTAAATCAGACTGGATACATATAGATGTGCATATAATGCCAAGTGGCAGGAGCTCCAATGCAGTATAAGCATGGAAGGGGCCAGAGCAAAGTTCAGCTTCCCTGTGCTTGGGTGTGTGTTTTCTAGGCATGACTGAATGAAATCATAATGGTGGTGGTGTTATCCTGCTGATAGATACATTCTTGTATTTATGTATTTGCCAGTTCTATGGAACCAGGATGTCTAGAAGGGCAAGGTTCGCCAGTTGGCTAATTTTGCTTTCTGTGCAATTCTTCATACAAAGAAGAATACACCCTGTTTTCCTCACCAGTGCAGCAAGGTTCATAGTGACTACGTTTAAAAAAAATATATGCCAATAAACTAAGGGGAAAGATGGATTGATTAAAAGCTCTTGCCAAGTACAATGCAGATGTTCAGCCACCTATGCACATTTCCCCTCCATCTGACCTGTGGGTCATCCTTTCATTAAATGTGGAGAAAGACTGAGGCAGGAAAGGCTTGACAACATCACCACCTGCTGGATGGATGGTGGAAGTACTGAAGTATAATCAAGTTCTAAAGAGCCTGAGCTCTTCTATGTTTCCAGAAGGTATTCTCCAGACTGAGGTTCTTTCTGTTACTCCTGGTTCTGTGCTTCCCTGCAGATGGGCAGAGCACCGTCCTGCAGGTGGGAGAAGATTGACTCACTTGAGTGTTGTACATGATGATAAGGAAATTTTTTTATTTTGCTTAAACTTGTCCTTCTTTCCTCACATGATTACTCCCACGTACTTTAAGATGTTGCCAATTTTAGTGATTAAAAGCAGCTGCCGGAGACTTTGATTTCACACAGAGTTCAGTCACACAGCACTGTGCTAGGCCTGGCAGGGAAATAGCTATGGAGAACGTCTAATCGCATGTGCAAAAAGTACAGAAAGTCCCTGGTACATGTAGAAGCTGTTCATGTGGGTGTAATTAGTATTGTCCTGTATCCAATAGGTTGATGTTTAAAGAAGTATTGTAACAGCGGTGAGCCAAAGCGATCTGGGAAAACTTGTATACCTTCAAAGTGAGAATGACATGTCCTGGGAGAGGGGGACAGGGAGAGGAAGCTTCAATAAATGGACTATCTGCGCATCTTGTGGGTTTTCAGAAAATGAGCAAGGGCAGATCTTGGGACTCCTGGGGAAAGCCTGATATACTGTTTGTAGTAATGCAACTGGGATGCCTTTCTTTTCTGCATCCTGTGCCTTTCAGTTTCTAAGAGCTCTGCCTGTTGCAGAGATTGCAGCCATTTTATTCTCAGCACCGCTCAAGCCCAAAAGAGACCCACACTGTTTTCTCCCACAGGGAGACTTAATGGACAAGAGAAATAGCAAAACCCTGGTGATTCAGGAATTGGTGTCGATGGCCAGAGGACTGGCCAGCAGGGCCGGCGCTACCATTTAGGCGACCTAGGCAATGGCCTAGGGTGCCAGAATTTTGGGGGGGGGGCGATCTTTTGCGGGGGGGGGGGGGGCACGCAGCTCCGGGGGACCTACCGCAGTTGTGCCGGTGGACTGTCTGCTGCTGTGGCGGCTCCGGTGGAGCTGCCGCAGTCATGCCGGCGGATGGTGCGCTTGGTCTAAAGGCTCTGGCGGACCTACCACAGTCATGCCTGCGGCAGGTGCACCGGAGCCTTTAGACCAGTGGACCGACCGCCGGCACGACAGCGGTAGCTCCACTGGAGCTGCGGGGGGCAGCGAAACGACCGTCCGCCTAGGGCGTCAGAAACCCTGGTGCCGCTCCTGCTGGCCAGAGCCAGCCTTATGGGTGGGCACTGTGGTCAGGAGGTGCTGTGGTCAAGAGGCAAGGAGCAGAGTGCGCCTGGGGTGCAAGGCCACAGAAGGAAGCTCAGGTCAATGTTAGGGGGAGACTGTGATTAATTTGTGCTGGGGCTTGCCAGGGCTGAGTCCTGGCACCTTTAGGCTTGGCAGTTCATAGCCCCAGCCCCTCTGGGCTCCTGGCCAACAGCTGCCACTCTCCAGCTGCCCAGCTCTGAAGGCAGTGCCGCCACCAGCAGCAGTGCAGAAGTAAGGGTGGCTATACCAATTTTGGTTGGACGTATTCCTGGAAGTTTCATCGCATGACGTAATCTTTAATGGAGACTCCAGGACAATCCGGGAACACTAACAACCCTAATGCCACGCCACCCTTACTTCTTCACTTCTGCTGGTGGCAGCACTGCCTTCAGAGCTGGGCACTCAGCCAGTGCTCGGGCTTGCCAGGGCTGAGTCCTGGCACCTCTTTCATTACAAATTAAGCAATGGAGAGAGGCAGCAGGGCCCGGGGGCAATAGAGGGATGGGAAGCCTGGGGAAGCAGCAGGTGCCAGGGCGATGGGTGGGAGGCCAGGGGGACAGAGAGGGCCAGGGACAGTGGAGAATGGGTGAGGGGCTGGGGGCAGCAGTGGGGGCCAGGGCTGATGGGAGGATGGATGTGGGGGCCAGAGGTAGCAGTGAGGCCAGGAGTGATGGGGGGAGTGGGGAGCACAGGGAGGTAGCGGGAGCAGGGAGGAGAGTGGGAAGCCTGGGGAGGCAGCATCAGGGGCCAAAGGCAATCAGGGGATGGATGGGGAGGCAGCAGGGATCAGGGTGCCAAAATGTAAGTTTTCCCAGGGTGCCATTTTTCCTAAAACCAGCCCTGGCCTTCTGCCTGGTGTCATGTGCTACTCATACTGGAGGTAGGCAAGCCATTTGTCCAGTTCAAAGCTGGACAGTCCTCTTTTTCTGAGGTTTTGTCCTCTATGTGGTACTGAGGCAAAACCAGACGTGGCTTTGTCTGGTATCATGGGTGGAGGACACCATTTTGAAGCACATGCCTCTCTGTCCCCACCAGCGTGACCTCGCACACAAATCATGCTGGCAGGGGCAGTTAGGTGAGGATGTAGCAGTGCCCATGTTAACTGGGGGTGCCATCTTTTGAAAGAGACATAAAACCGAAGTTCTGACTATGGCATCTACTACCTAGATCCTACAGCACTTTTCACAAGACTGGAAGTGGCAGCTTCTGTATCCTGGAGAAATTCCACTCTGGATAAGCCCATTCGGCCTCCTCTGAGTATCAACACTTGAAGGGCAGTGAACCAACACATTGAGGGCCTTCAAGGTTTGGGTTACCCAGACCTTGTTTCATCTCCCAAAATATAATGTTGTATCATAGTCAGTAACACCCTCCCACCCACCAAAACTCACCTCAGCCCTGAGAACGTGACCTAGGCACCCATTAGCATTCGAGTAACTCCACAATGAGAATCTTCTCCCTCTGCAGCTGAATCCTGTTTGGAGTAGGCAAATGTGGCACTAGAAGCTTGTATAGGAAATAAACTGAAAGTGGTTGTTTAAAAGCAAGAAATCTCAGGCAGTTAGGAGTAAATATGGTGGTGTTCAGCTGAATGTGCTTATTTTCCATGGCTGTGGGAATCAGGGTGTCTAGAGAGTAGCTAGAAAAGGGACTGTTGTGTGTCAGTCTGATTGTGGGGTCACTCATCTGGAGGAGAAGAGCTGGGGCTTGGGCACTTATCTTTCAAGGGAGAGGCGGCCCCGTGAGGTAGTTTAGAGCCCCAACAGACATGAATGAAGTAAGCATGGAGTTCCTTGTCCATCTCTATGCCTTGTGGAATCTGAATTTCTCTAGTCTCACCATCCCTTTAAGTTTTCCTTTACATTTCTCTTTGAAATATCAGAAAACAGGGCGAAACTTTGTCAGGATCACCAAGTTTTGCCTCATTTCAGGCTGGCTCTCTAACTTAATCCAGGTTTTCTCAAAATTTGTCCCTAAACTAGCTAAGAAGTTTGTGAACTCAGCAAATTTGCCCCAGATGTCATATCTGTAGCAAACCCAGCACTAGTTGTGTTGGGAGGGCAAGAGAGGAGAGGTTAGGAATGTTCCACACATTTCCATCCACCTATTCCAAGGATTCAGGAGTATAAATGACCTCACTCCCCCAATCCCATGCAGATTATTTCTGTACTCTGATGCTTCACTGACTTTGTAACTTTATGCTAATGACTTAAGCTTTCTGTACTTCTGTTTCTCCCATCTGCAAAACAGAAATAATCCCCACCTTTGAAAGCATTTTGAGAGCTGCAGGTGAGAAGATACTATATAGTGCATGTAGTGAGGCGGAGTGGTCTCTCCGACTGGAGAATGAGGGACCACGACACTCCCTCTGGTGGGAGGAGCTAAATCCACCCCACCCTCTTCACCAGACTAGGAGAACTCTGGAGCTCGGTGATGAAGCACCAGAAGGAGCAGATGTTTCTTCCAGGGAGCTGAGATCTCGACAGGATCCTGAACTAGGCCCTGATTGAAGGTGCACCTTGTGGTCAGAGGAGGCAGACGACTATCCCGAGGAGCTGCCAGAATTGCCTCCAGACAAATGCCCTGGGGAGCTGTGGGGACTGCTGGTTGCCGAGTACCCCAAGGAGATGGAGAACCTCTGGACTGCAGGGCCCTACACCCAGACTGTGGTAGGAAGTAGCCATGAGGAACAAGACTTTATTCTGGTTTTGCTGCCAAAGAATGAGTCAGTGTATTTCAGTAAGATCCCCACTGATCCAGTGGTGGACCCATCTGCCACTGTTAGGGCCCTGGGCTGGGACCTGTGGAGTTGGGTGGGGCTGTGTCCCCCTAACCCCCTGCTGCTGATCTCACTCCTGGGGTGGCGGCCAAACTCCTCCTTTTGGTCCAAAGACCTATGCTGTGTTGTTGGCTTACCCCCACCGGAAGGCTGTGGAGCCATAGACTGTTAATTGGTATCTGCCCCTGCCAGAAGGCTGTGGGGTAAAGACCACTTGTGGCTCTGTCCCACCCAGAGGGCAAGAGCTTTCCTTTGCAGACTGTTGTGTGCTGTCTGTCCCAGCCAGGAGGCTGTGGACCAAAGACTGTCTGCGCTCTTCCCCATCCCCTAGAAGGCCAGCGCTTCCCCACAGACTACTGGCTGTCTCTAGTGAGGCAGGGGTGGTCTCCCTCCCCACTTGGGAGCAAGGGACCACTACACTGCAACATATTATTATAGATGTTTTTTCCTTGCTCTGCATCTTTATGTCTTGGAAAAGCCATTTCCACACCTTTCTACAAGGCAAAATGTCTCCTTATTCCTGAACTGGCAGGGAGGTGGGCTAGGTTCCTTGATAGGCCTCTTCCATCCTTCGATAGTGAGAGCATTACATGAGCTGAGCAGATGTTTACGTTATTGAGGTCACCTCACTCACAGCCCATTGGACAACACTTGAAACTGCTAACTCTGTACAAACCACAAATCAGCAGGAAACACACCACATTGCGTAAAACATGTTCTAATGTAACTGTGCTCAGTCCTCTCTGGGAGCTGCTATACCAGTGAGAAGTGTGCTGTGACTTAACTGCACCTGGGTGTGTAGTAAAGGCTGGGCACCCACATTTTTGCACATAGGGACCCCTCTCTTGGGCAATATGCCAAGAGCCTGCCACTTACCTTGGTGCAGATTACAGGCACCTTCCTTTCCTCTAAGGATGTGCCACCTGTTGAGACTACACAGGTGCTGGACACTGTGGCTCTCATTGGCTGTGGGTGCTCAGCACCTCTGAGAATCACCACTTAGTTGGGTGCTTACCTTTATGCATCCAGCTTTGAAAATATTGGCCTTAATCTTTCAGATTCAAAGGCCGTCTAATTCAGTGATCCTCTAGTGCAGTGATTCTCAGCTTGGGATACGTGTACTCCTGGAGAACACAAAGGTCTTCCAGGGGGTACGTCAACTCATCTAGATATTTGCCTAGTTTTACAACAAGCTACATAAAAAGCACTAGTGAAGTCAGTACAAACTAAAATGTCATGCAGAGAATGACTTATTTATACTGCTCTATACACTATACATTGACATGTAAGTACAATATTTATATTCCAGTTGATTTATTTTAGAATTATATAGTAAAAATAAGAAAGTCAGCAAATTTTCAGTAAGTGTGCTGTGACACTTTTGTATTTTTATGTCTGATTTTGTAAGCAAGTAGTTTTTATGTGAGGTGAAACTTGGGCTATGCAAGACAAATCAGACTCCTGAAAGGGGTACAGTAGCCTGGAAAGGTTGAGAGCCACTGGTTTAATACACAAATAGATGAGAGCCAGCGCCTGCTGGAGTCAATGGAAAGACTCTCACTGACGTCAATGAATTCCAGAGCAGGCTTCTAGTGAGCAACTTGAAGCCATGGATTGAGTCTGGAGAGATGGCAGCTGAGTAGTGCCAAATGCACAGCATTCCCCTGTCCCCACTGACACACACCCTGATGGCACAGAAACCCCTTGCTAGCTGTTCCATAGACATGGAGGAAGTGGGGCTTTACTTCGCCCAATTTCTCCCACAGCTCTTCCCCACTGGTTTGGGAAAAGTAGTTACCCCAGAATCAAACGTCCGTTGCTTACCATCCCTGCCCACCTCAGTACTCTGGAACTCCCCTCCCCTTCTCACGACCCCAAAGAGGGGCTTTCCAGGGTTACTGTAAGTAAGGTGAGCCCCTGCTACCGTAGCGAGGCTGCTGAGAGGTGGGGAGTGGCCAAGGGTCTCTGTGCACATGTCCTTTCCATCCAACAGATCCTGGAGGGCTGCAGGTTTAGGGATTATAACCCCAGGCCTCTTCCACAGAAGACCAATCACACACTGCTTAACGGAAGTTTCTGCCTCCATTCCCTGTGCATGTTACACCCACATAGGGGAGCACCAGAGCCAATGTCAATACAAAAGCCAGTCATGACTTGGTGAGGTATGGCACTGAAAAACAAGAGAAAAGGGCTTTGAATCCCATTGACTCCAATGGGATTTGGATCAGATTCTTCACCCTGCTCCTCAAGATGCGTCTAATTGCCTTTTTTTCAAAACTGAATTAAGTGGAGAGTTTTCTGCGTGGCTTTTATTTGCATGAAATGAATTTTCATTCTGACCAGGTCCCTCTCTCTAAGATCAGAAGAACTTGTTCCCTTAGTTCTAGCTGGGTCTTTCTTTCAGTGGATAAGTTGCTATTATTTTAAAGCCCTATGCCAGGCCACTTCAGAGAGCCCATCTCTCTGCAATGAGAGAGAGGTTTAGGGAAAACAGACATCAGTGAAAAATAGATACAACAAAATAGATCCAAAGGAGCTGAAATGAGGATAAGACAGAAAACCAGAGACCTCCTTTTGGTGGCTAAATTTTCAAGCAGAACTAACGTCAGGCACCTAAATCAATACGCATGGGATTTAACAATGGATTCTGGTTTTAAGCACCCAGCTTTGGAAATTTAGCCCTTATAAAGAGAAAAACAGGCAAAGAGAAGCATTAGTGACCTAGAAAATATCCCTGTCAAACCAGTGGTTCAACTTCACCAAACACCCACTGCTCTGTTTCTAAACCTGGACCAGTGTTTTTAAATTAGTTATTTGTGTAGCAAAAAATCCTGAATTGTGGGGATTTTTGTTGTCATCTTGTTTTAATCAGTGGATTATTTTAGTTGATACCTTATACAATTAGTACAAAATGTAAATCTAGTGATCCAATTTCAGCAGAAACCCATATGAAACACCGGTAGAATGTGACTTTATGGCTGTTCAGTTAGCTCAGAGCTGCTCTTGAAGTCAATCTAATCTCAGTGGAAGTCTATAGGAAAACTGGAGGGACCCCCGTGGCTCCTCAAAACAGAATAGATTCTCATATGGCTTCCTCAGTTAAATCATTAATTTTGAATCCCATATGCGGTAACTCCTTTAAAAATGTTATGTTATATAGATCATTTTGAAGCATTATTATAGGCAGAGCTATAGCACTGCCTATTGTTAAGGTTGCCTGACACTTCCCATTATAAGATCCTGTATTCAGTTCTTATAACTTTGCCAAACTTTAACTGTTTGGGCTGATATGCTAGTGTCTGCCCCAGGCTGAATTCTTCTGGCAAGTTTAATTTGTTTCTCAGGACAAGGCTCAGGGAAAATATGTTTTGCCTGTAATAAAATTTTTTTGAGACTTTGTAATAAATGCTCTAGCATCCTCATGCTGTGGAGTAGGCACTTAAAATTAGGAATAGGGTGACAGTCATGTCTTGTCAGGTATGTCCTTTTGCAACCCTCATGAAAATCCACCCATATCTGACCTTTGAAAAAAATCACACTTTGCACACTGGTCCTGCAAGAGCTGAATTGGGCCAGGTGGTCCTAATAAGCTAATTAGGCTGCAAACACGCTGGAGGCGGCTAATTAGAGAGACTGTCACCTGTGGGTGACAGGCAGGATCTATATAAGCCAGGAGGCTGGCAACAGAAGGGGTTACTGACATTCCCTGGAAAGAGGGAGGACTGCCAGGAGACTGCAGAGCTGCGCTGCCTAAAGTTACTCCCTGGGAGGAGGGAATGAAGAGACTGGCACACCCAGAGGAGTGGGGAAGGTCAAGAGGTATGGTAGTAGCTCAGGGAAAGGCAGCAAGGTGCAAGGAATGGACCTGTGCTGCTGTGTAGAAAGTCCCTGAGCAGAAAGTAGACCTGGGTTACCTTCACTGAGGGAGTGACACTGTGAGGCAGTAGGCTTCCTGGAGAGCAGGAATGTTGATACTCCCCCTTGGAAGGGGAACTGCGATTGTGACCTAGCTGGAATCACAAAGAAGTCAACTGTGGCTCCTGAGAGCCCAAAAGGGGCTGCAGAGGAGAAATGGATGGGGTATAAAGGCGTGAAAGTGCATTGGCCTTCACCTCACTAATCCCCAGGATCACCATCACAGAATATCAGAGTTGGAAGGGACCTCAGGAGGTCATCTAGTCCAACCCCCTGCTCAAAGCAGGACCAATCCCTAAATGGCCCCCTCAAGGATTGAACTTCCAATCCTGGGTTTAGCAGGCCAATGCTAAAACCACTGAGCTATCCCTCCTCCCAAATTCTTAAGACTTTGTAATAAATGTAGCACCATCCAGTGGTGAGTAAAGGAAACCCCATCACAGGGAGAGACCAAGATTGGAGGAAGAGCCTGGGAAGGGAAACAGTACTGGGAACAAGTGGTGGGGAGAGGAAGAGATGGACTGGAGACAGGAGGAGGGAACTCTGAGTGGCTGGACAAGGAGTTGGGGCAGAAGAAGGGGGGGGGGGAATGGGACTGAAAGGCAGGATGATACAGGTTAAGACGCTAGCCTAGGATCTGAGAGTCCCTTCTCTACACAAACTTCCTGTGTGATCTTGGGCAAGTCCCTTAGCTTCTGTGTGCCTTAGTTCCCCATCTGTGAAAGGGCAGTGCTATTATTCCATATCTCACAGGGTGTTATGAAGACATCATTAATGTTTGTGAAGCACTCAGATACTGCAGTCATGAGCACCATAGAAAAGCCTGTGAGGAAATTGATGCTCTGAAGAGAATTATTAGTTGAATAGTGTGCAGCGAATAAGGCCTGGGGCCACACACTGAACGGGAAAACAAAATATTGAATAGCTGAACATTTGTGTGATGCTGGTGGTGCCACCTCCTGGTTGACCTGAGGACTAGTTCTGCCCAGGTGTTGCACCCTCCATTGGTGATGTCTCTCCCATTCTGTCTCACTTTGTGGCCCCTCTCACTCTAGAAACCACAGCCTCCTCTTCATAACTCAGCCCTGTGGCTGAGTCACCATGTGTGTTCCCTCCTTCCTGGCTGTCTCAGTTCCTCTTGACAAATGGGCTCAGGCAGTCTTCCTGCTCATTGCCCTGCCAGTGCCACTTCACCAGTGCCTGGGAGGGACACCTGGGCCCGCCCTCTGCTCTGGGTCCTGGCTCAGGGTTCCTCTCATTGGCACCCAAGGTTTGACCTACTTTATACATGGCTGCTTTTCCCCTGATACTTGCCCACCTCTGGCTCGCCCACTTCTCTAGGCATGCCAAGCTACACTCCCTCCTCCCAGGGAGTAACTGTAGACTACTTGTCTCTAGCCCCAGACAGCTCCCTTCTTCCAGGGCATGACTGAAGATGCCTTCCCTCCTCCAGCTCCTCCTTCTGCCAGATTTCTGGCTAATAGAGCCCTCCAGCTGATCCTGCTTCCAATCAATTCCCTGCTCCCTAGCTTCTCCTCCAGGTGCAGCTTGTGGAGTCAATCACCTCCCAGGCCATCTTAAGCCCTTCCAGTCCTGTGTGGGGTGGATATCTCATCACAACTTGATATTTTCATTCCTGTGCATGAGGTGAGGCAGAGGTTCTGTGCAAAGAAGTAGTATGTGCATGTAATTAAAGACTCTGTCAAAGTGCATACATACTGCACAAGGGCTGTACGAGGGTTGCCCAGGCAACCTTAGTTCTGGTATTTCCTAACTGTTAAGCATTTGACTTTGCAACTTTTAAGGTAATTTTTGTGTATAGTGTGTCAATGGTGAATCCTAATTATGAGGCAATCCTCTTAATCTCCCTCTCAAACAATACACGAAACAACTAGGGTAAATATTTAGTTGTCAGTTATTCTACTACAAGCATGCTTCACTGCTGTCTTGTGGGTCTGCTGTGGCTAGTACTCTTCCTGTCTAGTGTGGCTAGATAGATCTGGCTTGAGTTAGCATGGTAGTTAAATAATATATTAGAGCTGAGCAAACCATTTGCAGTAATTTATTTGACTTGTACCTCTCCATGAATTGTCTAAAAGCAGACTGTGACTTTCCAGAATTTGATAAAACTACTCATTGAATAATTTCTTGATCTATAGACTGCTTGTGAGCCATTTGTTGCCAATCTTCAGTATTTAGACTTTATGGTGATCAATTTTGACTGCACATGAGTCACAAGGAGTGTTTCTGTTCCCTGTTCTCTGACTAGATGAGTGTGATTCTCAGATTCTGGTTTACAGCATGAATATGCACTTTTGCACTTGTCTGCACTTATGTACTGTACAGTTTTATAGTGGTATAGCTTATTTCATTTCACAAATGAGAATAAACTATATAGCCATTGTAGACAGTTTTACTGGTATAGCTGTTGGCAAAAAATCTCATCCCTAACCAACATAGTTATCCTTGTAAAAGTTTCAAGTGTAGACCAGGCCTTACAAGTTCAAAACTCCCTCAGTTTTCTGTTTGGCAAGGCTAAATAATTCCAGTATGTCCCTGAACACCTGCAGGCCCTCTAGAAAGCAGTTCCTGAACACCAGAGAAGCATAAAACAGTTAAAATAAAAACAGGAAATGCTTCACATCACACTTTCTTTTCATTAAAAATTTCTGCAACCATTCTGGCAGCTAATATGTTCTCATAGCTGTGCATGGAAAGTAAACCACAAAGAGGCATGGATACAGTCAAAATGAACTGGCTTTAAACAGATGAATGTTTGCAGAAAACACTTTGTAGTGTTCACCTAGATCTGCACATGACTGCCTTGGTCAGATGGCCTCCTTAGAGTATATATCCCATGCTTTCTGAATTCTGTTGTAGAATAAAGGCTTGTCACGCTTATGTCACTTCAGCATGTAAAACTTTGCAGCCCTGAGAGAGAAACAAATAAGATGTAACTAACTACTTTGCATTATTACACATGGCAAAAAACACTTTTAGTACAGATGTGGTGTGTATCGACACATGGTTATAGCATGACCGGTCAATAACGATATATAATACTAGGATGTATATTGCTGTTCATTTTAGTTTGGGCGAAGTTCGTATTTAGTTTGGTGCGTTCTGCTCTGATACCCTTGAAGGAAAAACTACACACACACACACCTACAACAGATTTTTTTGGAAGCTATAGTTTAAGATATTTAGGCTATTTCATCCTAGGAATTGTCAAAGTCAGACTCAGGACTCACAATCTGTCAGACTACTCTGTATTACCACAGCGCTCTGCTAATATACCCAGATAATGTGAGTACCATGCAAGACACACACAATCTTATTTATACAGATAAAAGGGCACAAACTTATCAGATTCTGCTTCCTTTTGTTATTTTGTTAAGTTTACCTGTGCTAGACATGCATATCTTAGGCTTTGGCTAAACTAGCGCTTTACAGCGCTGCAACTTTCTCGCTCAGGGCTGTGAAAAAAACACACCCCTGAGCGCAGCAAGTTACAACGCTGCAAAGCGCCAGTGTAAAAAGTGCCCCAGCGCTGGGAGCACGGCTCCCAGTGTTGCAAGCTAATCCCCATAGGCAGCGCTTCAGAGTTTTGAGTGTAGCCAAGCTTTTATTTCCTTACTAACTATTACTGCTCTCCTGTTAATGTTCCACCATTCGCTTAAGTGGACTCATTGTTTATGCCTTAATGTTTCTTTTCCTCACGCCTGTATTTCAGCCTTCCTTATTTCTGCTTAAAGGTACATACAGCATTTCTTTAATCCATTCTTACTTTTACAATATAATTCTACTTTCACAGAATTAAATTCTGGTGTTGTAAAAAAAAATATTTTACATATTTCCTCTCTCAAGACCCTGGAACATAGGCACCGACTCCATGGGTGCTCTGGGGCTGGAGCATCCATGGGGGGGAAAATAGGGGGGTTGCCAGTGGGTGCACAACACCCACCATCAACTCCCCCCAGCAGGCCCCATGGATAAGCACCTCCTACTACCTCCCTGCACCTCTCCTGCCCACCGCCAACAGCTTTTTTGCGGTCTGCAGGAGGCTGGGAAGGAGGAGGACGGGTGAGGCTGCAGCGCATTGGGAACACAGAACTGAGTGGGAAGGGGAGGGGGTGGAACTGGTCAGGAAGAGGTGGGGTGGAGCCTGGGACAGAGCTGGGGGTCGAGCATCCCCTGTCACTTTGGAAATTCAGCATCTGTCCACTGGACAGTCTCAAGGACACAAACTGTTACATCTGCTAGGCTACGCCTGTAACCATTTCTGGGAAGTTATGCCACCATGGCTAAACAACAAAGAGAGGCATTAGAGGCAAAAAGGTATCCTTTAAAAATTGGAAGTCAAATCCTACTAAAGAAAACAGAGGAGCACAAACTCTGGCAAGTCAAATGTCAAAGTATAATTAAGCAGGCCAAAAATGAATTTGAAGAGCAACTAACAAAAGACTCAAACTAACAGCAAGAAAAATGTTAAGTACATCAGAAGCAGGAAGCCTGCAAAACAATCAGTGAGGCCATTGGACAATTGAGGTATTAACTCAAGGAAGACTCAGGCCATTGCAGAGAAGCTGAATGAATTCTTTGCATCAGCCTTCACTGCAGAGGATGTGAGGGTGATTCCCACACCTGAGCCATTCTTTTTAGATAACAAATCTGAGGAACTTTCCTCTGACACCTCAAATCTGGGAGATTTTGGAACAAACTGATAAATTAGACAGTTGGACCAGGGGGAATTCAACAAGAGTTCTGAAAACTCAAATATGAAATTCCATAACTACAAACTGTGCTATATGACCTACCACTTAAATTAGCTTCTGTACCAGATGACTGGAGGATAGCTAAGGTGATGCCAATTTTTAAAAGACTCCAGAGACAATCCTGGCAATTACAGGCCAGTAAGCTTAACTTCAGTACAGGCAAATTGTTAAATCTGTGCTTTGCTAGAGTTTCAACCGGACACCGAGATGAACACCATTTGTTGGCAAAGAGTCAACACCGCTTTTATCAAGGGAAATCATCCCTCAACAATCTACTAGAGTTCTCTCAGGGGGTGGACAAGGGTGATTCAGTGGATATAGTGTACTTGAACTTTCAAAGAGCCTTTCACAAGGTCCTTCAACAAAGGCTCTTAACAGGGGTGAAAGTAACTTAAGGGACTTACTGGTATACAGTGATGGCAGGGCTTGGGCAGGAATTTAAAGGGTCTGGGGCTCCCCGCAGTGGCAGGAGCACTGGGCCCTTTAAATCCCAACTCCAGTTGGGCTCTGGTGGTGATTTAAAGGGCCAGAAGCTCCAGCCACTGTGGGGAGCCCCAGGCCCTTTAAAGTGCTGCTGGAGCTCCAGCAGCAGGGCTTGGGTGGTGCTTTAAAGGGCCTGGGGCTTCCCCCAGCAGCTGGAGCTTTTGGCCCTTTAAATTACCACCGGAGAAGCCAGTCTAGTTGGGCACAGCATACTGGCTCTTGCCAATATGCTGTACTGGACCATACTGGCTTACTTTCACCTCTGCCACTTAACAACTCCAAGATCTCTCTTTTATGAGTAGTTCTGTGGCAACAGCTGCTCCATGTGCACTGGCAGTCAAAATAGCTAACAATGTTAGGAACTTTTAGGAAAGGGATAGATAAGACAGTAAATATCCTAATCCCCCTGTTAAGTGTGTACTGTCCCAGGTCTGTGCAGATAATTGGCACAGCAGACCTCAGTCGAACTGCCCAATGACCACAAGACTTGGTTCAGTAGTGGACGATGCCCGGCCAGGTATATCATCAATGAAGCACGGTAATAGCACCTGGCAGACTCTACAAGGATACTAAGACACACATGGCCATGACAACGGACACAGCTCAGTGAATGGTGGGACTTTCCATTTCCCCCCTTGGCTGGACAAAGATACTCCTTCTGAAAAACATCTTTATACTCTGATACAAGCAAGTTAGTTCTGCCTCTGAAATAATTAGTTACTGTCTCTTGACATGGCTAGTTATTACCCATCACCTTGTACAGCTGGTTCGATCAAAACATCTCTATGTACTGTCATCCTGACCTTATCTTTTGGGAGGGGTCAGTGTGGTCGTTATCCTTGAGGAATGTTTTTGTACCATCCTTGATATTGAGACATGTTTGCGTGAGTACTCTGTACTTAGCACTTCTTAGGAATGTGTGCTTCTGCGTTATCAGCCTTGTTCTTGCTAGATTCTGTGAGCAGGTCCTGTCTCAGACCAGGCCTCTGATACACAGAATTATGTCTCGGGCTCTCTTCCTTCTACACCCCCTATGTAAAAGTTGAATACTGCTTGCAGTTCTGCTCACCCCATCTCAGAAAAGATATATTAGAAATGGGAAAAGTACAGAGAAGGAGAACAAAAAATGATTAAGGGTATGGAAGAGTTTCCCTATGAGAAGATCTAAAAGATTGGGACTGTTCTGTCTGGAAAGAAGACAACTAGGGGGGATATGATAGCGTTCTATAAAATCATGAACGGTGTGGAGACAGTGAATAGGAAGTGTTGTTTACCCCTTTACAAAACACAAGAACCAGGCATTGCCCAATGGATTTAATAGGCAGCAGCTTTAAAACAAAAAGTAGTAGTTCTTCAGACAACATACAGTCAACCTGTGGAACTCCTTGCCAGAGGATGCTGTGAAAGCCAAAACTATAACTGGGCTCAAAAAGGAATTAGATAAATTCATGGAGAATAGGGCCATCAATGGCTATTAGCCAAGATGGTCAGGTCTGGGTGTCCCTAAGCTCTTGATTGTTGTCTAGTCCCAGAAACTGGAAGGGGATGAATAATTCTATAATTACCCTATTCTGTTCATTCTCCTTGGAACATCCTGTTGGAAGACAGGATACTGGAGTAGGCAGATCATTGGTCTGACCCAGTATTACCATTCTTATGTTATCTCAAACATGAGAACAAGCTCTAATGCACACAGGTTGTTACTTGCTTTGCAACAATAGATCACTTGCCTGGCAGTCCCCAAAGGCGAGGACAGGTTGCATTTAGGAGGAAATGGGTGTTGTGGGAGTACAGCCAGATCTACTCTCTGCCACAGCCACCTTTCCTTGCTGCTGCACTTTCACAGCACAATAGCAGAGATCTGCATCAACCCCAGCATTGCCATGCATATCAAGACACCAATGGACAGGTGGAAGTTGTATCCCCCGCGCGCCCCCCACCCGTGCCATATCTAATTTCCATGCTAATCTCTTCACACCACAAGGACCTGTTCAGAATTGCTTCTCATATACTTCAGCCTCTGCCTTGATTTTTTTTTTCCCTTCCTCTTGTGTAAATCACATATAATACGGGATGGAGCCCAGCTCATGAAAACAAGATCTATAGCAAAACCCTCTAACACCAATAAATCTTCTTTTAATGAATTGGGCCTGTAGCTGATTCTCAGTATAAAGCTGAGCTGGGATGGCTGCTGTATTAGCCATGCCAACAATAATATTCAAGCAGATCATTGTCATAAAAGTATGGGGGGAGTTTCAGGAAAGGCTTGGGCTCTCTAGCTTTCTCTTCATGCACTTGCACATCTGCTGTGCATTACACCCCCATCCAGATGACTTCACTGGGATCTGCAGTGTTCCTGGGAGTATTCACATTATCAGAAAAGAAACCACTAATTTATTTGTTCAGTCTTCTGCAAAAATATATCCATATCCCCAGTGGAAACAAGTCACATTTTTCTTTTTTGCTGTGTTTTCTAATGGCCCGTCCTGGTTTTGTAGTTTCAAAGTATGCGTAGAGAATTAAATAATTTCACTAGATTGCAAGCTCTGTCGATCATCTTTCACTCAGTTTTTGTGCAACACCAAGCACAAGAGGCCCCTCTCTCCTTGAACATTGTTTGAAATAAATGATCAGAACACTTGCTTTTTCACATGAAAGATAGACACAAGACAACCCACTTTGGGGGGTGGAGGGGAGTTGAGGTTGCTCCCATGTATATGTTTGGAAAGGAAAATTCTGATTTGAGGAGGGGGCTGGAAATGTAACTCTCCTCACTGCTGATGGGTCAGTTCTTTCAGATCACCACTCTGAACTGGTCCTGGAGAAGTCCAATTTGATCCTGCCTCAGACAGAACTACTGGTTTTTTGGGAGGAAATACCAGTAGCTATTCCAATTCTGTGGCTATGGACTCTCGGAGGGAGAACACAAATACAGATCTTCTAAAACCTCCAGACCTCTTCTCAAGCCTAGATACTGTTGTGATTAAGACATTGGACTGTCCTGAGCTATGTGCATTCAGTCCCCAGTTCTGTTAGGCTTCCTGTGTAACCGTGGGCAAGTCCTATCACCTTTTTGGTGCCTCAGTTTCCCATCTGTAAAATGAGAATTATGAGTTTTCTCCTGATCTCTGGCTTCTCAATTTAGATTACAAGCCTTTCAGAGGAGGTGCAGTTTTTTACTACTTTACTCACTGATTCTATAGTGCCTAGTGCAATGGCATGCTGATCTCGTTTGGGCTCTCTAAGTGCAATCATCATTCAAATCATGAATATTGCGAGTGTTTACTTTTTGTGGAGAGGGTGTTTGTGCCTCTGTCTTTCTGCCATTGGCTCAGTTGAGCTAACTGCTTGGTGCGGGTAATTTCTTGATGGAAAAACAAGAGAAGATTAATGCAATGAACTTCATTTTTTGAGCTGGTCTGGCCTTGGTGTCTAGTTGTGTGGGCCTCATAGCTACATTCCACCTCAAATCATGCACTAGCATGTATAGCAAATGGAGTGGGGCAGCATTCAGCTGTTACTGTATACTGAAGATATGGGACATTAATAACATTCACCAACTAAATAAGGCAAGGTTGAGGAGCAGTTGGGTGTAGCTACTCAGGGTTTTTATATGTAAATAAGCGCTGTGAATGTTTAAGGAGAGCTTCCTACTTCACCCATCTTGGATTGTTTGTTAGAGCTGGTCAAGAATTAGTAACTACAAGAGTTTTCATTATTGTTGACATTGTTTTGCAACACCCTCCCCCTTCCCCCCCCCCCAAAAAAAAAACCTCAAATTGGTTTAGTTTTTACACACAGATGATTTGACACCATCAGCTCAGGGTTGAGCAAAGACTGTGAAAGGCTTGCCAACTACAGAACCAGTTTCTCCTCCCTTGGTTTTCACACCTCAACTGCTAGAACAGGGCCTCATCCTCCCTGATTGAACTAACCTTGTTATCTCTAGGTGGCTTGCTAGCATATATATACCTGCCCCTGGAAATTTCCACTACATTCATCTGACGAAGTGGGTATTCACCCACGAAAGCTCATGATCCAAAACGTCTGTTAGTCTATAAGGTGCCACAGGATTCTCTGCTGCTCTAACCCCTGGGACACTCTTCATGCGAATTGTGATCTATTGCCTGGCAACCAAAAAGAGATGAATCAAATTGGGTCTCTAGAATAGAGACCAATAGGCACAATTCAGCTATTCCTACTGTGACCTTCTTCTTTAACAAACTGAGGATCAAAGTGGCTAAATCACTTTGTTCTAACATATCAGAAAGGAGAATTTCTTACTCATGACAAGACCTTAAAAATCTGTAGAAAATGTCTGTCTACACTGCCATGCCAGCTGACTCAACCCAAACCTCAAGAGCCCAAGGGGCTGTTTAATTGCAATGTAGAAGGCAGGCATTCAAGCTCGGGCTGGAACCCAGACTCTAGGACCCTGTGAGCTGCAAGTGCCCCAGAGCTCAGGCTGCAGCCTGAGCCCCAACATCTATGCTGCAATAAAACAGCCTCATAGCCCAGCACCAAAAGCCCAAGTCAGTTGGCACAGGCCAGCTGCTACTGTCTAAATGCAGTGTAGACATAACATTTGTGTCTTGAATTCTTAGTTAAGGCCCCAGTGGTGTGAAGGGGCCTTAAAGTGGAGTATAAGTTACATTTTGCCGGTTATCCTCTGTGTGTGTGTGTGTGGAGTGATTTATTTTATTAGTAACATCCATGTTTCTACATAGCTAGGATAATTGTCTCCTATGCTCTGCATGATTCCCAAGGAAAAAACAAGCAACAAAAGAGTGCTAAGTTTTAAACTTAACTGACCAGTCCCTGGGTAACAAATTTCCGTGTGATGTTAATATGAAGATGAAAACAGTTTTCATATTAAGTTGTATTATCTCAGTATTAATGTCCCTACTCCACATCAAAGGGTATTAATATTAGCTACCACTCAGTCCACCTCAGCATGGGTGGCAGGTGACCTGCTGGCTCTGGGAGGCTAGCCCCAGATGACCCCACCCCTTCTGCCCCCTTCCCCTGCCAGAGCCCCTCCTCATGGCTGTCAGTTCCATACCCAGCACACCAGGCATGCAGCCCCCCAGTGCCCCCAACCCCAGTGCCAGCAGCCCCCCAGGCTCACCGAGCAGCATGGCTCCAGCACTTAGGGGGGGCCCTTCCAGTGCTGGGCAGCCTGAGCCACCCCAGGTTTCAGCTGCTGCATCCTAGACCACCCCAGCACACTTCCCTGAAGAGGAGCAGCCAGCCTGCCTGGGCTGGGACCAAGGGGGAAAGGCAAGCAGGAGGAGGGCCCCTGGGTGGAGTGTAGGAGGAGCCACACAGGGCTGCCTGGGGAGGCACAACCTCCGCCAGACTATGATATACACCACCCATTCACCTCAGCTAAACATCATCTGTCTAAATCCAGTCTGCCTTGCTTAGATCAACAAATAAAGCATAATGTATCAGTTCCACTGTGAACTTTCTCCCAAGACATGAATAGAACATGAATATAAAACAGTATTTGTCCTTTTGCTTCAAACCAACACAGATAAGATGGCTCATCACACCCTGACATGATGCACACAGCCTTAGTCTATAGGGGAGCATCAGCAAAAATTCAGGAACCCAGACCTTTGATAAATATTTTCTTATACCAGAGTCCCCTGAAAAGTTAAGGTTAAGAAGCATAGCCGCATTATTTCTCTATTCCCTTTAAAGCTAGAAGCAGAGAAAACTCTCAATACTGTTAAAGACCACTTGACCTGAGGATTATGGATCACCTAGCATCAGAAATGTTATCAGCACAAGCTGAAAATTAATAGGAGGTGTCATATCTCTGGTATTTGCCTCTTTAGACCCTAAGCTTATAGGGGCAGTGCCAGACAGCACTTAGCATACTTCTGGGCATTAGAGCCCAAATTTGTGTTACGTAAAAGTGGTAACTGCTTTTGAATGTTTTGGCCTATCTAAATAGTCATCATGAATTTGTGCTGCAAAGGCTTTACCCAACACCCACTGAAGTCAGTGGGAGTCCTAACATTGACTTCTATGGGCTTTGGATCACGCCCCTAGAGTGGCCTCCAGCAGCATGTCTTCAGAGCAAACTCAGCCAGGGGCTTCTAAAAGCTGGGGCTATGGGACCTAGTGTGCAATGCTTCACCTTGATCCAAGTCCTAGGATAATGCACTGCATGCTGGCACCTGTGGTCTCCACAGGCTGCACATCTTCATTCATGATGAAGATAGCTGCAATTTACTTGCATTTATGCAAAAATGGATGTGGTCCTTAGGCTTCTGGCAAGTTGCCAGTGTAGCTCCCTTGACTGAGTTAAGTATTAAAGACTGTACTTACTAAGTAGTTAATCAGAGCCAATTAGTTCCAGTCATGTTCCTCCTCCCAATGAAAATGGAAGAGAAATTGCACCCTGCTGAGTTTTGTCTATAGTTTTGCAGAGGGAAGTCAGTGAGGAACCTACTACCAACAAAGGTCTTGTGAAAAACAAACCTGAATATCACTCAGGTAGCCCCATTTAATCACATTGAATGCTTTCTGGGCATCCAGTGAGGTCCCTATAGCTGGTGTTTCCAAATTGCTGCATCATGTCACAAATCATAGACATACTGTTCGCTCGTTTGCCTCAACAATGAATACAACTTGGACCTTCCAAATTGATGTGCCCATAATATCTTCCAGTCTGCTCACCAGTACTTCAGTCTAAATATATTGTATTGCAGTTAATTCGTTCCAGCAGCTTTCTCAATGGGATCCAGCCTCCCGCTCTCATAGCAGATGAAAGATCTTCTAGGGCAAACAACATGTGCTTCAAGAGAACACACTGTGCAGACCAGCAGTAAACCATCTCCAGATGGAATCTCCAGTAATTAACCCTAATTACACATAGCACCAGCACTAGAATTTTAACAGCCCTTGGAGAAACTGATACTACCCTTTCCTAGCCACAATCGCTCTCTCACTAGTCAACTTTAATGCCCCCAACATTTTGTTAACCCCAGGAAGTAGCCTGTATACCTTTATAGTACAATTCTTTTCATAGGTGCAGACTCCATGGGTGCTCCAGGGCCAGAGCATCCACTGGTGGCCCCTATCATAAGCCTAACTCCCAAATCTGGACCTTTAGCGTCCAGAAATCTGGGTGCCTAGCATGAACCCTTCTAAGCTTAATTACCAGCTTAGCTTTGATCTCGCTGCCACCATCCAAAAATTCCAGGGTTTTGGCCCCCTCTGGTCTCCCCAAAACCTTCCCTGGAGGGACCCCAAGACTCAGAAGCCCTGAGTCTTACCGCAAAGGGAAATAACCCACTTCCCTTCCCCCTCTCTCTCCCACCCAGACTTTCCTCTCTGGGCTAACCTGGGAGTACTGATGCAATCTCTTTACATCACAATACCAAGAAGCATGTCTCCTCTATTCCACAAAGAGACAAACCCCAAATACAAGGAAACAGAAAAGATTCTATCTCTCCTCCCCCTCCCACCAATTCCCTGGTGCTGCAGAGTTTCACCCTCCATAGATCTAACACAAAGAGAATTCCCTCCCCTTCGTTCCTTAGCCTACCCAGAGAGAAAAAACTCAAACAAGTCTTAAAAAGAAAACTTTATATAAAAAGAAAGAAAAAAGACATAAGAATATAATCTCTGCATCAAGTGACAATACAGGGCTATTGCTTATAAGAAAAATATGAATAAACAGTCTGATTCAAAAAGATATCCAATTTGAAACATTCCAGCAAGCTACACACATGTAAATACAACCAAAACAACATAAAAGCCTATATTGTTTTTCTACCTGTACTTACAATTTGGAAACAGAAGATTAGAAGATAGAAAGAACCTTCTCATAGCTGAGAGACAGACAAAAAACTCAGACCCCAAAAATTCCCTCCCTGACTTTGAAAAATCCAGTTTCCTGATTGGTCCTCTGGTCAGGTGTTTGGTTCCCTTTGTTAACCCTTTACAGGTAAAAGAAACATTAACCCTTAGCTATCTATTTATGACAGCCCCACCTATCAATTCTTTTCCCCTCCCTCCCAGCTGTCATGATCAGCTGTTCTGCAGCACACAGGGAGGTGCTGAGAGGGAGGGGGAGAAGTGGGAACAGGGTGAGCTCAGGGGAGGGGGTGAGAAGAGGTAGGGTGGAGCTGGAGCAGGAGCAGGGAAAGGTAGGGCTGGGTGGGAGCTGGGGGAAGGAGGGTGGGGCTGGGATCAGAGAAGGGATGGGAAGAGGCAGGGCTGGGTGGGGGTGGGGCCTGGGGCTGAGTGGTGATTGAGCATCTCCTGGAAAAGGAAACAACTGGCACCTATGATTCTTTTGGCAACATTCAGTGTTGATTATCTCTAAAGCAGTGATACTCAGACTGAGGTTTGTGTGCCAAAAATGGCTCTTTAATGTGTCTCCTGCAGCTCTTTGCAGCACATGATATTAAAACACTGTGTGTGATTTAATTACCCAGTCAGGATGCTTTTACTATGTTATAAACCAATTGCTGATAAAATTATTCTTGGTCAGTCATTTTGCTGTGAGAACAAATATATATAAATATTTCCCATCATACTGTTTAAATATGAATAGATAGTACTATAGTAAATGACTTTTGGGTAATGTTGATTGCTAACTTTGGCTCCTGAACCACTGAGGTCTGGGTATCACTGCTCTGAAGTATGTGAGTGCAGGTGTCTCTTTTATTGGCAAGAAAAATGTGGGAACAGTAAAAGTTGATTCACTGTTGCAGATAATATAGTGGACTGTGGCTTGTTCTTTGACTGTCAGCTACTAGTGAGGAGAGTGCTGCTTTCTGCACAACAGATGGTGTAAGGTGTACTCTGTACAGCATTCTTGTACTTACAGGGAGAGTGTACAAACACTTAAGTGTTGGGACAGGCAGCTTTTCAATAGGCTTTAATTTTCTGTTATGTTCCCAAGGTAAATTAACTTCTGAGAATCCTTCAGCGTGAGCACCTTACTCATTTTTCTCTAAAAAGATACAAGAAGTCAACCTGCATCAGGCTGGTCTATATTGAAAATAAAGCTACAGCACCTTTTAGCTTTTTAAACCAAGGCATCAATCCTCTGGCATGGAGACTCCCCTCATAAAACACTTTAATCCTACACGGTGGGGTCGACCACCTTCTGTTTTTGCAATAGATACACATCCATGAGTCATAAATGAACCAAACTACCATCCATAGGGGTTGGCAGTCATCCTCTGTTCTTCACTACGTGATTTAGTGTATAGGCGGGTAGCTCAGCACATCTGTACTGCAAATTAAACTCAGAATGGACAAGTGAGTCTTAGAATTAATGTCTGGAAAGGCACCAAGTTTCACACACTTGTTTCAGCTTCCTCAGCCTCAGGGCCAGCACTACCATTTACGAAGCCTAGGCAATCGCGTAGGGAGCCAGGATTATTGAGGGGGCTGCATTTTTGCCGGGGGGCGGGGGGCGGCAGGCGGCTCCGGTTGACCCTCCGCAGGCATGCCTGTGGAGGGTCCCTTGGTCCGCGGCTCTGGTGGAGCTGTTGCAGTTATGCCTGCTGATGGTCGGCTGCTCCCACGGCTCCGGTGGACCTCCTGCAGGCATGCCTGCGGTAGCTCCACCAGAGCCACAGACCAACAGACCCTCCACAGGAATGCCTGCGGCAGCTCCACCAGAGCCACGGGATCAGCACGGGGAGCGGCTAAATGGCCGTGCGCCTAAGGCGCAAGAAACCCTGGCGCCAGTCCTGCTCAGCCTTCCACTAGTCAAATTGTGACAGGCAGCTGATCAAATGCTCTAGAATATTTCCATTCATCTGTGCCTCTCATAGTGCAGAGAGGTTTTTTGCCTGTCAACTGTCAAATTTTACATCAAAGGCTGCCTGGCACTTTTAGCCTAGGATTGCAACACTTCCTGAGTAAATGCAAGCCGCCAAAATCTCACTTAATTATACTGTCTTTGTGTACTTCTTTTGTTCATTCTCCTAGTACCGCTGTGTAGAGTCAGTTCATGTCCTAAAATAGTGTGGCCACAAGGCAGTACTAATTAAAAAGGAAAATATACTGTATGGTTACCAGATGTTTAAGCCTAAAATGTGCAAAATTAATCCTTAGCCTTAACACTGTAAAAGTATCATGCGTTTCTATGTGGTGGTAGTTTGTGAGTCTGAGGGCTAGTCTACACTAGAAGCACTACAGCAGGACAGCTACACTGATGCAGCTGTGCCGCTGTAGCCCATCATGTGAAGACTCTCTATACCAAAGGGCGAGAGCTCTCCAATCAGCATAATAAAATCACCTCCGCGAGAGGAGGTAGCTAGGTCGGTGGAAGAATCTCTCCTGTCAACATAGCGCTATCCACACAAAGGTTTAGGTCGGTGTAATTTACATCACTTGCGGTGGGGGGGGGAGGCTATGGAAAACAATAGGCCTTTATGACCCATTAGCCTGAATTGGGCCCTTCCCAACCAGCTGTTTAGATTGGAAACATCTTGCCTAGTTAGTGTCACCCAAGTGTGACTACATGTGAAATATAGATAGTTAATAAGTTCAAATACAAAAATGATACATGCATACAAATAGGATAATCATATTCAGCAAATCACAACTTTTCCAGTGACATCTCCCATGCCCATCTTGTACAAAAGGCATCATAATTATGCCATAATCATATCCTAATAATATCACTCTGAAGAATATGGGGTGCAGTGTCACACTTACTAGTAGTGCTCTCTGGGTCATGTAGTATGTTCTGTCTTGTTTCTCCCACTAAAGCTTGCTACAGAGGCTTATGTTAAACTTCAAAGTGTTTTAATATAAATATATATTACATGCAAAAAAATGATGTTACAAGAACACTACGGTTGCAAAGTCAAGCACTCAAAAGTTAGGAAATGAAAGAATTGAAGCTGCCTCTGTATCCTTGATTTGTCCCCTGGTGTATATGAGACAACAGTATGTGCTCATGTTAAGATTTCCCAAGACCCCTGCCTCATGCACTGTACAGGATGAATGGTATGCAGGAAATGAATCCAGGTATGCAGTTATTGAGGCTGTTGTCTTGAAGGATCCTGGCAATGCTTAATTTGTGCCAGGGCTGAGCCCCAGCACCTCTAAACTTTTCAGTTATGAAAACTAAAAAAAATTCTTGAGCCCTGGCACCTGTATCATTACAGATTAATCACTGGTCCCTGGCCTCATTTGTTGCAGGAGTTGGAAGGTGTGTAGTGGTTGAGGGAAGAGAGATTGGTGTCATGATTAAGGTGGTTTAATGCTGTTCTGGGGAATTGGATTCAATCCCTGCCTCTGCCAGAGTTCCAGTGTGATACTAGTCAAGTCACTTAAAACAAACTTTGCATAGGTTGCCACTAATTGTGTGTGCTTCATTTTCTGGATGCCCTGGAGTCTGATTTGAAGAATTGCTGGGTGCTCAGAGATGCAACTGAAATCAATGAGATCTGTGCTTTGGCCAGATAAAAAGCCAACTACTCAGGAATCTCAGGCCCTATTGGGCTCAGATTTGGCTTTCAACATCAGCTTTTGACCTTGATCTCTCTCTGCCTGTGTTCCCTGTCTGTCAAATGGGGATGATGGCATCCCTTCCTCTCACTAGGGTGTTCTGAACATTAATGTTTGTATAACACTCAGGTACTCTAGTGATGAGCACCATAGAAAAGCACATGAGGAAAACAATCCCATTTTCAGGGAAGAGCTTGAACAGTATGCAGTAAAGACCTTGTTTGATGTGTCACTCTATGAAGAGAAAACAAAATACTGAATAGATGCTCATTGGCTGACTGAGCGCCATCTAGACTGTGCACTGAATGAGGCAGAGGTCCTGCGAAACAATCGTATGTGATGATCTAAGTAGAGACCATACAAAGGGGCTGAATTAGGGACACACAGGCAACCTTAATTCTGACATTTCCTGATTTATGAGTGTTTCACTTTGCAGTCAGAACATTCTTTTAACATAGTTTTTTGGGTGTAAATGAAGTTTTTTAAAAAGCAAAATAGAAAAAAAAATTCCCTCATGTGGCATCATACTGAAATCCACATTTATCATCAGCAGAGCTGGAGCCATTAGAGCCACCATGCAGACCCAGAGGAGGGGGATGAGACACTCCACCAGTGGGTTTCACAGCTGTTTGCTAGGCAGCAATGAAAATGCTGAGACTCAAGAATGTTTTAAAGGGCAGTGGAGTGCTTCTATCCTCACCCCACCCCACCCCGGCTCCTTGCCTTCCTCTTGCCCCTCTCCCACCCTCTGGTTCCTATCCCTCACTTTTGGCCTTGTGTCCCTGTGCTCCTGCCTCTCTTCCCCTTCCCCACCCCCACCCTGTCCATGTCTCTACATTAGAATCCGGATGCAAGGAGAACACCAAGGGCACAGGCTCCATGCTCATGGTTGCAGTGCCCGGCATCACGGCATTCCCTGGTGAACAGGAGCAGCATTTGCAAGGAAAGTCTTCCTACACCCCTGTGCTTGAGCAAGCTCCATTGCTCTATGGGGATGGCGCATGTGCAGTCCAGTTACCTGCCAGAGCTAAGAGGGAACAGAGCATGCTCAGTAAGGACGGAACCTCTAGCAAATTTAGCTGCCAAACTCTCAAGTCTCTAACAAGCAAGTGAAAACTGATTCCCCGCCCCCAAGAGGCTTGTAACTTGGCCAAATTTGGGTGAATTTTCTTGGACAGCAAAAAGCACCAAGGTCACTCCTCTGCCAAATTTCAAGTCTCTGCTCCAAAGCATGGGGGAATCTAATCTTCTCAACAAAATGGTTGCAAGGATTTTTTTTAACAATATATTTCCCCTTTGTGACTGAGGTCTTAGCTGAGAGTCAGCTATGGTCATTCAGTTAGAGTGAACTGCAACAAATGGAGCAGACAATCCCTCAAAAGCTGGTGGATATTCCAATACTTAGATTTACCCAGCCAGCCTAAAACAGCTTCTTATTTACCTCACTGGTTACCCAAAAGTCCAAACACAGTTCCCTTAAAGTGATCCAGCCTCAGGCCTCCATCCAGGTACCCACATCAAATTATGATGAAAATTTTTGTAAATCTTATTTCATCATATAAAAGAAAAGGTTCTACCAATCCCAAAGGATCAGACACCTCACCTCCCAAGTTATTGAATGTTTTGGATCTTAACCAAATACACGCTACAACCAATTCTTATTAACTAAACTAAAATTAAAAAATGAGAGAGAGACATACAGACATGAGTTCAATTCACTGAGGTTCAGATTCACAGCAGAGATGGTGAGCTTTGTCACTGCAAAGAGTTCTTTTAGAATTCAGTTCATAGGTCATAGTCCAATGTACAAATATCATATTCAGGGTGTGCCAGCATAACTGGGACATCAGTCTTGCGACTCAAACTTCCCCTGATGAAGCCTAAGCAGATCTGAGATGACAGAATCAGGACTCAAAGATCTTTCATACAATTTCAGGTCTCTTTGACAAGTTGGAGTTCCTCAGGGAACAAAAGGTAATTAGCTATAGAATTAACATAAGGCCATTTGCTTGTTCCTCCACCATTCAGATTATTTGCTATATATTTCAAAGAGATGAATAGAGAGAGCCCGTGTTTACAATTCATTTAAATGATAGGATGTTCTTTCGACTTCTGAATGATCCGAATACAGCATGGACAGGGACTGTTGATTACATTGTCAACCCTACTCATATATGTAAATACATAAACACTATCTTTCCACATGTCTTTTAAGGTTATTTATTTTGCATTATGTTTAACCCTTTCTAGCCACACGTCACCCCCTCAATGTGAAACTGGTGTGGAAGGGCACAATTAGAACTTCTGCATACAACTTAAGTATCTTCCAATGTTGATATGAGCTGTGTTTATATTGAATTCTTTGTAAGGCGAAATTATTGAGGCATACTTTGGCCCTGGCCAAAAACTTAGTCCATACTTTGAGAAACACTTTAGTGATTCCAGAGTTTGGTCTAGGTATTGACTTAACATTGCTCTCTGAAGAACGTTAATGGCTCTTACTTTGGCATTCAGCCATGAAAGCTGTGAGGTGGTATACCTCAGTTTCCCTTTGTGCACAGCAGGTCAAGCTTGTAGTGTTTTTTCTGCTGTAGAAAGCTTTAGAAATATGTCTACATTAGCTGTGAAGCCTCAACATTAGGCTTTTTTAACAGAAAGTGTGTTCTTGTTGAACCAAACAGCATAATCATAAGGGTTTCTATTATGTACCACTATCTTAACATGTTAAAGGGCTTTTCCAAAAGACCATGCACATTAAACATTTTTACAGTTCTTGGTATCAGCAACAAGTTAGTTACAGTCGTTAGAACTGATGTTAATATTATTGCTATCACGTGTGTACGTTTACAATTATTTTTGTCATGCCAACACTTTGGTTTAGACAAATCATTCTTTAGGTCAGCTTGTTCAATATCCCTTTCGAGTCTTTGTAGCTTTTTCTTGACCTCAAGGTCTTCCTCAACATAGGCTTTCCATTTAACCACTTCCTTGGGATTTTAGTATTTTAGGGTCAACCTGTGGCTTTTATTTGCAATGTTTAAATCCTTCCCTTTCTCCCTGTCCGGTAGGGTCAAAATCTGAACTCTTTTGTGTAACAAAGCCATTGGTTGGCTTGGTTCATCCTCTTTGTTAATGGCTATGGGAGCTGTGAGTTACAAAGCGGGGCACAGGGAAGACCAGCTAGACTCAGATACACCTAATGCAGACTTTCTCTGGGCCCTGTTTGGGCAAAATCTCATTGAAATACATAGGAATTCTGCCTTAATAGGGACTTCAGGGGCCTGATTCTCCTCTCAAGGTGCATCAATGTAAATCAGTTAATCTACGGAGCTCCATGGTGGGCCCATGGGAAGGGGGAAAGTGTCGTCTGTGTGAAATGCTTCCCCTATTCTTCTTTCCACATGACCACTGTTCATTCTCTGCAAAGTATCTGCACAAGCCAGGGACTGGGTAGGAAGACTGGGGAAGGCCAGTGGTGAGGAGAGGACCTGTGATGGGATGTATTAACCCTGCACTGGTGAAGGGGTTAAAGAGCTGTTGTGGGCAAGGCTGCTCCCACTCCTCTAGCCCTGTCAGTTGTGTCAGAGGTGGAATAAGGGCTTAAAAGCAGGAAGTTCCCTGCAGTTGCAGGGCAGCTCTGGGAGAGAGCAGATGGTGGCTCCACAGCTCCCAAGGGAGACTCCTGGAAGCCTTCAGGGGAACTGCCATCAGGAAAGGCATTTACCAGCCTCTGTGTGCCTACAAGGAGACAATGATGGGGTGAACTGGCTGGGCAGGATAGGTTCAGCCAGCCCCAAGGTGAGCTGTTAGGCCATTGGTGCTGCTATCCACTCCCACTTTCAGGACTAAAGAATCAGTGGCCACACTAAAGGGAGTGGGAGCCTATCATAAGGTACTTGCCAGTACCCCCTGGTTAAGTCTATTGTAGAGATGGAGAAATTGGGACGTGCCCAGTTCAATAGCTCATCTGTGCGTGGCATTGGATAGTTGTCTGGACGAGTTACCGCATTTAGCTTACGGTAGTCCACGCAAAAGCGTATTTCCCCATCTGGTTTGGGTACCAGGAACATGGAGATGCCATTGCATGGTATGGGCGATACCCATCTGTATGCGATGTTCTGGCTCTCGTTCTATAGAGCTTTGGGCTGGGGGACCGTAGGTGGTGTTCTCTGGGTGAGCATTACCTTGTGTCAATGGAGTGGTATGGCCTGTTCAGTCCGTCTAGGGTGGCTGAGAACATGGGGCGAGCTAGTTGCACAGCTCTTGATTTGTTGCGGCTTGCAGTTAGGTGTGAGAGGTTACCTTTTCACGGGGGCCCCCATCTTTTTACGTCGTAGTCAACCATAGGCACCGCTTTCCTCCAATAGGATAGATAAAGACACCTGTAGTCTCTGAATAAATGGCTCTGAGGCATATAACATGGTATAACTTTTGGGTTTTAGTGAGGATTGGAAATGCTATGGAGGTAGTTACGTCGGCACTCTTGGACCATGAATGGCCTTCCCATGTTGTTCATCTTATTGGCTGTGCCGCTTCAAGACATAACCTGGTCTCTTCTTGAAGACGGTCTTGGGTTTATCATCCGGCTTTTGTTTCCTGAGTATCTTTAGGTTTCTTTGCAGGGCTAGAATGTCAGAGGTGCTTTTGTATTTGCTTACAAGTCAGATGTTAGTTCTGGGAGGGTGTAAACTCTTTCCATGTTGCTTTACCACTGTAATGGTCCTTTATCGTGGATCCACGTTTCAATCGGTTGAAAACCTAACTGGAGTGAAGTACAGCTGTAAGCAAAGAGCAACTGCTGAACACTAGGTCCCCAGTCTTGCAGTATTCATTCACCGAATTTTACGGTCATGGGCCCAAGTTCATTACTTTCACCAGGCACATTGGTGTTGATGGTGGGTACGGGTGGGCAACCAATGATTCCCCCATGGTTTCCACAGGTATTTCATGAGTGCTGCCAGGGAAGGTAGATCTGAACATCGGATACGGGGGCATCTGGCAAAATGTCTGTTAGGGGCTGGCACGCTTTAGCCCTGGTGTGGTGAGCTACTGCTTCGGCATCGGGTAGACAAAGTCCGCGCAGTCAGTAATTACTGCTTTCCCGGGGATGGCTTTTTGGAATGACCAGATATCACAGTGTCGCTGCATGGGCCTCTTATGGAGGAGTGGCTGAGAGGGCCTTGACCTGGTTTGGGTTTCCACTCTTTGGACTACTCCAAGATGGACATACTGGGCACGTCCTTGGCCCATCTCCAGTTGGAAGGACTTTATCCCAATCTGGTCCTTTGGTGTCTGTTTTTCCCCAGATGGCCATGGGATGTCATGCGGCTAAGTTAGCTATCCCCCGGTATTGTTGAACACAACGTTTGTGCGGCTGCCTTCTTCTTGGTGTCCCAGAAGATCCTTGTAAAGTCGTCTATTAACAAACCGGGTCGGTGTGAAGGATGAGACGGCGGTGGGGTGTCGTGCTGCACCCAAGCTTTTGAGGCTGTTCTCTTCCGTGCTCAGGTCTGGAACGTTTCCTTGAGGCTGGGGGATACCAGATTTCTTCCTTCGACTGTGGACTTGGGTTGTCCTTGGAAGCGATGGTAGTGATGGGGTTGTTTCCATTGCGGTGACCGATTGTCCGCAATGGTGCACCTGGTGGTATTTCAGGTCTGGCTTGGCTCTTCGTATGGCTTGTCTGTTGGTTTCCAGTTCAGGCTCGTGGCCTTCATGCGTGGCGGTTGAAGATGTGGTTCATGGGTGTGGTTCTGTTCCAGTTCGTCCTGGGTATGGGGTGATGTGGTGGCAGCCGTTGCTGGGTCGGGTCCATCCTCTGTTGGAGTCTCGGGTAACAGCGGGGTTCTGTGGATGGACTCGGACAGGATTGTGATCTGGACAGCATGCCTGTTTGGCTGCGGTGTAACTTCCCTCTCTTGGCGTTCAATGGTTGGCAAGTCTTCCCCCAGTAGCATGGGGATGGATTATTGTGTCAATAGACTGCAAAAAGTCCACTTCCTGACAGCACTTGTGTATGGACAGCGTTCAGCTGTTAGGGTCTACAGTTGTGACATGAAGGGGTAAATGGCCTTTGGGCCTTTGGGTTGATGAGTTGGGATCCTGGGATGGTGGATAGCTGACACTTGTGCCCTTGTGTCTCTCAACGTAACTTCTTCGCCATTCTCAATATTCCTTCGCTCAAGGGGATTGAGAGGTATTGGGTCTGGCGGATCTTTGGTGTTGATGGATAATGACTTGACTCGTGGGGATTCTTTGGGCGTGTCGGTCCTTATGCCCAGTTATTACACTTATTGATCTTCAGCTGACGGCGTCACTGGTCGAGAGTGCCAAATGAACGATTACGGGATGATGTGTTTACATGACGCAAGGCAGGTACTGAAGGAACCGGGAAGTTTCGGGCATTGGCGTTGTTCAGAACCCAAACAGTGAAACCAGATGGGTCATTTCCCAAACGACCTATACTACGTTGGAAGAAATAGATATTTAGGCTGGGGGATATTCGATCTAGATCGCAATGGTTCAATCCATTGCTCGCACTTGCATCCTCCTGCAATCCAAGAGTGGAGTGTCTTTTTGGATTGGGTTGGTGTTCTGAGGTAAATAACGATCATACGGAAGATTGGAAGAGCCCCAAAATCCCACCCGAGTGTTTGCAGGGGATTAAGATTGAGCACGTTCGGAGTGGAAGTGGCAGAAATGCAAGAAGCTACTATAGTGGAATATAGGAGGTAATACATACTTGTCAGGTGGGTGCACACCTGCCGACAGGTTAGATTACCCTACAACTAATATTTTCTCGCGAGCGGTTACCCTAACCCCACACACAGACTCCAAGGTGGAAGCCTCAGAGCCTTCTTCCACCGTCACATGTCTTCCACTTGAAGCACCCATTCTACCCGAAGGCCAAGATACAAGCCCAATACGCCACTCATTAATGCTCTTACCACGCGCGCTCGGTCTGGATTTTGGGAACGTATTTTAATCTATGTACTGTACCAGTGTTATGACTAAGAAAAAAAAAAAAAAAAAACAAAACCAACAAAAACAAGAGACCTGCTCTATTGTTAAATCGGGAGGTGAGGTTCCCTGTTCCCCCATGGCTACCCCCCCCTCCGCCCCTTGCCACATTTGCGTTCTCGACTCAGGTCCGTATATTCTTTCAC
>NC_133770.1:33391826-33441412 GCF_003597395.2 Chelonoidis abingdonii | reverse complement strand
ACTGGGATAACAGTGCTGCTGTAGGAGCTGCCTGCAGGCTCAAGCAGCCGGCAGTGCTTCAGTCTAAATCCCGTTCAAATTGGAAATATCTTCACAACTATACATGCTGGCAACTTCAGTTTTAGAAAAACCGAATGAAAAGTTAGTCTCTGGCAACCAGCCCTCGGAGCTGCCACTAGCCAGCCCACTTCAGCCCTGGCGACTCCCCTACCAAGTCTTAGCTCATAGCAGGGATCCTGCAACCAATGGCAGCATAGCTACTGATCCTGCTGTTTTGCTATGGGGGAGTACAGCAGGGAAACCTCCATGCGGTTGGTTGGCAGGATTGGGATTCCCACAAAGCCCCAGACCTTCACTGTCTTTTCCAAGCCCTACCTGCCCACTTGACACTTCTTGGCTGCCACAGAGTTACAAGCTGATGTGGGAGGAGAATGAGTGGGCCGTGGGAGGGGAATGAGTGGGCCTTGGGATGTAAAAATAAATGTAAAGTAAACGATAGTGTAACATGAAATGGAAGCTATATTTAAAATACAGTTCCAGGATGAACAAGTTAAAGGAGAAAAAATAAAGCTTCACAAGCCCACATTGCAGACAACAGTTTTCAGGATTGTACAATAATTTTCTGATCAATGTCACTTACAAACCTTGATCTCTGCTTCTGTTTGGAGAATTGTTTTGAAAAGGAGTCCAAGTTTCACTATGTCCTAGTTCTGGTTCTGTCTCAAGGGAGCTGCCAGTAAGTCATGAGTACACATCTATTCACCCACTGGGTGATCCTCTTTAATCACTTTTCAACCAACCCAAGAGAATTTCTGTGGCAACAGCTTTTTTTTACGACAAAGGGAATTTCTTTGTGCAGTGGTAAAGGGGGAGGGATGTATGAGACACTCAGATAACATAACTTGCAAAAGAAAAAATACTTGATTTCCTCCACACCTCATCCAAGAGGATGGTTGTAAAGAAACAAAGCTTCTTAGACTTGAAGACCATTAATCCTACTTTCAGCATTTTACTGAGGAAATCCAGGGATTTTGAACATTTTGCCATTTAAATTGGGCATTATTTCTTGCTCCTGTAAAAGCCACATCACTCTGCAAACTGATACCACTTGTATGCAAATGACTATTTTGTTTATAATGAAGACATGGTTCCAGCTCACAGTCTATCCTCTTTTTATTGGCAATTTCCTTCCTTTCTCTTCCACAATAGAGAACTAACTTGCACATACTCTACTGCAAGGCTCAAGGACTTAGGTGTGAGAGCATTTTTTTAATGGTACATGTTTTCATCCAAATTGTTTTCTGTTTCTTGATGTGCTTTTTTTAGACTGTCCAGCATCTGTCTCATGATCTTTCTAAAATAAATAAAGCTGTGGTTCTGCTGCTGGCTGTCCCTGGGCAGTACCCTGTGCCACCACCAAG
Source organism: Chelonoidis abingdonii (assembly GCF_003597395.2). Taxonomy (NCBI): domain Eukaryota; kingdom Metazoa; phylum Chordata; order Testudines; family Testudinidae; genus Chelonoidis; species Chelonoidis abingdonii. The sequence continues at coordinate 33,439,991 of NC_133770.1, read as the reverse complement.
TCCCATTGAGCTCTGGGTGATTCAAAAATTCTTCAGTGAACAGCCAGTTGCAGCATAAGGGCCTAAGATTGTTCTCTTCCCCCTGCCCTCAAATTTTTGTTGTCGTTCTACATGCAAATCATTGATCTATACTCACTTACATGGCTGTGGATCTAGACTAAATCCAATGCAGCCAATGGATTTACACCTATAACCCTTCTGCCCCTCTGAGTTGGCAGCAACAAGGGCTGGGTTCAGTATCCAGGGGTTCCGTTTCAGTAACACAATGCATAACCAGCTCGAGCCCCCACCCAATGACCTGGGACACTTACATACCACACCCTCCTTGGCACCTCTAGGAGGCAATACTTCCCTACTCGCAAGCACGGAGTCCTGAGGCCTGTACGCCCCCCTTTTTAATAAAGGCCGATCGATGCAGCATTCCCTTTGGAGAACACCACCCACGATTTATACCACAAACCATAAACAAAAAGACCCACACCCCAGTACATGCAAGTCCTTGCCCTCTAGGTCTTACAATCCAGTCAGTCCGAAAGTGCAACACCCAAAGTCTCTGCAATGCCCCCCACGAGAATCAAAGTCTATCTTAAGAGGTCCCTCCCGGCCCCAGCCTGGGTGAAAGGCACCTTACGCGGTCCCGGGCCAAACTGGCCCGCTCCGTCGTTCTGCGTTCAGCCTTCTCCCTTCTCCACGACTCCTTACCCAAGCGCTCCACTCTGTCCGATCCAGCCGTCCTCACAAACTGCTCCGCCTCTCCAGCAGTCTCCGCGTGCAGCCTGCTCCAGTTCGTTCCTGTGGGAAACGCTGGCTCTGCTCGCTCCGTGGGCCATCGTCACCGTCCATCACTAGCTCCACCTCGCGCTGCGCTCTCCACCAGCTGTCCATGTCGCGTCGCAGCCATCTCCACGAAACGTGCTCCACTCCGCTAGCTGCTCTGTTCTGCCGTTCTGTCTGCAGGCTCCCCCGTAGAGACCAGTATCCCAGCTCAGTAATTCAGCTCTTTTGGTGATATTCATCTCTAGTGATTCAGCACCATATAGGGAGCCCAGGTGCTAGTGCACCGCATTTGCAAAGTGAGTTCACTATTAACCTGTATCTAGATTTGAAGGGAATAAAAATCAACTTGAAATTCCACAGTTAGAGAGTGGACTGGTTGCAGTCTGGCACACAAGGCCACAGATTACCTGTCCCCACACCTCTCGTCATGTCAGTGGTTTTGGAACCGATGCCCCTGGTCTAGGCAGGTAACACTCCAATGAGGTGAGTCATTTCTGTCAGCAAAGGTATCCCACACTCCCCTATCACGCAACAGGTGACAAGTTTTTGTTCTCCCCTGCCAAGCAAGGAAATTGGGGATCCAGCTGTGAAATCACCATCGCACAGCCTGTGTGGGCTATGTCTCCGTCACACTCCCTGGGGTCGATGCCAATCAATCTTCCCTTTTGATCTAATCTTTCCCACTGCCCTGAGCATCCCATCCAGATTCAGGTGCTCTCTTCCGTGACTCTGCTTCCACACCCCATGTCAAGTGCTGATCCAGAATCTGCCCTCTGCGCCTAGATTTCTCTACTCTCACAGGCACGTTCAAACCCCCACACTACCTCTGTGTTCAGACTTGGGCAAAACACGGCGCCTGTCGTTTTCTTGGCAGGGGCTGCAGAAGACAGATTAAACCCTTTCATTACAGGTGGGATCTGGAAGTGTGTGTGGATTGCGACTTTGTTTTGAACTTGGGTTTGGCTCTGAACTGAATCGTGGGCTGCTGATTAGGTCTCGAAGGCTCTGAGGGTTTCTGAATTTCAGCCCAATCAGCATTTCTATCAGCGTTCTCAATCAAGTGGTCTGAGGGCTCTAATAGAATAGGACAGACTTAATTTGGATCAGCCTGGAACTTGAATCAAGGAGGATCGGGATCTGGGCAGTCAAATCTCCGACCTAGCTTCAAATTTTTAAAGCAGCTGAAGCTCAGTTTTGGCCCTTCTAATTCTATATACTGTTTTCAATCAGTTTGACTTCGGCGATGTAGTTCTATGGATATTTAAAGTAAGGAGGTCTGTCTCAATCTCCTTTCAGCCAATGTATTTTGACTGTTGGAAAAGGCTCCGATTCTCATGCTATACCCTGTTCAGAGCCAAATTAGAGAACATAAGAATGCCACACAGGTCAGACCAAAGGTCATGCTAGCCAGTATCTGTCTAGCGACAGTGGCCAATGCCCAGGTCCCCAGAGAGAGGGAACCTAACAGCAATAGATCAAGTGATCTCCTCCTCCACTGCGCACCTCTCCATCCTCTGACGAAACAGAGGCTAGGACACCATTCCTTACCATCGACGGCTAATAGCTATTTAGGACTTCACCACTATAGACATTTATCCAGTTCTCGTCTTAAACAACTATTATTACATCCTAGGCCTTCCACAACCTCCTCAGTAACGGAGTTCCACAAGCTGAATATACGCTGCGTAAGACCAGAATCTTCCTTTATTCTGTCTTTAAACCTCTGTCTATTAATTTCCAGGTTGGTGACCCCCTAGGTTCTTTCGTAGTATGGAAAAGTAAATTAACTTTCCTATTATCCACTTTCTCCACACAACCCATGATTTTACATAACCTTACATCCATATCCCCCCTTAGTCTCCTCTTTCCAAGCTGAAGAGCCTAGCCCCTCTTATAAACCTATCCTCATATGGACCCTCTCCAAACCTAATCATTTAGTTATGCCACTTTTCTTAACCTTTCATACATGCTGAGAATATCTTTTTTGACCTTGAGGTGAGAGCCACATCTGTACGACAGTATTCTAATGATGTGAGCGTACATTACGGATTATATATAGGACAAGATCACATACTCTCAGTATTAGTTCTGCTATCCCCTTTTTAATTGATTCCTAACAATCCTGTTTGCTTTTTTGACCTAGGCCTGCTGCACACTGCGTGGACATCTTCATGAGAACCTGTCCCATGATGACTCCAAGGATCTTTTTCTGACCATTCGTATCAGCTAAATAGCTCCATCACTATCTGTTGTTAAAGTTGGAGGGGCTAGGTTTTTTTACCAAATAGTGCAATAGCGTTCTACCCATTATACCACATTAATTTCATATGTCATTTTGTCTGCCCACAGTGAGCACTAGTTTTTAGAGACTTTTTTGAAGTTTCTTCACAATCTGCTCTGGTCCCTTACTATCTTGAGTAGTATACTATCATCTGTCAACATGGCCACCGGATTCACTGTTTAGCCCTTTCTCTCAGATCATTATTAATAATATGAATAGGATTGGTCCTAGGACTGACCTTGGGGAAGCCACTAATTACCAGCCACCACATTCTAGAGAATTTAACCAATTAATCCTACCCCTTTGTCTCCCTGTCTTTATAGCCAGTTCTCAATCACATGACCAAGGACCATTTTCTTTTATCCCATGACAGCTTTAATTTACGTAAAGCCTTGTGGTGAGGGACCTTCGTCAAAGCTCTTCGGGCTAATATAAATACACACTATGTCCAACCGACTACTCCCTGCTGTCCCACATGTTTGTATGACTAACTTCAAAAAACTCTAATAAATTATACAGACACAGAATTTCATCTTGCGCAGAACTCTGATATATAGTGCTGCACAGTTGTTTATTTCTGTGTCTGAACCATCTTTTATTCTTAACTATTGCTTTCGATAATTGCCCGGTAACGCAACATTAACTTACGCGTCTTAATGCTGGGATCATCTCTAGGAGCCCTTGTTTAAGTATTATGGTTACAAATTAGCTAACTTCCGGTCAATGGGGCTTACCGTAAGCTATCTAAAGGCAGCTTAACTAAACCTTAGTTAATAATTCCAGCAACTTCACATTTTGATTCTACATCCTGTGCCGTGACTGTGGTTCACATGGTTAGATTTATCAACTTATTTCCCAGAAACGCTCCGTCTAGTGCACACCCAGTTCAATCTGGACAGTATCCTCACTTCAGTATTGTCACCTATTAAAACCAGCCTCTAAGGTTTGGGATTGCCACAAACATCCTACCATGAAACTGAAGCAAAGATCCAGTTTATAGTTTCTCCTCAATGACTTTTATCTAGTCTTTAAAACTCTCCCTTGTATTCGATTTCAAGGGGCTCCACTGGTGTGTTAGCAGCTTTCGCTTCTGATGTATTTAAAAAACAATTTGTTATTACCTTTGAGCTTTTGGCTAGCCATTCTTCACTACTCCTTCTTTGCTTTCTTTATAATGCATCCTCTTAAGCACCTTTACATTTGGCATGGGTTATGTGCCTTTCTATCTGCCTCATCGAGATTTGACTTCCACTTTTTAAAGGAGTCTTTTATATCTCTCACTGTCTTCTTTACCATGGTGCGTTAAGCCACAGTGGCTCTTTTTAATTCTTTACTGTAGTTTTTACTTTGGTATACATTGAAATTGGGGTCCTCAGTATGGTGCTTTTAAAAAGCGCACCATGCAGGCTTGCAAGGATTTCACTTTAGTCACGTGTACTTTTAACTTTTTGTTTCACCCCTATTGTATACATTCCCTTTTAATTAAATGCCACAGTGTTGGGCTGTTGAGATGTTCTTCCCCACACGATGTTGAATTTAGTGTATTATGTCCTCGATTCCAAGTGGTCCTGCTATAATTACCTCTTGGACCAGCTCCTGCTCTCCACTCAGGATTAAATCTAGAGTTGCCTCTCCCCTTGTGCGTTCCCGTACTAGCTGCTCCATGAAACAGTCATTTAAAGTATCAAGAAATTTTATCTCTGCATTTCATCCTGAAGTGAAATGTTCCCAGTCAATATGGGGATAATTGAAATCCCCCACTATCAGCCCTTAGCTGATGTTAATAGCGTCGTGTGGGACTTTTCCAGCAGACTTTGACTCCCGGGAAACTGCAAGGGGTTCTGGCAGTGATGATTCAACAGGGCTGTGCCACTAGCACAGATCTAAGGAGGGAGCATGCTGGGCCCAGACCAGGGATTCATCTAAAAGGAAATGGTTGATTTAAAAATCCAGCCAATGGTCTCTTACCCCAGCTAAGGCTCATGCTTTTAAAAAATGCTGTCACTGATGACAACTAAATTCTCTCTGCCTTAATAATGAGCAGTTGCTTGAGGCAACACTAGTAATGAACTGTTCAGTTTTTATAGCTGAAAGATAGTTGAAGAAACTGTCTTTCCATCTTATGATTTTGCAACTGAAAAATGTAAAACATCCTCAAAGGCCTAATAATACTGTCCTGCCCCCGTCCCTCGCCTCACACTGAAGAACAGTTCTGTTCTCTATTGGCCCTGCAGTCTGTAACCAAGCTGTTGATGGGATGACACTCTGCTGTGAAAAGAACCATTGTGGGCATGTGCATTCCATCCGCAACATCCAGTAAATTGTGCAGGCGTGGACTCACTACAGTCAGGTCCTAAAGTTCAACAGAATGGCCAAACCCTACCCAACTTTTGGTCTTTCCAAAAAATAAAAATGGTTCTGAGTGTAAACTGGCAGGGATTCCGGACCTCTTCTGGCCCATTAGTGTTTGCAGCGAGATGGCCAGTGTAATTGGAATGTTGCAATCCTGCAAAGCTATAAAATCTGGTACATAATTGAATTGTTGTAGATTTTCAACAGTTTTAACTCAGCTCTTTTTTTCTGTTTTGTTTTTAAGAAGTTCTGTGACTTCTGCTCTAGTGTTCTCACCAAATGCAAGTCAGGAACAGAGAAACTTCAAGCAGAATCAGATGTGAGAGCAAAATAAATCGGGGTGTTCTTGGCAAGGCTTTCACAACACAAACAGATGGGGGTGAGGGGAGGAAGTGAACAAGCATGTAGAGACAGCAGTGCATGGGCCATTCCTAATGAGCACTCCCAGAACTGATTTAAGTAACTGTGCATTTACTACTTACAGCAGTGACTGTCCACCTTTCCAGGCTACTGTACCCCTTTCAAGAGTCTGATTTTATCTCTTGTACCTCAAGTTTCACTTCACTTAAAAGCTTACAAAATCAGACATAACACAAATGTCACAGCACACTCTTACTGAATAATTGCTGACTTTCTCATTTTTTACCATATAACTATAAAATAAATCAATTGGAATAGAAATACTGTACTTATATTTCCATGTATAGCATATAGAGCAGTATAAACAAATCATTGTTTGTATGAAATTTTAGTTTGTACTGACTTCGCTAGTGCTTTTTATGTAGCCTGTTATACAACTAGGCAAATATTTAGATGAGTTGATGTACCCTCTGGAAGACCTCTGTATACCCCCAGGGGTACACGTAGCCCTCATTGAGAACCATTGTTGTAGACTACAAACTGGCTATGTTGGGAGTAAGATGAGACCCACAAAAACTGCAATATCAGCACACAAGACTTAAAAGGACTCTCCTATCAACTATATTAGAAGCTCCCACACACTAGTGACATTGTTATAGGGGAATTATCACAAGGCCTTGCAAGATTTCACTGTCTCTCGAGTTCTTGTGCAGTAACCATGAAATTACTTTGTCAGCACTTTTAACACAATTCAAATAGACCATGTGCCTGGGTGAACCAGGGAAAATCCATAGTTAGACTCCACTAGCAAGGGGGCCTGTGTACTGTGAGCCAGCCTGAAGTTAGAGGAATGAGTCTCCTAAAGATGACTGATGCAGGGATGGGATGGCTGGGGGGGTTTTCTTCTTGCATGAGTCTTTCTAGCACCTTTTACTTAGGGAATAGCACCTTCTTTTCAGTTTTTCTTTTAAGACTTGCTTCTGTAAGAGAAGCTTTCTCCAGCAGAGAGTTGCTGCTGCTCTCTGAAAACTGATGGGGAAACATTCCCATCCACTAGAAGTATTTATAGTTATATTAGTCCTGCTAGGAAGGGAAAAGCCTGTCTGCTGAAAGAGCCCAGTTGAAGGTGGTTGATTGGAACAAGACGTGGCTGGGCACAGACAACTTCTTGCTCCTTTCATCCAATACCTACATCCAAGTGGGGAGGGCAGGGGACACGCACTTAAAGACACCGCTGCCCTGGTCTGAAAACTAAGTATTGGAAAACAAATGGCTAAAACGTGCTGGAAAAGGCACAGAAAGAGCCAGGTTTTGGTTTGTTAAGAACCTAAGGGGTGGTAATATGTTGGTGTCAGCATAGAAACTGTAAACAAAGAAGGGTTTAACAATGTAACATTTCCTGTTCTTGATGCAATCTTTGGTACAAGAGTGGATTGGTTTGTCAGTTGTAAATCCTCACCTCATTACCATCCAGCCAACTTCCAGATTCCCCAAACTGCTGAAGAACACACATGTTGTTGCACTCCGACAATATTTGGGGAAAAGGACAAGGTTACCTCTGATTAATGCAGCATCTTTTTTGCCTCCTGCTACTGCAATAATTCCACCACGAGGCAAACAAAGGATGCTCTCTATTTACTGAACAAAAGCAAACAAAAAATGCAGAAGGCCCTCAATAGGATAACCCCTTACATTAAAGATCATATTTCTAAAATGGCTTAACATTCCACAGTAGCAGTACTGCCCCTGAAGTCATTAGAACATAAGAACGGCCATACCGGGTCAGACAAAGGTCCATCTAGCCCAGTTTCCTGTCTACCAACAGTGGCTAATGCCAGGTGCCTGAGATGGAGTGAACCTAACAGACTATGATCAAGTGATCTCTCTCCTGCCATCCGTCTCCACCCTCTGACAAACAGAGGCTAGGGACACCATTCCTTACCCATCCTGGCTAATAGCTATTAATGACTTAACTCTCTGAATTTATCAGTTCCCCTTTATAACACTGTTTAAATCCTAGCCGTTACACAACCTCCAGGTAAGAGTCACAAGTTTGACTGTGCGCTTGTGAAGAGAACTTCCTTTTACTTTGTTTTAATCTGCTGCTATTTAATTTCATTTGGGACCCCCTAGTCTTGTATTAGGAATAAAGGAAATAACTATTTCCTTTCCACTTTCTGCCACATCACTCATGATTTAGTATACCTCTATCTACCCCCTTAAGTCTCCTCTTGTTTCCAGCTGCAAGGGCCTAGCCTCCTTTTAATCTTCCTCAATATGGACCCTCTCCAACCCCCTAATCATTTTATTGCCTTTTTCTGACTTTATCATTGTGGAGTAAAACGAAGTAGAGAAGCACCCAAACGGCAAATTATTGCTCGTAAGCAACCTTAAATATCGTGCAAAATAACGGAGGCTAGTTGCCCGTGGGTCTACACAGTACAGGTTTAGGTCATTTGCTGGCATTAGGTCCATTTTCATAATAAAGCATCTACCAGCAACCCCATTTCACGAACTAATGGGGTAGTGGTTGAAATCTAAGCTTCTCGTACCCTCCCCGCCAAGGAAGTAGTCTAAAATCACCTTGCTGGTCGAATTGGGTAAGTAGTGGACACAATCCGCGTTATGCCTTTCTCATGATGCACTAACACTCCCCTTTTTCCTGAGTCACCAATGGGTGCATCACAGGCTGGGGAACTGAGCGCACAGAGACAAATGGGGGGTAGAAGGCACCTAAGCCCCAGTTCACATGGGGTACCATGGCAGTATTTCCAAAGAAACATTTTGGGAGTTGTTCCTTGGACTGACCCTTGGGGAACACCACTAGTTACTCCTTTCCATTCTGAGAATTTACCATTAATTCCCACCCTTTGTTCCCTGTCTTTAAGCAGTTTTCAATCCATGAAAGGATCTTCCCTCTTATCCCATGACAACTTAGTTTACATAGGAGTCTTTGGTGAGGGACCTTGTCAAAGGCTTTCTGAAAATCTAAGTACACTATGTCCACTGGATCCCCCTTGTCCATAGGTATGTTTACCCCTTCAAAAAACTCTAACAGGTTAGTAAGACATGATTTCCCTTTACAGAAACCATGTTGACTTTTGCACAACAATTTATGTTCTTCTATGGGTCTGACAATTTTATTTTTTACGACTGTTTTGACTAATTTGCCTGGTACTGACATTAGACTTACCGGTCTCTAATTACTAGGATCACCTCTAGAGCCCTTTTTAAATATTGGCATTACATTAGCTATCTTCCAGTCATTGGGTACTGAAGCTGATTTATAGGACAGGTTACAAACCATAGTTAGTAGTTCTGCAATTTCACATTTGAGTTCTTTCAGAACTCTTGGGTGAATGCTATCTGGTCCTGATGACTTCTTACTGTTAAGTTTATCAATTAATTCCAAAACCTCCTCTAGTGACACCTCAATCTGTGACAATTCCTCAGATCTATCACCTACAAAAGCCAGCTCAGGTTTGGGAAACTCCCTAACATCCTCAGCCATGAAGACTGAAGCAAAGAATTTAGTTTCTCTGCAATGACTTTATCATCTTTAAGTGCTCCTTTTGTATCTCGATTGTCCAGGGGCCCCACCGGTTGTTTAGCAGGCTTCCTGCTTATGATGTACCTAAAAAACCATTTTGTTGTTACGTTTTGAGTTTGTGGCTAGCTGTTCTTCAAACTCCATTTTGGTTTTTCTTATTACATTTTTACACTTAATTGGCAGTGTTTATGTCTTTCATTTTCAGAGAGACATCCCACTGCTATTAGCAATAACGAGAGAAAGGAAAATACATTGTAATCAAATTAAACTGAAAATTCAGTGGAAACAAAATTGAAATTGCAGGTGTTGCTTATGTCTACAGGATCAGAGACAGTATTAGTAGGACTCCCTCCATATTGGCTGTCACATGCCTTTCTGTTGCATGGCTATTCAGGTCATTTTGGAAACCAGCCCAGAATCCCACAGAGGTAAGAGTAGTTTAAAGCAATCAACCCCAAGGACTCAAGTCATGACTCAAGGGCCTCCCCAATCATTAGGCTGACTTGAAAATCAGGCCATTAAATTAATAACAATACATTTAGGATTATTTTGTCTTTTGGTTTTTGAACCTTTAGAGTAGACTCAGGTCACATTTTCAAGTTTTATTCCACAGCGATGGGAAGCTAGAAACTTTGCGGGGAAAATATTTTTAGGGGTTTTTTTCAATGGCTGCTGAGATTCTCCTTTGTCTTCATGACTCCAGGAGCTGGGACTTTAAGCAAAACACCAAATATGATGAGACACAATAAACTTGCAAGAGCTGGCAACGCTGTTTCTGGGGCCTGCATATGCTGTGCCTCCTGCATGTTACTTACAATAATTCTGTATGTTTAAAAAGCCTCCAGATACGTACTTAGAGAACCCCTGATCTGTCATAGTTTCTTGGGTCTCTCACCATCACTCACTGCATGTAAGAAGAAAATGCGGTGGGTTTCTAGAGTGTCTGAGCAGAGTATTTAGCAAATGAGAGCGAGAGCAAATTAATGGAGATGCATGGAGGACTTACAGAACTGGCAATTTTGAAACTTTAAGTCTGGGATCTTGAAAAATAAAATTGAGAAACTGCATAATTATATTAATAAATGTAATTCTTAATGGAATAACTACATACTCTTGGGCACCACTCTGAAATATCTAATACCCTTGTAACCTTTGCTTTAAAGTTTGTCAAACTTTATGGCTTTAATTATGAAAGTCACCAACATAATCTTTATTTTGGGGAACACAAGTTCTTTATATGCAGTATCATTTCACGTTGAAGCTGCGTCAGCTACATTTGCTTTTAACTTTTATTTCTTGAACATGACCTGAGCCTGCTCCATCATCAAATAAGGGAGAAAAGGTCAGAACTATAAATTTTTGACCTTGGTGAGTTGAGGCAAATGATAGACTACAAATCTCTCTTGCTAATGGCAGCCATACTTCACGGCTACATCAGCAATGTTTAAGGTCATGGACAATGAGACCTTTCATCATTTGCACTGAAGCGTTCATTGCTTACTGCTATGTAAATAATGTAAATGGATTTGTTGACAAACAGGTTAAATGTCAACACAAAGGATGATGTGTTGTTAGGAATAAGGGTGTTGGCTATAGTAGAACTGCTTGAAGGGGCAACTGGGGAAAGGTGAACATAGCTGACATCACTGTTGTTTATTGTATCAGAACTGGACTTTGGACTTTCCGGCGCCGGTTCAGCAGAATCATCTGCCTACCCACTAACTGCTCAGTCCTCATTCCAAACTGTCATGTTACTTTTTGGCATTTGATTACTTTTAATACAGCAGTGCAAGAGGAAGTGTGTCTAGTAGTTGAACACAGGACTGGGAGCAGGGAGCTCCCTCCTGGTCTCACAGTGTGAAGTTAGGCTGTACCTCAACATAACCATATTGCAGATGGATAAATAATAACTACCTCCCAATGCATTCAGAGGCTATTCTGAGTTTAAAAGGTGCTTTGAGCTTCCCAGGTGGAAGGCATTATACACTGTGTAACTCAAAGTAACTATTAGATATAATACTCTCTCTGCTCCAACTTGTTTGCTTTCAAAGGAGGCTGTTTAATCACACTGATTAATCATTGTTTTGCAATGTTTTCATTCTATTCTGAATCTCCGTCCAGTGCCTTGAGCTAGGCGCCACTTAATAAATCCCGTTATCCTCTTGTTTGTTGTTCTATTGTAAAGCATCTTGATATTGTGAAAAGTGCCACATAAATCAACTAACAAAAACCTCCATTTAACTTTACTGACATGCAGAGTAATATACATGGCAGAAGTAGATAATCACTACTTGCGTCCATTATGTTGTAAGGCAACTTAGTGAGATAGGTTTATTAAGCAGAGGACTACAACTCCCACAAGCCCCATCCTGTTGCACATACCCCTTCCCTTGGCAAATAAGGGGAAAGGTCCTGAACTAGGAAGTGGCCAGGCTTTGTTGGGAAGCAGCAGCCTCACAGCAAGCCGTGAGTTGCAGAGAAGCTGAATGCGTAGATGAACTCCAGGAACTGTACACGGAGCTATGTATGGGACAGGCTACGGCTGCCAGACATTACGGCTGGGTACACATCTGTGTGGGACTTATGGGGGCAGGGGGAGCAAGTGCAGCACGGCTCCAGTGAGGTACAATAACTGAACCTGGCCTGCAAATCTGCAACCCTCTATTTGGTTGAACAGAGACTGGACTGGAGAGGGCTCCCCAGCACCCTAGGCCTCAAGAGCCCTGACTCTTGGTTGGACTGACGCAGTGGCCCAGCCAAGAACCGCTATTGCTTGCTTTGAGCTGTAACTGTTCAAGCCTGTGTACCTAGGGTATTTACACCCTTTCCTGTGAGCCCAAGTAAAATACCCTTGTACTTGGCCTTGTGTCAGTGGTTATTGGGACCCACCAGGGCTAGCACCCACACTGCATCGCTGCTAAAGCACCTACAGTGCTTGCCTCAGACTTCTGGTACACCTGGCATGCTACTGGCACCCTAGGGGTTTGGAGTGCTGAGCTACCTCTCCAGTTACTTTTACAAAACACACTATTAAGCATGATTATGATCTGCTTCCTATGTATAAGACACCATCAGGGCAGCAATTTAGCATGTGATCTCTTCTATTATTATTATTTATTTTATTTATATGATTATTTAGTTTATGGTAGCTCCCAGGGGTCCCAATCAGGACCAGAGTATAGGTGCTGTACAAACACATTGTTAGAGACAATGGGCCACAACTTAGCTCTGTTCCAGTCAGGTGTCAATGTAGAAACATCTGAACACTGATGTTTATGTACAAAAAACTATCCCTGATTTGAACTGAGAAACTATCCCATAAAAGGGCGCAACTCTTGGCATGAACTAGCCAAAGGGAAAAACAACTTCCAGCAAGAATTGCACTTTGAAACCACAGGGTTTTCCATTGTAAAATGCTGGATTTATGTTGCTTCCTCTCTTGGCTCTTTCCCAAACATAACCGCCAAAGGAAACAAAAACAGTGACTTCAACTGAAAATCTTCTTAGGTAATGACAATATCAAAAATCCCCATGCAGAGCAGCCAGGAAACATCTCCACTAAAGCCCCATGTCAATGAAATCCTTAGCCATTTCCCTTGTGAGAGGAAGGTAGTTTGTGGAGAAACCCATAAACAGCTTGAGACCAAGAACATTCAAAATAGCAATTTTCATGCATATGAGGCAAACCTGTGCACAGTAACGTCAAAGGAAGTTCTGACGCTGTCTGCCATGGGAACAGAATTAGGTCCCACCCAGGTTAATGGTCTTCTCAAACACTCTTTAAAGTTAGATTTCAAAAATCTTCTCACCATTTAAGACATTCCAACCTGAGACAGGCAAACCAGGAGAAAAGTGAAGGTTTATGAAACCTATGGCATTGATGTTTTGCGAACTGTTGTGAAATACAGGAAGGTGTGGGGTTCTGTTTTGCTTTGTTTTTTGACTTTTTTCAAGGGAAATATCACTGTAAAGAGACTCTCAAAGGATGAGGCACTGATCTGGCTAACAAGAATGTCCAGAGTTATAATAGTTTATATTAAACAAAATAAAACTAAAAGAGTTTTGGAAGGGATAGGAACCCTTGAGCAACAGGGCATAACCTAACATCTAACTACTGGGGGTTAGGAGAAAATTCTTGCTGAGGCAGGTTGTCCCATAACTGCCTATCGCAAGGTTTCTTCCTCTGAAGCAGCTGGCATTGGCCTCTGCCATAGAGAGGCTATTGGGTTAGATTAGGGTCTGATTCAGCCTGGCAATACCTTTATTCCTAGCAGAAGAAATAATTATCATTTTTTTAAAAAATCCCAGGGTCAACAACTGAGTCCTGCTTAGTAGGGACATGGCTGATCCCTCAGAGTTACTGACTGGTTTTCTCTTCAAGGACTATTTCTGTTTCCAGTCTCCATCAGTTCCTGCCTTATGCCTCTCTTTTTCTCCATGTTATTTTCATGGCCTGTCTATCTGGATCTACAATTAAAGGAATCCATCTTCTTCCTGCTAATGCTCTGTGTGTTTCTCCCATCTCCTTCCTTGGGGCCTCTGTATCTCTTCCAGTCCCTCTTCTCTCTTTGTAGTAGCCATTACTGGCATTTCTCACTTATGGCTTGATCCTATGCTATTGACAATATCGGGAGTTTTGCCATCAACTTCAGCATAGGGCCCTTATCACTTCAGCACCTTGAGCTCTCTCTCTTACTGACCCAAGGCCTCAGACTCCCCTACTCTCCATCTTTCTTTCCTCCATGCTTCTCTTGATGCTCTGACTTCCTCGTCTCTTTCCATCCATCTTGTGACCCAGAAACCACTTGGTGCCAGTTGGCAGAGGGCATAGGCCAACACCAGCTGTATCCCCTGGGTTCACAAAAAGGGATGATGTAAGGACTATATTGAAAGCATGTGTCACACTGATCATCATAACCATGATGAAATGTATGTGCAGATGATTGTAAGGAGTTAACGTACTGATACTGAACTTTATGTTCTTAATGCCTTGTAGTAAAAGACAGGTCACTCAGACGTAGCATGCATTGAGACAGACTTCTCCAAACAGAAAGCAAAAGACACTTATCTCCTTGGTTGATCACTATATATTTATGTATCTTACAATGAAAGTCTATTTGCATATTGAGTCAAATGCTAATGACTAGATTGAATGCTGCAGGAAAACACAAAAACAGCAGGGGTTATCCTGTTTTTGAGCAAAGACAATGAATGACCTTTGGGGGGCATAGCTGGGGATACATCCTTCAATCTAGGAAGACAAGCTGCTAGCGGAGAATTTCAGCAATCCTTGAGGTAAGCTATCCAGTAGAAGACAAGGGAATGTCTTGTGTTATATTTTTGGCTCTAGAAACTGTGTAATGATTTCATTTCCTATTTAACCATTTGTTTGCAATATTCTTTCTTACTTTGATTTCAATCTCTGTTCTTTGATGATCAACTCATTCTTATTTTCACTATAAAGGTATCTAAGTGCTGTGTGTTAAGCGGAATGGAGATCCTGAGTTAAATCTTGTAAGCTAGTGTATACTCTTCCTTTGGGAGTAGAGTGCCTGAGAGTTCTGTGAGTGAGGGTCTGGGCATGCCAGAGGGGTGCTCAGAGCCATACACCAACCCCTGAGTCCTATCACTAATCTGTACAGAAAAAGCGAGGCCTGGAAGGCAGTCCTTGTGTTGCCACAGGCTGGTGGAGACTGGGCACTGAGAGCAGATTGTAGTAAGGTGCATCTCAACCCTGGATACCCCTGGGAAGCACCCCATCTCTTTACTCTGTTCCTTCTGTTCTTGCCTTGAGTTTCTCCATCTCCTATAGGAACTAAGGCACAGATCTTTGAAAGTAATTAGGCTTCTAACTTCCATTGATTTCAGTAGCAATTAGGAACCTAAACAGCTTTTGGAGGATCTGGGCCCAGGTCCCCTCTGCTGTAGGAATCCCTTTTCACAAGATCTCTCATGAGGTTTAGAATCACTCCCATTTTTCCTGCCCTCCATTTCTGCTCCTAGTTTCTGTCTTTTTTTGGGCCCATCCCAGCACATTGTACAGCCACTAGCTAAATGCTACCACTACTTGAGCACGCTAATACTAATCTATACTCCTGATATTAACCATTTCATCCCAAAAATCATAGCACACACTTCTTTCTCCAGCCCCACCTAGATCTATTTGGAGAAATAGTGGCTGGTCACTCAAACCCTCTCAGTAGTAGCTATGTTTCAGAGTCGCAGCTCTGTTAGTCTGTGTCTACAAAAAGAACAGGAGTACTTGTGGCATCTTAGAGACTAACAAATTTATTTGAAAATAAGCTTTCGTGGGCTACAGCCCACTTCATGGGATGCATAGATTGGAACATAAAGTGAGGAGATATATATACATACAGAGAATATGAAAAGGTGGGAATTCCCCTACCAACTCTAAGTAGCTATGTATATCATAGTAGCGTCCAAAGACCCTGCGGGGAACAGGACACTATTGTGCTGATTGTTGTACAAACACAGAAAATCCCTACCCTGAAGGGCTTGTGATCTAAACAGGCAAAGGGCAGGGGATGTGGATACAGCAAAGTATCTCAGTGCAGCAAATGTCAGAGGAAGAGCATTAAGCCCTTGGAATATTCCTTTTCTAACTGGGAACTTTAGAAATTGCTATAGTCAAATAAGTGTAAAAAACATTTCCCTCTCTGTGCCACTTGGTATTTCCAGAACACTTCATCCAAAGAACTACAGTTGTTCAGTGAACATTAATGAATGATAGCTTCACAGTGCCCTCATGAGTTTAGTAAGGATTTTATCCATTTTACAGATGGGGAAACTTTTCCAGCTCAAGACTCTGGCATGAACTCCCACAGGAATTCGGAAGCATCAAAAACCTCAAACCTTCCATGCTATGTGCAAAGTGCCTTCTGTTTTGCCTTCTCTAACGTAAACATCTAGCTCGGGTGTTGGGGAGAGAGAGTGTGAGATGCATACAGCTAAGGGTAGCATAAAATCCCTCCTTTACCTGTAAGGGGTTAAGAAGCTCAAATAACCTGGTTGGCACCTGACCAAAATGACTGAAAAGGAAAGAAGATACTTTCAAATCTGTGGGGGCAGGTTTTGTTTGTGCTCTTTGTTTGTTCTCTCTCTGGACAAGAGAGGGACCAGGCAGGAAAAAACATCTCCTAAAAACATACCTGAAATGAGCATCTAAGATTACAAACATTGTAAGTAATAGCAAGGAAATGCATTAGATTATCTTTGGTTTTAGCTGTGAATTTTCCCTATGCTAAGAGGGAGGTTTATTCCTGTTTTTGTAACTTTGAAGTTGAGCCTAGAGGGGAATCCTCTGTGTTTTGAATCTTTTTATCACCCTGTAAAATTACCTTCCATCCTGATTTTACAGAGGTGCTTCTGTTACTTTTTCTTTATAATAAAGTTCTTCTTTTAAGAACCTGATTGATTTTTAGTGTCCTAAAAATAAAGGGTCTGGTCTGTACTTTTATTAAAGGCAATTGGTTGGTATATTATTCGCAAGCCTCCCCAGGAAAGGGTGAAGGATCTTGGGGGATATTTTGTGGAAATAGGAAGTCCAAGTGGTCCTTTTTCTGAATCTGTGTCTAAATCACTTGGCGGTGGCAGCAATACCGTCCAAGGATAAGTAAAAGTTTTGTGCTTTGGGGAGGTAGAAATAAGCTTAGGGGGACTTTCATGTGGGTTCCCACATCTGTACCCAAGAGTTCAGAGTGGGAAGGGAACCCTGACTCTGTGTGTGCATACACACAAATCCAAAACAAAACACTCCGGTGTACGCATTTCTCCCGCAGAAGAGAGGATGAAAGAACAAATATGACGGACTAAACTCCATTGGAAGGCATTCATTTACTACAGTGATGAATGCCGTATAAACAGAAAAGAAGAAAAATTGAGTTACTTGCCAAAGATCACACAGTATATCTGAATCAAAGATGGGAAGTGACCCTTTGGGTTCTGATTCCAAGCCCCTTGATCTATCACTAGTACAATATACAAATGAAATTCTGGACCTTAAATTTAACAGTGCCATTGACTGGAAAGACTCAATTTACCAGATAAGCTGTGTCTTGCGCTTCTTTCCTTTCTCTTTTACAGTGGCCACCGCTTTAAAAAAAAAACAATATCTACCCCAATATTGTCCTATGTTTAGAATAGGAAATAACTATTACTTGAGGCCTAGTCTACACTACGCACTTAGGTCAACATAAGGCAGCTTACCTAATTATGTTGGTGTCTACACTACAACCTTGCCCCCACCAACATAATAACTCCACCTCCATGAGAGGTGTCAGGCTTATGTTGGTGTAGTTAGGGCAACGGACACAGTGTCTGTGTAGACGTTGTGTTACTTACATTGGCTGTTTTGCCAAGCCATGAAACTGACAATACAAGAAAGCCAGGCAGCTAGAGTCCACCTGTCTCCCGCTCTCCTGGAGAGCTGGGCAGCTGGACCCCGATCCTGGCTGGAAGCTGGGGCAAGAATGGATCCCGCTCCCAGCTGGACCCCGTTCTCTGGGGGTGAGAAGCCCCAGAGGCTGGACTGTATTCCCTGGGGATGAGAAAACCCAGCAGCTGGACCCCATTCCCCAAGGGCAAGAAGTCCTAAGTGGCTTCCCTCTCCTTTCAGAGAGAAGTGGGGAGGCGAGAAGCCCAGCTTGTGGGGCTGCTGGGATCCCAGCAGGGAGCTGAGCGACCAGGCTCTGAGCTCCCCATTCTGTCCCTCATAGGTTGATGAAAGCGCTCCTGGTGAGGATGTGCACCACTGCCCAAGAAGGGTAGTATGGACATGCTGTAAGTCAACCTCGACTTACATTTCTAGTGTAGACAAGCCCTTAGATACTACTCTTTAGTCAGCAATGGCTAAATGGTAAGTTATTTAATGGTGACCACTGTACCTCAGGGCTACATACACTCACTAGCAAAGTTACAGTCCTGTGTCAATGAATGTTATTTGCACTGCATGTTCTGTTGTAACATCTATATGAATAATGCCATCAAATTTGGAGTCATTTGTGATAGTTCAAGGTGTACCAAGTTTCCTTAACCTAAACAAATAATTTAAAAAAATAACTGCTGCTTTACCAGAAACTTCTCAGAAGAGGTTTGTTCTGTGGGAAACTTTCCTGTGGCCACCTGGGCTGATGTGAGGAGAATGTCTATCCTCTAGCACAGTTCCATATTGTAAAAGACTCCCAAGTCTGCAATGTATGGATTATCCAATGTTGGCCTGTTTCTGAGGGACTACTTCCATTACTTGCAGTGACGTGTATTGTGAATTTCACCCATTTTGTTATCTGTGATTTCCAAAAAGGGGAAGAAACAAGAGAGACATGTTACACTTTCACATGTTCTTCAAGAATTTCTAATTGTGAAACAAAATGTGACATAAAGGTGACCCCTGCATCACATTTGGCTCCATAACACTACAAGTTTTAATCCTGACCCAATAATTGCCTATTGATTACCTTCCTATTTTAAACAGTTTATTTGTACGCCTGGGAACTCCTACATCTAATCTTCATAGCTTTTATTTGGGATCATTTTTGTTTTAATTTTAAAACATGCTTTATAAAAATAGCTGAGCCTACATCCCAGTGGTCCTTTATGTGGAATGTTCTGGGCATACTTAAGGGTCGCAACTTTCAATTAAGCCCCTTATTCAACATTGACTGGGTTGTTTATAGGCTGCATGTGTCACTAAGATCTTGTAAGCAATGTATTAAGTCTTGAAAATGTGATATATTTGTCAACTATGGTACCTGGGGGTGATCTCCAGTGACTAGACAAGGAATGAGCAATATGAGGAAAGGCTGCAGGTGAAGTTACACCACCTTTTTAAAAAGCAAGATACAGAAGAGAGCAATGGGAGGAGGTGAAACGAGGTGTTCATAAAAAGCTGATTCCTCAATAATCTACTCATACCCAGACATGAAAAACAATAACGTTTTATGAAAGTGCCAGCAATCCAAAACTATATTTGAGTAAAGCAAGGAGAATGTGTTACTTGCAATTAAATGTGGGTGCTTGACTTAATTTCCTCTTACCATATATTTTGAAACTGTATTTCTTGTTCCTTGTAGGAAGTGAGAAGAAAGGTTTAGATTTAGGACAATGTCAGAGAGGCTCCATGACTTATATTTTTATATCTAGTTTAAAATAATACAGCATTTCTGTACTGCACCCAGCAGCCTTCACACAAAAATAACGGGGACCGTGAAGTAAAGGTGCGGCACATTCATTCTCCTCTGCATGGATAGTCTTCCTTCAAGTCTAATAACAAAATCATTTGTCTGTTTCTCTTACAGGCAGCCACAGAAGATCTTCATTATACTGACACCTGTTACTAAGGTGGGAGCTAGGGAAATAGTCTAGAACACATTGGTAAAGAAGAAACCCTTCACAAGCAGGTAATAGCACATTCGTTATTCAGTGGATCTACACTAGCTTCATAGATGTACTTGAAAGGGTCTGGTAAAGGAGGGGCACACAGGATACTGTGGCCAGTCCTTAAAACAGAGGCTAAAATACTTCCAAAGTTTCATTTCCAGCAGAATTGTATTTGACAACTGTGACGTTATTGATATAAACTGGGACCATATAGAACATGGTTGCAACCAGGGTTCTGTAGCGGCACTAAATCTTATGTAAAAGGGGGTCATATAAAATGTTTAAGACCAGGTTATGGGTTGCTGGTTATGATTATGGTGTCTATACGTATGTATCATTTTGTAGTTGAACTTATGAGTATTGGCTCTATACTGTCTGTATTTCAAATTTGTGCTGTGCTTCTGGGAAACATCCCAGACAAGTTGGTGTTAGCTCTGCCTAGCCTGCTTGATGGTCCATTAAGGACCATCAGCTATACAACTGACCCATTGAAAGAAGGCAGATACGCCTGTATCAGCAAGTAGCAGGGACTTGCCTATGGACTGCCAACTCATTTGTACTGTAATTTCCAGCAGTAGGACAAAGGAGGTTCTTATATGGAAAACTACGAAAAAGGCGATCCGTCATTTCGTCAAAATTCGGCTCCCTTTTTCAAACACTGGCTTTCTTACCTCTCCTTTGGAAAAAAAAAGGGAAAAAACAAAAAAAAAAAGCCCCCCCCTTTTTTTTTGCCCCCTACAAACTTGGAGCCCCTTTTTTAACAACAAAAGGGAACTGGGGAAAAATGTGAACTCCATCCCAGCACAGGACTCCAGAGACTTGATTTGTACCTGGAATTTACTCCATCATGCTACAACCTGAATAAGAACTTTGCCATTACTGTATGTAACTGATTCCATTTAACAATTCTTGCTTCATCGCTATCTTTTCCTTTTATGAATAACTTTGGATTTTAGATCTAAAGGTGGCACAGCGTGATTTGTCGTAAGATCTGATGTGTATATTAACCTGGTCTGGGGCTTGATTCTTTGGGATCGAGAGAACTTTTCTTTACTGGGGTGTTGATTTCTAACCATTCATTCCAGAACTAGTGAGACTGGTGTGATACTGGAAACTGGAGGTCTAAGGAAATTGCTTGTTGAATTGTGTGCCAGTGGGGTGAGGCCGAAGTCTCTTTGTCTGGCTGGTTTGGTTTGCCTTAGAGGTGGAAAAACCCCAGCCTTGGGCTGTAACTGCCCTGTTTAAGCAATTGGTCCTGAATTGGCACTCTCAGTTGGGTCCCACCAGAACCGCATCGTCACAACAACAATTTAACCATTCATTCTAAAACCCTGCTTCACCAAAACACTTAAGCATGTGATTAGCAAGACTTGAAGGTGCACTTACGTGCTTTGCTGAACCAGGGCCTAAGTTGTAAGGTGAAGAGGGTCCAAGAGAGCTATCCCACTGCAGTCCTTCCCTTCAGGCCTCTAACAGTTGCAGGAAGGGAGTTCTCCTGCAGAAAACACCTCTACACTTTATTTTCTAATATTTGTAAATAGGCATCAGCAATTCCCAACATATGGTATTATTCAGCCAATATGGTGACTTTAATCAAATATGGTATTTTATCTTGTTTAACCAGCCACAGTAAGCCTACACTTTTAAAAAAATGTGAATAGTGAGTTGACTGGCAACATGTTATAACTATAGTACCCAATAAACAGTGCACAGTTGTTTTATTCCTTTCAATTGCAGGGAGCATGGTGCAGTGGGGAATTGCTCTTTAACTACTAAGCATGATTATTCTTATGCAACAAAATTCCTACCTCGCACACTGAACATGTATCCCACCATGTCAGGTTTCAACCCTAGAGAATTTTTATAACCATGATATAAATCCTTGGAAAATGGAATTTGTAATCAAAATGCTGAAAAACAAGAACAGCCCAAGGTGGTAAGCAAAGAATGTTTCCAAATGGTATTCCTTTATACATTCTGTGTTCTCACTCGCCATTCATCTCTTAGCCAGGCCACTTAAACACACTATGGGGTGTAATGGGATAATAAAAACTTGCTGATGGTGCTGGTGCCAGCATATAAACCAAATGTCAAGTGTTTTATTTATTTATCCCCTTCCAATACAAGTCTTCTTAAAGCAGGTCTGGTAATTTACCAGCAGCAGGTATAATTTTATTGCCCATAATTAGATTTGGTTCACTGGTATTTCATTACCAGCAGCATACAGTACTGCAGTACAAAAGACAATTCAGAAAGGGTGCGTTAGCATCTCAAATGACATCCAGATGAGCTCTGACCTCTAATCTCCTATGAAGTGAAGGCTCATTACACATGCTCTATAGCAGCAAAACATCCCTCTCTTCATTTTTTGTGTGTGTGAGAGACTCCATTGTGTTCTCATGAACAGTTTCACAGAATGCGCTGGCTTATCTGAATGGCTAATGCTTTTCTGATATTTGTATCACAGACACGTTGCTACTGTACACTTCACTACAGCAGAAGCTGTAAAACTGAAATAACTTCATAAACTTTGATTTCATTAATATGGTGATTGGAATGCTGCACCTGGATAATTATGTTCTTCAAAAATCTTTTAAAACTCTCACACCTTTTTGTTTGTTTTTTGAGAGCTGTACTGAGTAGGTTTGTAAACTCCTGAGGAAGCTCTCAAAAATGTAAAAGTACTTTCAGCCAAGACCGCCTAGAGCTTATTTTTAACAATCTTATGTTAATTAAGCTTCATAACATCATTATGAGTTAGGTAAGTAAAATGGGCAACAAAGGTTAATGCCCATGTTTTCAAAAGTGGCCTCTGACTTTTGGTGCCTTTGTTTTTGGATGCCCAGCTTGAGATACCAAACACCAAAGCACAAAACACTTGAGAAGCCATTTTTGAACATTTGCCCCTAAGTAACTTGGCTAAGGCCACATGCAAAGGGAGGAACAGACCTGGGAATAAAACCCAAGAGTCATGCTCTGAGCAATAAACAATACTTCTCCCCTCCCAGTACAGTAGTGAAAGTCACAGTGCTTTCAGCTAAAATACACCAGCCACATTGTTCCACAGCCTACGTGAGAACAAGGGCCAATTATTACATTGCAGCCATGTAATTTGAAAGCTGTTTGGTTCATGCTCAAGCTGTTTGTGTGGCATCTTAGCAAACTCCTTTTGCCTAGTTCTGAACACACACAAACATCATTAAATAATCAGCTTCCCTATCTGTCTATTATTTTATTTAATCCTCTTTTGATTTTAAGCTCTTTGGGGCAGGGACCACATCTACCTCTGTATCTGTTCAGCACTTCATACATTAGATACTGACCAAGGTTTCTAGGCACTACTGTACAAATAAATACTGAACAATAATTTGAGGGGTAACCCCCCCCATCCTTTCTCAAGAGCACTAGCTGGACTAGAGCCCACAGCACTTCCCAGGGAGTGGTCGCTTAAGAAGGCCCCCATGACTTTTTGGAGAGACTCAGCAGCAGTGGTGACTGGCCGGAGCAACCTCCTCTACAGCCTCAGGAGCCCCAATCATGTCATTCCTAGGGGCAGTGTGATGCCGAAATCCAGCCTGGAGATTATGAAGGTGGATCACCATGATTAAGTGCTTATCTAACAGCATGGGGCAGAGTAGGGGTTATGGACATGTTGCACCTCCAGGTATCTTATGCCATGGCAGCATGAACAGGCAGAAGCCAGGACTGAATCAAACTTATATCAGACAAATCACACTGGTACCTCTTTATTCCACAGATCTGCTTTGTGTTTCTTTAGAGAAAACACTGTTTTCCTGCTGTTGGTGCTTCAGGGCTAGTGTGTTTGTATTGTGCCTAGCACCAGGGTATCTAATGTGAACTGGAGTTCATCATAAAACAGTAATTGTCAGAAAGCGCCAATTGCAGATTCCTCCTGATGGTGAATCATAGAATCTCAGGGTTGCAATGGACCTCAGGATGTCATCTAGTCCAACTCCCTGCTCAAAGCAGGACCAATCCCCAACTAAATCATCCCAGACAGGGCCAAGAGGCAGAAAGAGCAGATCTTGCTTTTCAGAGTCTACATTGACCTTTCAGAGTTAGCAGTCAGAATAAAACCTGTATATTAAGCAAACATGATATGGATGTCACTGGGCAAAACTATACTACACAATGCCATTTTTCTGACTCTCCAACTGCACTTCAAAGAGGAAAGAATGTTCTCTCAGTTCTGCTCAGAAAATCTGGGTGCTGAAATTCCCCCAGTCAGAGTAGAGGTCCCTGTATGGGAGACATCAAACTGCCAAGTTTAGATATTCTGCTGCTTGTGTGAAATCGACATCTGATCAAAGACCAACCATGTGAAATGTGTTTCTTGTTTTTGAAATAAATCTTTGTGTTTCTTGTTGCTGGTCCAACTTCACTGCAGCTTGTTTTCAAAGCAAACCTTGTTTTCCTCCCACCAGCGAGCTGCAATAAAGCCAGCCATTGTTACTGTAGGGCATAACTATTTTTTTTTTAAATCTAACCACTTACAACAAACAGTTTTCATCAGGTAGAAAGTCACTGTGTACATGCATAACCCAGGCACGTCCGGAACACAATAACCACTTAATGACTGTTAATTAAATGAAGTGAGACAGAACACTAAAGGAGTGGTACAGGGATTAGTTTTCAGAGTCACTGCTTACTAATAGTGACTGCAAATGAGATGGGATATTACAATAAAATTCTATTGTTGACAAAAATATTAACAGTAAATTACGACAGAGCTTTCATCTCGGCCTAGAAGAACAACTGGAGAGCATTAATATTGTAAAATTTCCCTTTAAGTACTGATTGCCAAGGTTAAAACCAGCCACCCAGAAACTATGGCACTCAGAGTAACTCAATATTTTTTTTCATTAAAAATTACTTAAAGAGATTTACATCTTTGCTTGGTTGACATTGCATTGTTCCCTTTGCAGTCTTTGAGCCCTGAAAATAGGTGCATTATGAGAGGGCCTGAACAAAAAATAATAATAATAATGCACATACATTAGTCCTGGAGAGTAATCCTAGTTCCAGGCATTCCCCTTGATGTTAGCTTTCTGTATTTATTTCACTCTATTTTTTCCATATATCTGTAGTTTATTAACACCGTATGTGATGTATTATATGGCTAGAGATGCAAGACAAGCACCAGGTATCAATAGGGATAAACAGAAGGAAACTGGGATGCAAGAACCTCGAGAAGATATTCAAAGAAAACCGAAAAGTGCTTTTTAAAAATAAGGCTCTGTCACTTCTATTTCATGTTTGCTCAACAAATTTCAAGCTCAGTGCTTTTTTGGGAGAATGGAACTAATACTTTGCTCATGTGTTAGCCCTCCAAATGGTCCAATTCCTAAAGCTTCCCCAAATGGTCTGAGCTGGCTAGTTATGTGGTGCTGGCTAATCTTCCTTGTGTCTCGATGCTAAATTGCATTAATAGAAGTTGAAAGCACACTATTTTTGGTGTTATTGTGCCATTTCAGACACTGTAGTTGCCCCAGAGCTATTCTGCAATCACTGATGGGAGAGAGGTAATCAACAGAACCATGATTAAGTGGGTGGTGTCCACAAAGTAATCCATCAGGACGTGGCCCACATGCTGAAAACATCTGAGAACCTGTGAGCTAGTGATTCACATTCAAAATTGCTACTAATATCTACATTGTTTAATCCTGCAGCCAAGTCTTGCTCACCTTAGTAATGCAAGGGGCCCAGTTGGATTCAATGGGGAGGGATAGCTCAGTAGTTTGAGCATTAACCCCCTAAACCTAGGGTTGTGAGTTCAGTCCTTGAGAGGGTTATTTAGAGATCTGGGGCATAATCAAGACTTGGTCCTGCTAGTGAAGGCAGGGGACTGGATTCAAGGTCACTTCCAATTCTATGAGATAGGTTTTATATCTCCATATATATTATTATCATTATACTCCTATAAGGCAAGGCGGCTTTGACCTGTGGTATACAAAGCTGATCTTCAAAATGTTCAGGTTTTCCTTAATGATTTGGCTGCCCATTTGTAATTTTCAAATTAGAGCTAGATTTTTCCAAAGAGCTCAAGGCAAACCAACTAGAAGGCCACTAAGATCCTTTATGGCCAGATTTCCCAAAGGGTTCAGCACCCAACATTCTGAGCTCTGTCTCTCAAAACTGGCCACTTTTTGTGTCTCTAAATGGGAGCCTATGCTCTTTGGAAAATCTAGCCTTTAGTGTTTGGACAGATAAATTTGCCATAAATGTCAGAGCTAACTCTTCTGCATCAGGAAAACCTTACTATGGTAAGTTCTCACCCTCCAGCACATCCTAGAAAAAAATAACTGTCCATAGAAATGCCTGCTCTGCATGCTGGAGGAGTTGGACATTTCCCCTAGATATATCGCTTTGCACACCAGTCGCCAGCTCTGCCTCTGCTGCTCCTTAGCCCCCTATGTGGGCTGGGTAGTAAGTGAAAGGCATGTGTGTGGAGGTTTTCTCTTCAGGAGAGACAAAGTAGGTGTGTCGGAGTAGGCTGTTAACATCCTGAAATGTTCCTTCCTATCAGTAAGTCATTATTGCTAAAGGCAATAAGGGAAACCTGCCAAATATAACAGCTAAAACCAACACCCTTGAAAACCATAATATTTAGAGGAAAAAAATCTGTGCTGTGGGGCCAGCTAACCCAAGCTGCCAAGTCTGCAGCTACAAGGGACCCTGGGTCACTGGGAGGTCCTCCACAAGGAGAGGGCTGGTTTGTGTCTGAAGCTCCAAGATGTTCCCAGTCTCTGTGTGCCAGCAGTACTGGCACTCCTGAGGAGGCCTCAGACGGGTGACCCTTTGCAGCTGGGCTCCCATATGCACCTTCTCCATACAAATCATTCATCCTCTGAAAATAAAATGTGTCTTTTATGTGAACTTGTATCCTCTAGCCACACTATCTGCCTCTAATATTGTGTCTGCCACCCTTCTATGGGGAACTGCTGCCCTAGACTGCTGGGATACTACTGTCTACAGAGAAATCTGAGATTTTTGGCCAAGTATTTCCAAAGTGACTTGTGATTTTGGGTGCCCAGCTTGAAATTCTTTTGAAAGGCTCTGGAATTCAGACAGTGCTGAGCACCTGACTCTAAAATCAGGGCCATTTCTGAGGCCCCAGCTAGGACCCAAAAACTGAGGCATCCCAATATCACTAGTCATTTTTTAAGATCTTGGTGTGATGGGATGTCCATCTCACACGGGACTGACAGGGGTTAAGGTGGCCAGGGAGGCCTATTAACTCAAGAGGCTGCACTTGGAAGAGGTCAGGGAGCAAGGAGCTAATTGAAAGCAGGCTCAGCTGGGCAGGAACAGCAGGGGCCTATTGCTGCTGGGAAAGGACAGTCACCCTCTGGGAAGAGGGAGAAGTGTTTGGAGGCTGCAGGGGTGAGCAGGCTGCTGTTGCTCTCTGGCGTGAGGGTGGAAGGTTTGGCGTTGGTATGCCTAGAGAAAGGAGGGGAACCAGAAATGTAGGAAACAGTCCAGGGAAGGAGCGGTGAGGGCAGAGAAAGGAAAGACCAGAATTGCTTGGTTGAGGGACCCTGGACTGGAACCTGGAGTAAAGGGTGGGCCCGGCTTCCTCCACCAGCCACTGCAGGCATGACATAGAGTGGAAGGATAGTGAATGGGGAGACTGCTAGTGCGGAGAGACCCTTTGGTACCCCGGAAAGGGGAATGATGAGTGACCTAGGTGGAGGACTGAGTCACGAAGGAGATGTTGCAGACCCTGGAGTGAGAGAGGAGCTGCAGACCAGAGAGAGGTGGTATGATGGAGTGCAAACTGCAGAAAGGGGAGTCAACCTCAAGCGCTAATCCCCACAGTGACCAGGAGGAGGTGCCAGCGCAGCGGTGAGTGGCACGCTCCATGACACTTGGCTATATGTTTCATCTGAGTTCTGCTATGTTTGCCATCTCTTTGTCTGCAGTGTGCTTGCTATATATAATATATCCTCCTAACACACATGGCTGCTCCTCTTGCTGGTACTGGTGTGGCATTCCCATGACTGGATGTTCAGGCCCTCTTGAACAAGAGTTAGCTCAATGCCTTTTGACAGCTCACTTGATTCATATAGGACTCTATAAAAACCTCTTGTAGAATCCACAGGTAGTTCTTAAGAGTTCCAATTAAAGTCTCAGTAACCTAAGTCCTCTCCAAGTAAGTCCAGATATTATCACTGGGTTCCTCAGAGCCACTGCAAAAGCAATCTTTTCTGCTCTACCTATGTCCTGGCAATCTTTATTCTACACTCTCTCTCATTTCCCTTATATTCCCATGTTCATTTTTATCTTCCTGCCAGACTTGCAATCCAGCTAGTTGTTAGACTATTTCCTCATATGGCCATACTTAAAAAGCGACGAGCTTGTATTTCTTGGTGCTGGTTTGTGGCATGCGAGGCTGCATGAAGGAAAACAAATGTTTCAGATGTTTGTGAAGACGCTGTCATGAGACAAAGCAGGGCACTTGGACCCAACATTAATACGTTTACTTGTGCTTGGACATACAGGAATCTGTTCATTCTCTCTGTAATGAATCTTTCTGTAATGAAGTTTCCACCCCACTCTAGCTTTCTGCATTGGTCTCTTGGGTTATGCTGCTCTTTGGATGCACAGGATTGTAGCTGTAAAGGGGATTTCTTCTTAAAACTACAGTAGCATCTCCATGCATCTCCTTCGCGTAACTATTCAATCTATACAACTTGGCACCTAGCTAACAGAACTGGCATATGGCACAAACCCCTTCCCTCCTTCTGGACCCTCACAGGACCCTGCCCAGAGCAGAGCTGTGTGGGAGCAGAGAAGGGTTTGGGAATCCCGTTCAGGGGGTTTGGACCCTATGCATGCCACAGAGTGAAGATTTGAGGGAGGGGGTCACCTCACAAGAGTTTGGAGGATTAGCAGATGTGTATCTAGTATGATGGGTTTGGTCACAGAGACTCCCCTCAAGACTGTCACTCCATGAGCTGAGATACCACTGAGAAAACCCTTCTGCCAGAACAGGTGCCCCTCCACTCCTGTCTTGCTGAGTTAGATACTCCAGCACAGACCCAGAGGTTGGGCCATGTCTTTGTGCAGTTCACTGAAACTGAGATTCACTCAGCCCAGGAGCTTCTCAGTTAACAAGGATTTTCCCAGTGCCCAGTATTCAGCCTTTCTGGGATCCTGAACCCCAAATAAATCTGTTTTACTCTCTATAAAGCTTATACAGGACAAATGCATAAATTATCCGCTCTATATAACACTGATAGAGATGCACAGCTGTTTGCTCCCCCTGGTGTTGATCACTTACTCTGGATTTATTAATAAACAAAAGTGATGTTATTGAGTATAAAAAGTAGGATTTAAGTGGTTTCAAGTAATAGACAGAACAAAGTAAGTCACAAAGCAAAATAAAACAAAACACACAAGTCGAAGCCTAATACATTAAGAAACTGATTACAGATACATCTCACCCTCTGAGATGTTCCGATAAGCTTCTTTCACAGACTAAACTCCATCCTAGTCTGGGCCCAATCCTTTCCCCTGGTACAGTCCTTGTTAGTTTCAGCAGACATCTCAGGTGGTGAACTGAGGTTTTCTCATGACTGGCAGCCCCTTTTTCCTGCTCCACCCCCTTTTATAGCTATGACACAAGGCAGGAATCTTTTCTCTCTGGGTCCCCACCTCTCCTTCTAAATGGAAAAATACCAGATTTAAGATGGATTTCATTATCAGGTGACATGGTCACATGTCACTGTAAGACCCTAGTCTCCATTCCCCACAGGCTGGCCTACATGTTCACAGGAAGGCTTTCAAGTAACTAAGGCCATTTACAACTGATTTTTTTTCTGGAGCATCTTTAATGGCCTCTACTTAATGTGTTTACATTAGTGATACAAGTTTATATCTTTTTGTCATAACTCCAGATATAGAAATAATACATGCAAACAAATAGGATGAACACACTTAGTAGATTACTAGCTTTCTAATGACACTATACAAGGGGTACTTAGTGTAAAGCATATTCCAGTTATGTCATATTCATAAGCATATTTCTATAAAGCATATGGAGAGCAACATCAGATCCAGTAAGTCTGAGGCTACCTAAATCCCATGCAGGGGCTAATGTCCAGCAGGGAAGGAGACAGGTACTGCAGATACCACTACAGCCTTAGGGATGTAACAGCTGCCATAATGTTGCGCTTGACCAAGTAGAAAGGAGTTATACTATGTTTAAGAGTCTAAGAGTCTAGGTACAAAGACTTGGTGAAAAGGTTAGACTTTCTCCCCTCCCCAGGGATAAAAATCACCCATTGTGGAGGCCAAGGCATGACCTGCTTAAGCCATGCAGATTCAAATTGGAGCTGGGCAAAAAGTTTTGGCTGGAACTTTTATTCAGCAAAAAATGGAGCTTCAGCAACACTGAAATGTTTTGTGAATTTATGTTTTTTGCCAGATTTGTTCATCTTGGGGTGGGGGGGATCTGAAAGTCAAAATATTTCATTTAGATGTCTTCTGAATGAAAAGTCTCTCTTTTTTCAGTTTGAAACCCCTTTTTATTTCCAAATGTCGTTCCATTTTATTTTTAAAATTCAAAAGCATTAAAATCACTCAAATTCACAAAACATTTCACTTGAAAGCTTTTATTTGACCTGAAGAGGATTTCTGTTGACTTCCTGGTTTGTCAAAAATTTCAGAAACAAAATTGTTTTTGATTCAACCGCAAACCATTTTTTTTCAGACATTTTGGAATTGCCCGCTAACCGAAAAATCCATTATTCTCACAGCTCTAACTGAAATGGTGCATAGACCATGTGTTAGCTCTGCAGGAATACAAATATTCGCCCCTTATGACAAAAGAGACGCATTCCCCATTTGCGCAGTTCAGAATGGATCTGCAAACATTAAAGACTTTTCTTTACAAAAAATACTATTTGTATATATGAGAGGAGCCCCACACACACATTGTGCCACAGTGTGCAGTACTGAACTTTCTAGAGACAATATTTCTTACGGCAATTGCCAAGCCAGCTCTCTTTTTTTTCTTTATCTGGGCTTTTATTAACACATTGCTAGATCTTTCTGTCCAAGTGCACCTGCTGCACAATGAATGACATGCCACCCCTGGGAAATTAGGGGGATAGTGCAGGCTGAGGAATAAGGGGAAATGAATTAGACAGCGTAAGTGTAGATGCTTCACATTGCTTGCTACTTATCCAGACCTGTTTGAATGCATAAATAGGAACCTGTTCCTGAAAACAAGGGATATTTGTTATAGTTACAGAAGTCAGCACGGAAGTTATATTAAGCTACAGGGCATAACAGTAACACAATATTTCATTTAAAGCCCCTCAGCAAACTTAAACCAACCAGCCAGTCCCAGCTGGGCTGGGAACTCTTTTCTAAAGCCGACTGTGAACACCTTTTGAAAATCAAAACTAAAAATTAGAGATCCCCTTTTCTTTAACAATATTGGGGCAACGCTTATTTAAAATCCCCAAATGTGAGGCCTCCTTTCTGCGCATACAAAATCTACATTTGCACAACCAAATATTTCTGTACACACGTAAGATGATCACTGAATATTTAGGCCTCTGGAATAAATTTTCAAAGGTCAGCATAATGTGTGCACTTCCAGATACGAACATTTGTTTTCACAAACTGGGTAATTGTTTACCTACCAGCTACCTGGTTTCATAGGCAGTTACCTGTTTTGTACTTGCAAATGCAGATTTTTGTGTCTATATTTGTATAGGATCAGCTGTTGTGTTCACCTTTAAAAATTTAGCCTTTTTTAAAAAAAGTCAAATCTATTAGATTCCAAAGTTCTAGGGACCAGCATAATTAGTATTTATTTCCTTTCATTTCTTTTCTTCCTCTTCAGCCACTCAGATAATTTCCCCCTTGAAATATGACAGACAAAGGAGAAGAACTTGGAGAAGAATCACTCTTTACACATCAGGAAGTGCGGCCTGGAGAGGTGAAGTGACCTGCCCAAGGTCTCTCAAAGTCTGTGGCAGATCTGAGAAATGAACCCAGATCTCTGGAGTCCCATTCCAGTGCACTAACCACAAGTTTATTGAAAATATTGGATACTTCAAGGTTTGTGCCATGTTGAGCACAAATACTGGTTGCTGGTTCTTGGTCAGGGGAACCTAATTAAAAAGGCTCCTTTTTCCCTCTCATCCTCTTTATGCACCTGTCCAGGGGACAAACACCACCTGATCCTTGATGACTCAATATCCACACCTGGATAGTAGCATTTATCTGTTTGATATCTTGGTTAAGCTTTACTGACTTAGTGTTCTTGCCTTGACTTCACACTGGTGTAAATGAGATCAGAATCTGGACTACTGTGTACCTGGCACGTGCATACAGTATATACACTTTTTCTAATTTTTGAACATTTACTATTAACATTACACACAAAAGATCTTTGGTTAAATATTCATTCAGTCATTTTGATTTTGATTGTTAATCAGCACATCTAACTTTAGGTGCTCAGATATCTCAGTGCTGGGCCCCAGGACAAAACCCTAAGATACATCTGCTGTGTGAGAAGACTTGAAAGCAGGGATTTGTCATCTCTTTGGATAAATGCGATAACAGAGTGTGCAAGTTTTTACTGGACATGCAATTCTATTTACCAGGACAGGTAGATGTTTTTCAGAATGGTGGGAGAAGACTGCAGCTGTGAGACTCTTGTTTAAATCAGTTGGACAATAAACTCAAGCAGTATGAAGTGTAGCACTGAATTGAATACAAGAAACTTGACTGTGTTTGCCAAATGGTAGCCAGACACACCCATGACAGCCTGCTAGCAGGGTGCTCCCATCTTGTGTGCGATCTGCATGCTACCAAAGGGGAGTTAAACAGGACTCTGAAGGTATGGCTACACTAGAATGTTTATCTTGAGTTAATTAGTTACCCAATTAACTGAAGGTAGTTAACATATTCATAAAGGCTAGACACTCCCCAGATGTCTGTTCCAGGATATTTGTGGTTTACAGCTCAGGGTAACTGCCTGTAGGATTAGTTGTAGGGTAAACCACAAGTATGTGTATCATGGCCAAATATTTGGGGAGTGTCCAGACTTAGCCTTTACAAACACAGTCATTATTAATCATGTTTATTATGGTAGTCCATAGGGACCAGTCAAGATCAGGGTCCCATTGTGCCAGGCACTGAATTAAGACAGAGCAGCAGACAGTCCCTGCCTTGGATATGTCTACCCTGCAATTAAACACTGGTAGCTGACCTGTGTCAGCTGACTCAGGCTCAAAGGGCTCTGGCTAAGGGGCTGTCTAATTGCTGTGTAGACATTCATGCTTTGACTGCAGCCCAAGCTCTGGGACCCTCCCACCTCATAGCCCGAGTCCGAATGTCTCCACCACAATTAAACAGCCCCCCGAGCCTGAGTCAGCTAGCATGGGCCAGCCATGGGTTTTTAATTGCAATTGTAAGTGAGGGAATGGTCCCACTATTGTGGGGGACTTTTCTGGCTTATACACTCACCGGTGAAATGGACTAGCAAAAGGATCTGAGCCCTCACTCCCACTTCCTTTACTCAGAGGCCAGCTTGACCTCAGGGGCTCCTCTTCCACTCTCCTGTGTGACAGAGTCCTCATAACCCCAACAAGGCTGGACCCAAGACTCCTGGGGGGCTCAACCCCCAACCTTGTCGTGGTCACTTAGGGAAGGGGCTAGGGTGTCTCCACTCTGGGGTGCTCTCTCTGCACTAGATGCTTCCCTGACCCACTGATAATACATAGAGTTCAAAGCAAATACAATTTATTAAACAGCAACCAATTTTAAAAAAAGGAAAAAATGGGAAATGTGAAAGGAAAACATGTCACTCTGTGGCCCAGGGACATCACAACCAGCGTCTCTGGAACATAAGGGAAGTTCAGTCTGTTCCTCACACGTCCCAGGCTGCCTTCTCAGGCTCTGGCTGTGCTGCAGGGATGCTGCGGGTCAGACACTTGCTCTGGCGGTGGCTGCATGCCCTCAGGCTCTAGGTGGCAGGACCCTTCTCCCCAGCACTGCCCCCGCCCCATCAGGGTTCTGATCCCTCTCCAAATCTGGCCTGCAAAGCATCTTGGCTCGGGGCATCTCCCTGCCCTGGGCCCACTGCCCAGGGTTCCCCTCACTCTCCCTAGCTGCTCTCTGCACCCGGCTCTGCCTCAGCTCCAGCTCCACTCTGCCTCCAGCTCCCTGGGCTGCTTCTCTGGCCCCTGTGGCTCTGGTTGCTACAGCTCTTCTCCGAGCACAGGTCTGCTCTGTGACTGTGCTCCCAGCACTGACCTGCTTCCTGAGCTGCTTTTCTGGCCTCTCTGGCTGGCATAGCTCTGCTCCCCAGCTCCACTTGGTCCCCTGCTTTCCCCTTAGCTCAGTCCCACTCTGTCTGACCCAGCAATTCCAGCTCACACACAGGACAGGACCCTCCTGACTCCTTCATTAACCTGCCCATCCTGTCAACCAGGTGACCTAGAGCTGGCTGTGTGTAATAGCCCAGTGTATTGTACTGTGTGTGATTGCTAGCAAGCACTCTCAAGGGGAATGCTATTGTTTACCCAACGACCGTTAATGGCTCTCTTAATGAGCCTACTAAAAATGCGAACTGCTGAAGCAGGCAGGAAGAAAAAAAAAATTTCTGTCTGCACTTTAAAACCAATCTCTGCCTCACTGCTAATCCCTAGCAGGGAAAAAGAAAAAATTAATGTAGCTATGGCTTATGGATTTATACTTCCCAATCCGCTGCCACCATGTCATAGTATTAATCCTCAATTTGAACATTAGAGTTCAAATATGAAGTACTAGCATGAAGTTCGTTCTCTATAGCTTAATCTTATTCCAGCTAGATCTGATAGGCTGCACCAGCCAGATTCCCCTTGGATGCTAAAACAGGGGAGAAAAACCCTTCCCCCCCTCCTTCCAGGCTTGCCTCTTGGTCTAGCCTGCGACAGTAACAAGAAAACCGGTTTCTCTGCTTCCCAAGAGATAAAAGCGTCTCTTCCCTCAGGACAATTGAGATGCAAAATACCAACAGCTTGGCTTTGCCTTCCCCGTGCGCTGCCTTCCGTGAGGGAGACAGATACCTGATACAGAGGTTTCAACTTTCTTGCCTTACTAGAAAAAGAAACTCCACAAGTTTTTGAAAAAAAGAAAAGCTTTATATAGAAAAGAGACAATACAGACTAATAACTTGCATAAACATTATAACAGGCTCCTACTTAAGAAAATCTGAATAACCCAGTCTGATTTAAAAAATAGCCAATTTTTAAATAGACCAGCAATCACACACAGTAAGTACAAAGCAAAGCATATCATAGCCGATTTTACTTTGTTTCCGTTTTGTACTCACTGCCCCTTAGTAGAATGAGAAGAAGATTGGAATCAGCAAGAGTAGCTTGTTCCTCACAGCCGAGGAAACAAACAAAGACCCAGCAATCCACATCTGTAAATACAACCCACCAAGCTCCTCATAGCCCGTTGCTTTGGGGTTCCTTTGTACTCACAGACTTTTGGTATAATATTTGAAATAAGAAGGAGTTAGGAGGAAACCTTGTTTACTCACAGCCGAGAAAACAAAAAAAGACCCCGAGTATACAAATTCCCGCCCCTGACTTTAAACAATCCAGTTCTCTGATTGGTCCTCTGGTCAGGTGTTTGGTTACCCTTTCCAGGTAAAAGAAACTTAACCCTTACCTTACCTACCTATTTATGACAAGAGCATTGGCCTCTCCCCATTGTTCCTGGGGACTGTCAGTCTCAGGGTCCAGACTTCCCATTTGACCTTTCCCCTTTCTTTTGGTACTGGCAGCTAGCCAACCGAAACTCCCCCACTGAGTTTTAGTAAGGGGACAACAGTCTCCTTACACAATGTAGACATACCCTAAATAGCCAAACCAAATCCAGGGTAGAGGAATGTGATATAACACGCAAATAAAGTGAACAATATGGGGGTGGCAAATGTTATGCTAGTGCTCTGATTTTGGGGACACGGTTAGTAAAGTGGGGATTAGCTAAGGACAAGAGAAGGGAGAGGGGACACTAAAGGA
Source organism: Chelonoidis abingdonii (assembly GCF_003597395.2). Lineage (NCBI taxonomy): Eukaryota > Metazoa > Chordata > Testudines > Testudinidae > Chelonoidis > Chelonoidis abingdonii. The sequence goes on along the minus strand of NC_133770.1, from coordinate 33,404,221 downwards.
AAAGGGGGGAGGGGAGGAAACAGAGGAGGTACAAGGGGCAGAGGTGGAGTGAGACTGAGGTGAAGACAGGGCCGGCTTCAGATACCAATGAAGGAAGCAAGTGCCTGGGGCGGCTAACAGAAAGGTGCAGCACTCCATCCGTTATTGTGGCAGCATGTCCGGGATTTCAGCGGCAGCTCAATCGAGTTTTTTTGTTTGTTTGTTTTTTGATTCACCGCTTAGGGCAGCAAAAAAGCTGGGGCCAACCCTGGGTGAAGAGACAGGGGAATGGGTAGGTTGGAACAAACAGCCAATCAGCAGAAGGAAGAGCATATCAAGAGTGAAAACTGCAGAAAATACTTTTGACATCTATAGCTGTGAATCCTTCCTTCAACAACTTCTGCAGCTGCTCTGGCTGGCCCTTCCCTGCCATTCTTTCCACAGTCCCACAAGGCTGGGCAGGGGATTGCCATGGGGTCCAAGTGCCCCTGGAGCTCCAGGTCAAGAATGGGATATGTGGGTCCAGCTGTACTTCATTTTAAACCTTCTGTTCAGCACTCTTTGGGTGAGCTTGAGCTCCACCACCTTGTTTTAATTGGCAATCATTTAACTCAAGGCTTGTCTACACAAGAGTTGCTATCTTAGGTGAATGAAGGAGAAGCCCCTACTTTGACAAAAGGATCCTGCTAAGCTTTTTCTAGCTGGACATTGCCCTTGCCCTCTGTGTAGGAGCAGTCTTCTGTCTAGAACACAGGACTGGGAGTCATAAGTTATGGGTTTTATTCCTCGCTTTGTCTCAAACTTCCTGTGTGACCTTGAGCAAATCCCTTATTTAACTGCTCTGTACCCCTGTTTCTCCTCTGTAAAATGGGGATCATAATATTGACCTATCTCACCTTTGTGTTATGCATTTTAATGAACTGAAGTTCATAGAAGTTCTTTGAGGTGGGGGGTGCTATCCAAGTACAAAGAGTGCCCAGATCCCATGATATCAGGTGCTTTGTCAATGCAGTACTCAGAAATGTCTTCTAAAATTCCAAACACCATTGCAGCTAGGCCCTACATGCAGAATTACCCAGGCTTTCTGAGGATTGTCAGGTATGCTAATTATTCTCTTCCCTTTCAGAGATTCATCAGGGGATCTAATCTGGATAGTTTTCTCATCCTCTCATTCTTTAAAAAAAAAAAAAAAGTACCCCATGCATGTATAGATGTAAGAAGTCAGATATTTTTGAAGCTTCCTTTTTCAGGAGGTAACCAGTATACAAGAGAGATGACTCTCTCTTTAAAATTAAACTGAGAGTACAATAGCAGCTGTAAGACATGAGTACCTCCAACAATACAACAAACAGAGAACTAGATTTCCCCCATTATGTCAAAGAAGCCAAGCTCAGCCAGCTGTAAAGGAAATAAGGAGTTTACAATGTCAGTAAGTTCTGATGTGCAAATTTCCTGTCTGGCTCCCCCGGAAGATTAGCAAAACTTGAGCAAAGGCTACATATATTTGTTTTTAATTTAGTTGTATTTTATTTTTCTGTTTTGGTGTCATGGTTGTGAAAAAGAAATGCATTCCAGGGAGAGAAGTAAGAGGAAACTGTAACTGAAAAAACAGGTCACGGGAAACTGATCATGCACTTGCTAAAGAAAGAAAAGCTCAGAGATGCTGGAACATCCCTAATGTGATGTTTGTAATTTTGGCCACGTAAAACCACATTTTTGCAGCTTTGTGCCACCATTTTCGCTCTCTCAGATAACTAATCGGTTTAGCTGAGGTTCACCGTAAACCCACAACTCCAGTTTGCCCCCTGAGCATGCTCTGTTCCCATTCAGAAAGTGATTCTCCCCTAACATACTTTTTCAAGTACAATAAATATCTTTATTAAAAGAATATGTGAATTGCCCTATGGAATAGGATATGCATATTTTTGTTTCTCCTGGGGTTTATTTGACTGGTCTGTGTAAGCAAGAAGAAAGAATTGTACGTTCTGGAGCTCTTGCAATACTTCTCTGTGCTCTACTAAAGGATAAAGGATTATTTAGTCAAGCTGTGGGCAGAAATGGACTTCACCGGCCTATGAACTCGACATATCCTGTGCCCTGACTGTCCACTGAAATCGGGACTGTTTTCCCAGCTGCTTCTGGGCCTCCTGTGACTGACAACATTGGAAAGTGAGAGAGAGCCACATGAATCCAATTGCAAGGGAACCACATGAGCAAGTTCAGACCAGTGTAGAATGAGACATGCACTTAGGTCATTGTGGTGTTCAGAATAGTACAGGACCATAGTAAAGCTTTGTGGTCTACAAGGAGCACTGGAGAATCCAGGTCTTCTCACTCATTAGCCATGGAGGTCTCTTCATCATTAGGATGATCTCACTAAAACAGAAATTGAGAGTGATGAGATTTATCTTCCTTGCTGTAATCAGGTCTTTTTCTAACTGCTTGTTTCCAGTTACAATCAGGGAGCCAAGTCGGGGTTTTAGCAATGTCTAGATTCAGGATTTCTTAGGTTCATGAAATTCTGGTGTGGAGTCTGCTCATTTGTTCAGCTTCCTGGGAAATGAAAAAGCAGAGTGAGATTTCACAGCACTCGGATTCTCCAAATGTTTGAAAGCGTCTTTTATTAATATGAATCTTTTGGCAGCTTCTCAGATACTCCATAACCCCTCTTTAATCAGTCACTGTCTTAGAGCTGACTCCTGCCTGGCCACAACCTGCATGGCCTGAGCACAAATGAGATGGAAGAACTACTACTGGGCTCCAAGCTACTGGTAGGGTAAACAGCTGGCTTGCTTCAAAATTCGTACTGGTCTGTTGATTTCTGTGCGGAAGACTCTCATAATAAATGCCCTTATAAAGATGTGGAATAGGAAAAACCTTAATTCTTATTCTGTGGTGTCATGGTCCGCCTTTCGGATCCATAGGATAAAAAGATCCAGACTGCATGGTTCTGGAGACTGTCACTTACCACTGTAGTTAAATCTGGGAAGTCAGGCTACCAATACTACAAATTGTTAACATTTTACAGGTCAGAGTTGCAAGACGAGGAATTGGCCCAATTTGAGATTCTTCCTATCTCCCTCAGCTGTCTATTTCTGCAGCGTTAATTTAACCAACAGAAGATGGATCACTGAACTCAACAACAGAGAGGTGACTTAAAAAATAAAATACCCGCCCCCCATACACCTATAGCCATCTTTTTTCTTTCTTCCACTCACAGTACAGGTCTTTCTCAATTGGATATGATCCTATCTGGTATATCCATCTCCAAGCCAACTTTCCTGTGTTTCATTGAGACTCCTGCCCCCCATTGCTTCACAAAAGCAGACAGAAAAGGAAAACTTTCTCTGCCTTTACAGAGGGGTCTTCATATTCTGATTGGGCAACATGTTCCATTTTCTCTTCTGGACCCTTTCTTGCCTGTGACAGGGAAGTTGAACTTCTTTTCTTTTTTTAAATAGTAGTCCCTAGGCATCTAGATAAAGAATTGCTCCTAGCCTCCAATAAGGGCACATGCTTTAGGGTCCCTCTTCCCACAATCACTGAATAACTTCTACCAGATCAATGAGGGTCCATTTTTGCCTCTAATTTCCTCCCATTTCCCATGAATGCATAGTGGCTACATAAATAGAAAACATATTTCTCTCTAAATTGAACACAAATTATTACCTGAGGGAACCTCACATACTCTGCTCTGTGACACACTGTATTTATTCTGTGGCTATCAGAAGGTTAATGGTCATGTATGCTGTTAAAATTACTGCTATGAGGATCACTGTTTTTTAGATTAGGTTTGGAGTTGTTCCACACAGATGTGTAAAGTAGATTCTTCATAGCCAAATTATGTATTATTGGCATTGACTTTCCTCATAGGAACCTCTAGCTGCTGGCGTAGACTGTCTATATTCTATCAAATGCAATAACTGCACAGGAATAAAATATTCCTCATCTTGTTTGCTGTCTGTGTAACCATGTAAAATTTCTCAAACATTGTGGATCACTTTGCTTTCTTCTCATTTCACCATTAAGACTGAGGTGAATAGAAATGTTATGCTGCATTACTTTTTAAAATGCTAATGATCAGCTAGAATATCAACGATTGAGTGAAGAATATTATCGTTTGCTATTTTTATATAGTCACCCTCCTCTGTGAAAGGAACTAGTATTGTAAGAACCAAGAAAACCAAAGCAAAGAGAATTAGAGGCAGGACACAAACAATTCAGTCTACTCTTACAGCTTCTGCTGTGAAAATTTTTTTGTGGAAACGTGTTGCCTTAGGCATTTCAAAAGAAACTGTGGGGTGGGGGGAGAATAATCTCAATAGGGTTGAATGGGTTGTTGTTTTTTTTCCTTTTTGAACTGGCTTTTTTGTTTCAATGTTTTTAAAAATCGTATGAAATTTGAAATGAAACATTTTGATTGACACAATGTTTTGACCCAAAATTACACGTTTTTCTGAATTATGGTTCTTGAGAAATTTCTGATTTTTTGGTTTTTGTTTCATTTTTTTTTCAGTGCATTTTGGAAATGAAGAAAATTTAAAATTGGGACCCTCTCCCTGAAACATAAAATCCAGTTCACATACAGCTCTCCATCTGTTTTACTGCATTGATGTTATCTACACTTACTGGCACATCCCTTTATCCATAACTAAACTTCTTAGTTATTTGGAAGGACTGGACAGGTCTAAACTAGGACACTGTCTTCTCACAATTTACAATGTGTCTTTACAGGGGCTGCGAGTAAATACTCCGGGTATGTCTACAGTGGCAAGTTTCTGCACCACAAGTTATACCACTTTTATTAAAATGCTGGAATTAAACCGCTGTTGCATGTCCATACTGTGCTCCTTGTGATGCTGGAGTGCATCCACAGTAGCAGATCTTGCAACAGCAAAGACAGCAGTGCATTGTGATAGCTATCCTACTGTGCAACTGGCCACAGGGTGCTTTTGGGAAGAGTTTGCAATGCCTCATGGGGCAGGCACAGTGTCACATGATGCAGGTTTCCCAATCCCATTGTTCCATGGGCATCCTACTACTTTGCCAGCTGCTATTTATGACATCAAACAACATCTGATGTGAATCCAAGCCAAATCAAATATAATCTTTGAGCTGCAAAGTACAGCCAGCCAGCAGCCATACCAAAGCAAGCAAAAATAGAGCTCCGGATGTACTGTTCTGGGCAGCACACAGGATGAAATGACTAAGAGCCAGAAGGCCAAATCCTGAAGTCCTTGTTCAGGTTTTACCCAAGTCCTTACTCAGAGAGACCTCCCAGTGACTTAAAAACTGGTTGAGGACCTGGACTTCAGATTTTATAAAGAGATATGTCTGAACAGGAAAGCCCTTTTAACAGATGCCCATCTCTGTTCTAGCTTTCTACAAAGAAGCCATTATTAGAAGATCAGGGTTGGAAAGGACTATGGGAGGTCATTTAGTCCAACCTCCTACTCTAAGTAGGACCAATCCCCAGACAGGCTTTTACCCCAGTTCCCTAAATGGCCCCCCTCAAGGATTGAACTTACAATGCCAGGTTTAGCAGGTTACTGCTCAAACCACTGAGCTATCTCCCCCTAGCTAACTATCTACTAGAGATGGGCAGGAAACCCAACTGTTCTAACTTACTGCACAGCTCTCCCCAAGTGCCTATGAACTATTCAGCAGCAAATGAGAATTCCCAATGCTCCAGAGACTCCCACCTTCAGTCACCCCTTGTGCTGGGATGTGTGATAGGCCTGTGTATGAAAGCCTATGGCAGCCCACAAACCTGTGTGGGATGGGTATGCAAACCCCACAATGAGCCAAAGGGGTTAAAAGGCAATGCTGGGCCTGTCAAGCATCCTCAAGCTTGACGAGTGGATTACAAGGAGCTCAGAAGCCCAGGTGGACAGGCTGCAGGAAAGAAGAATCCATTTCCAGGAAGCCAGACTGAAGTGTGTGGTGATTGCAGAAGGCTCCACCTTATTACAGGGACTATAGTGATCCATAGGTTGTGACTAACCAGTAACTTTATGACAGAGGTAGGGTGCAAAGGGAAATAGATTTGAAAACATGGAATCCCAACTGGTAGTTCAATATCTCACAACCTTCTAAGTGGGACTGGATATACATTGGCTTGGAGCTATCTTTTCCTCAAGGCCGCCCTGACCCACCCGAGGGGGCAGTCACCATTGCAGAGAGTCCCTGGCAGCATGGCTGGACTGCCTTGGGCTGACAGGAAGTGCTCTGAGGGCTGGTGGAGAGTTATGGGATCAGAACAAGTCACCTGCTGTGGTTGCCCACGTATCCATAAAGATCCTTGGGAACTTGCCAGCTCTGGGTCCTATGGTCTATTCCACAGGAGGGAGCCCTATCTAGCCCTCTGACAAATCAGTCAGGAATTCTGTGAGGGGATTCTCATGAAGATTTCTTCTCCCAGAGTCCTTTTCCATGGGTCTTACATCAGAACATGGCACTTTGGGCCAAAAGATTTAGTTTTAAGCTGATTGAAAAATGGAATGACCATTCTGTTTAAAAATTGTTTCCATTTTGCAGAGTTTGAAACTCATTTGTTTACAAACAAATATTTTTTTTTAAATTTAGCTTTGAATTTTCTTCCCCCTCTACTCTTCTCTCTTTTGCCTCCAAGTGCAATAAAATTAATGATAGCTAGAGTTCAGGGGAGCTCCTTCACTTTTTCTTTTGCTACTCTAGAACTTTTCAAAGTTTTCTCTGAAGTTTTGGAAAGTTACAGAATGGAACAAGGAAAAAATTGATTATCTTTTTTTAAAGTGAGGAACCAGATGAGAAACCTGCAGTCAGTGGGAGGAAAATGGTGGTGGGGGGAGAGAGAGAGAGCGAGTTGGAAAGGGGGGGAGAGAGAAAGGGGGAAGTGAAAGAAAATTCACAATCTTCAGTTTCAACAAAAAAAATTCAAAATAAAGATGGACATTTATTGTGAAAGCTTTTAGTTTTAAAAAAGGTCATTTTCATCAGAAAATTAGAATGGGTTCAAATGTTTCATACAAGCTTTATTCTGCCCTAGATTTTTTGTGCAAAACCCCTACTCATTTCACTGGTAGATCTGCTGTTCAAGGGTAGCATGGACCCTAACTTTAGACCATAGTTGGCTCATAGACCATAATTACAAATGTATTCATAACTGGAACTTCAATATCTCACAAATAACTAGTCTAATCCAACTCACACTTCATCAAATAATATTGAAGATTAAGAAGACCACATGTGCAGAATAGCAGACAGAATGAACCCTTTTGTGGAAGGGCTTGATCACAACATGTAACACGAAGTGTCTTTCAGCCTTAACTGTGACATCACCACTGCAGGTGTAGAACTACAACCTTTTTATGGGCAAAATAGAACCACATTGTTTTTTGTCATGTAAAGAGCAAGACACAGGAATGAGAGGAAACCACACAGGCACAGTTGGGTCCCAGCTGATGGTAATACCTACCTATGAGAGATCAAAGCACTGTATGAATGAGGTCAACCTCATTATACCCATTTTATGGATGGAGAAACTGAGGCACATGACTTGCCCAAGGTCACCTAGAAGGCCAGTGGCTGAGCTGGGAATCAAACATTAGTCTCCTGAGTCCCATTCCAGTGCTCTAGCCCTAGGCTATGTTTACTAAATGGCCACAAATATGCAAGGCCTAGCTACATATTTTCTGCTACTCCAACTGGTTTCTGATGGCTTCCAAAACACAGGCCATAGTGAGTTGCATTGGAGGACTCGAACTATTTAAATGGCTGCAACCCTATTATTACACATAGAGAAAGCACAAAGACTGTTTAACAGTGCTGCATGCAGTTCACTGGTTGGAGTCAAGGCTCAGAACCTGAGTTTTTCTGTACACATGGTGGGAGTGAGGTTTAAAATGTAAAGTGGCACTAATTAGGTTTTATAATGTGTTAGCTTTTCTCAGTACATTGGCCAATAGACCATCTTGTTTTCAGAAACAAAAGCTTGTCGATTACTTTAAAATAAAAAATGAAAGCTAGTCATTCCTATGTCACACTAACTTGAGGCAAGACAGATTTAGCAAACTCCAGGACATGGCAAAGATGAAAGACATGACAAAGAAGTCAACATTTCTGAACCTCTGCCTCTTAGCCAATGAATATGAACCAACAGCATTGATGGTGAAATAAAATAATGAAAGGAAATTCACAGGGCAACATCTGTTTCAGTGTCAGAATTCATTAATAGGAAGAAAGGGAAACAACAGATACACTGTGATTAGAAGCAAATGTGTCACTCAGGTCCATTATTTTCTGTTGCTTGCAACTACATCCAACAGATCAAACGAATCTGAGGCCAGCCAAAGAGTATATATGAAGCTTAAGTGTATTATGGTACTCATTATCCTGTATGCAACCCTCTCTAAAGAGTTTGTTCTCTAGCCATATACATGATCACAAATGTAATAAAAGTGGGAACTGCTGAGAAAGCAACGGTCTGGTATGGTGATATCATCTATACAGTAAACAAATGTCAATGCAGAGTTATAAATAATCTTTTTATAGTAATCTTGAACTGATCTGATACCAAATGTGAGCAAACTTCATGACAATTCTTTTGCTTTGAAGAAAGGGGAGAATAACCCACAATATAAAGTTAGATATATTTATATAGGTGCTTCTCAAGTGTAATGTACATTTCAAAAAATCTCATTGCCTCTGTCAAGTGTCTTGAGGCCTGCTCCAAGTCCCTCAAAGCCAAAGGGAATCTTGCTATTGACTTCAGCAGGTTTTGATCAGGTCCTTAATCTGCAGTCAATCAGTCTTTAATATTGTGATGCCTTTTTGACCCAAGCAGTTAGCCAATATTCAGGATCCAGTGAGTTGCTTTGGTTAGGAGGAAAAATTGTTGATGAAGTCAGGTATTTCTTTGGTGCAATCCTGTTCATTTTCAAAGAATGTACAAAGTTCGGGTTCCGTGAACATAGCAGGAAACAGTTGCTTACAATTCCAATCCCCTTTCCAGCCAGCACTTACCCCAAAAGCCCTCTCTAGGCTTTTCTCGGGGTCTCTTTCCCAGTGCTTGTTCTGGCAGTGTCTCTTGTTTTCTGCTGCTTCACTCTCCATTACTCTGGTGTTTGTCCTGGTTTTTTTTCGCTCTCTCACCCACTCCACCAAGCAATATCCAACAAAACCCCTGTGCCCACATGACACATACAATACCATAAAAATAGAGTTCTTTGTTTGGGCAGTGACCTATGCCTGTGTTTGGTTGTGGGCATCTATTATTTCAGCTACCTGGTTCTATAAAGGACTTTAATTTCTACAACTAGCTTAAATGAAGGGTAGTTGTAGCCACGTCAGTCCCAGAATATTAGAGACACAAGGTGGGTGAGGTAATATCTTTTAATAGCTTGAAAGCTTGTCTTGCTCACCAACAACGTTATTCGTCCAATAAAAGACATTACCTCATCCCCCTTGTCGCTCTCAAATGAAGGGTGACAGTTAAGCTCATCAAGTTTAATCTGATATTGCCTGATCCATAACAACATTGTTCTATTGAGCACCCTCTTTGCCTTATTTTGATGTTCAAAAAAAAAAAGTCTGAGGGTGTTACACCCATCTTATCATTGCTAGAGGGAGTCAGGATCAGAATGATTTTTTTTTTCCAATTAGCCTCAGTCAGCAGTCGCCGTGCAATGCAAAGTTTTGCCACGTCACCACTGGTTGATTAAGAAGTTGTTGGCAGGGATGGTGTTCCTAGCCTCTGTTGCCAGAAGCTGGGAATGAGCAACAGGGAATGGCTCACTTGATGATTATCTGTTCATTCCCTCTAGCACACCTGTCATTGGCCAGTGTCAGAAGACAGGATACTGGGCTAGATGGACCTTTAGTCTGATCCAGTATGGCCATTCTTATGTTCTTGTATTGGCTGTCATTCTCCATTATACAAAATAATTTGTAGTATACTGTACATGACTGGCTTATAAGAATGGCCATCCTGTGTCAGATAAATGGTCCATCTACACCAGTACCCTGTCTTCAGATAGTGGCCAATGCCAGGTGCTTCAGAAGGAATGAACGGAACAGACAATCAAGTGATCCATCCCTTGTTTTCCACTCCTGGCTTCTGGCAGTCTGGCTCAGAGGACCTTGTCCTGTGAAGTGCTGAATGCCCATAACTCCCATCTGGCTGCAATGGGCACTCAACGCTTCACAGAATCAGGCACTTCTTGGATGTTAGATCTCTTTGCAATAGCAGATGGTATTTACTAATGATGCTATAAGTTCCATAATATTACAGAAAGCCATTAGAAAAGAGATACACAAAGCCTAATCTTTTTTGGCTTCTCTCAGTGGTGTATTAGGTTTAACTCTTTATCCAGTCCATCAATAATAGCTACCAACTGAGAGTGGAATTTTCTTGCTTCATATGGGGACTCCATTCAGTGTGTGTCTGTAATGGTTTGAGGGACCTGTCTGTGTACAACTTACGAATTCTGTTTGATATTATGAACTCTCTGTCTTTACAGTGAACTTGCATCATACTTCTTGTGTTAGGGAGAGGGGGACGGCGCCTGAGTGTCTGCCTCTTAATGGGATGGTCATTAAGGTTCTCCATCAACCAGTCAGTAAGCCTTGCCCTAGCAGAACAAAGGTGTGCCTGAAACCTAAGCAAAACTAGCTCTCTCTAGCTTGTCTGCAATGGACTGGAGAGTATTAAAAATGGGAAGGGGAAACAAAGAACCAAGATGTTAGCACTGGCTTCTGAAAACATGGAGACTCAGAGGATCAGAACACTAGGGGAGCTTGGGGGCAGGAGCATAGAGTGCTGACTCCCTTCTTTCCTGTGGGTGCTAGACCCCCCCCGCCCCCACTCCACCCCTTCCATGAGGCACTGACCCAGCCCTGCCTCTTCCCACCCCTTCCCCAGGAGCATGCTACTGCTACCAAACAGCTGTTCGGTGGTGGCAGAGATGGGAGCTTGGCTGCAGAGCACTCACTAATTTTTCCCTGTGGGTGCTCAGTGCCTATGGGCAGGCGTACGAAGGGTGTTGTGGGTTGGACCCCCTTCTGATATGCCACCTGATGTACTGGGGTTTAACTGAGTCTCTCCTGCTCAACCAACCTGGGTTCATAGAATCATAGAACATCAGGGTTGGAAAGGGACCTCAGGAGATCATCTAGTCCAACCTCCTGCTCAAAGCAGGACCAATCCCCAGATAGATTTTTGACCCAAATCCCTAAATGGCCCCCTCAAGGATTGAACTCACAACCCTGGGGTTAGCAAACCACTGAGCTATCCCTCCCCAGCTTTGCTGAATTAGGTTCTTGCAGCACCCACCCACCCACACAGGTAGGGCCACACACCACTGCAGACACAGACTGAAGTCAGCTCTGTGTGAGAGGACTTCCCCAGCACTCATGTACACACCCCTTTTGGGAGATAGATCCAAAATAATACTGTTTTACACTGTATAGAAAAATCTGCACAGCCCAAGCTCATAAAAATGCACCCTCTTCCTCAATGTGCCCCCCCATTAGAATTACATAAACTTGGTTTAATAATGAACAAAATAAGTGTATTAACTACAAAAGGTGAATTTTAAATGGTTAAAGGGATAGCAAACAGAACAAAGCAGATTACTTTAGTAAATAAACAAAAGCCACAGACTGAGCTTAACACAGTAGATAGGTAGGATACAAATTAGCAAATCTCACTTTGAGTGATGAAACAGGCTGGCAGATTCTTAAGGCACGAGTTGCCTTGGTTTTCCCAGGTTTTCTTACACAGGCTAAAAATCCTTCCAGCCTGGGACCATCATTTCCCACTGTTGAGTCTTTGTTCCTCAGGTGATTTCAAGTGTGTAGTTGTAGGGAGAGTGAGGTCCCCTCATGTTGTCATTGTTCCTCTTTTATATCTCACCCATTCCCACTCCCGCTTGCTGGAAAGCTTTTTGTTTGCTTGCTGTGACCTGGGTCAAACAGTTCTCCCTGTGTAGACCTATCTCTGAGAGGTTTCTGTTGCACACAGTTCCTGGGGTAGACTCATGGACTCATAGGTCAGAAGGGACCAATATGATCATCTAGTCTGACCTCCTGCACAAAGCAGGCCACAGAACCCTACCCATACACTTCTATAAAAACCCCTAACCTATGGATGGAACCGTGTCAAAATGCCTTACTGAATCGAAGGTAAATTAGATCTACGCCTTTCTTTTCTCAATAATCTGTCCCTTCTCGAAGAAGGAAGATAGGTTAGTTGCACAATCTACCTCTAGTAAAACCTGTTGTATTTGTCCCAATACCATTGACCTCAATTGTCTTTCTACTTTCTCGTTCACATATTTTCCAAGACTTACTACTACAGCGTCAACTAAACAGGCCTATAGTTACTCGGATCACTTTTTTTCCCTTTCTGAAGAGTGGGAACTATGTTAGCAATTCTC
>NC_133770.1:33386023-33390564 GCF_003597395.2 Chelonoidis abingdonii | reverse complement strand
CTCCAGTCGTACGGTACAACCCCTGAGTTTACCAATTCATTAAAAATTCTTGCTAACGGGCTCGCAATTTCATGCGCCAGTTCCTTTAATATTCTTGGATGGAGATTGTCCGGGCCCTCTGATTTTGTCCCATTAAGCTGTTCTAGTTTGACTTCTATCTCTGATGCGGTACTATCTACCTCCATATCCTCATTCCCATAATCCTTATGCTCGTGTGCATTTCTTCAATAAGCCATTAACATTGTTTGGCCTCATCCAATATAGCACATTTGAAATACAGAGATATGGTCAATATTCCCAGCTTCAGATACAAAAATGATTCATGCCTACAAATTGGATAAACACATTCAGTAAATTATAATCTTTCCAATGACATCTTACAAAACCCATCTTGCATAAAGTATCTGAGTTATAGTCAGCATGGATTTGTCAAGAACAAATCATGTCAAACCAACCTGACAGCTTTCTTCGACAGGGCAACAAGCCTTGTGGATGGGGGGAAGTGTTAGAAGTGGTAGATCTTAACTTTAGTAAAGCTTTTGATACTGTCTCGCATGACCTTCTCATAAACTAGGGAAATGCAACCTAGATGGAGCTACTATAAGGTGGGTGCATAACTGGTTGGAAAACCATTCCCCGAAAGTAGTTATCAGTGGTTCACAGTAATGCTGGAAGGGCATAATGAATGGGGTCCCACAAGGTTCTGTTCAATATCTTCATCAATGATTTAGATAATGGTATAGAGAGTACACTTATAAAGTTTGCGCACAGCACCAACCTTGGAGGGGTTGCAAGTGCTTTGGAGGATAGGATTAAAATTCAAAATGATCTGGACAAACTGGAGAAATGGTCAAAGTAAATAGGATGAAATTCAATAACGACAAATGCAAAATACTCCACGTAGGAAGGAACGATTAGTTGCACACATACAAAATGGGAAATGACTGCCTAGGAAGGAGCACTGTGGAAAGGGATATGGAGGTCATAGTGGACAACAGGCTAAATATGAGTCAACGGTGTAATGCTATTGCAAAAAAAGCAAACATCACTCTGGGATATATTAGCAGGAGTGTTGTATGCAAGACAGGAGAAGTAATTCTTCCACTCTACTCTGCGCTGATTAGGCCTCTACTGGACTATTGTGTCCAGTTCTGGGCGCCACATTTCAGGAAAGATGTGGACAAATTGGAGAAAGTCCAGAGGAGAGCAACAAAAATTATTAAAGGTCTAGAAAACATGTCCTATGAGCGAAGGTTAAAAAAATTGGATTTGTTTAGTCTGAAAAGGAGTAGACTGAGAGGGGACATGATAACAGTTTTCAAGTACATAAAAGGTTGTTACAAGAAGGAGGGAGAAGAATTGTTCTTCTTAACTTCTGAGGATAGGACAAGGAGCAATGGGCTTAAATTGCAGCAAGGGAGGTTTAGGTTGGACATTAGGAAAAACTTGCTTACTGTCAGGGTGGTTAAGCACTGGAATAAATTGCATAGGGAGGTTGTGGAATCTCCATCATTGGAGATTTTTGAAAGCAGGTTAGACAAACACCTGTCAGGTATGATCTAGATAATACTTAGTCCTGGCATGAGTGCAGGGAACTGGACTAGATGACCTCCTTAGGTCCCTTCCAGTCTTATGATTCTATGAAATCCCTAAAAATGCTTGAGCAGTGAGGAAACTCAGGCAAGGAATTCCATACAGGTGCTTCATATTTTGCCTGGATCTGTATACAGCAGAACCTCCAAGAGTTATGGATTGACCAGTCAACTAGACACCATGTGAAACTGGAAGTAACTTATCAGATAACAGCAGAGACAAAAAAAAGCAAATACTGTATTGTGCCTGTACTGCATCTCAAAGGTAGACACATCTGGGCTGCCTGTCCCCACCTCACCTCCATAGGTAGGAGGTGAAGACGCTGGGGCTGCCAGCCGAGCAGGAGCAGCGCTGGGGACTGTGCTGCTTTCCCACTCCCCCCGCAGGGAGGGAGGTGTGCTGTATTCTCTCTCTCTCTCTCTCTGTAAGAGAGAGGGGGGCGGGGAAGAAGAAGAAGAGGGGGACAAGCCTGCAAACTCAGTCTGAGCCAGTGAAGGAAGCTCCTGCTGAAGCCTGGCCTGGAATGTCAGCTGCTGCATCTGGAACCCGAACTACCCTTTGTTCAGAGTTACAAACATTTCAAAGTTATGGACAACCTTCATTCTTGAGGTGTCCATAACTCTAGTGTGTCTTTTTTGCTGTCTAAGAGTAAAGAGTGATTGGTTTAGAAATGCCTATGCAGTGTTGATTTTATTTACTTCAACTGTCATGTATCCCTGAAGGGTTAATCTATTAGATTACCTGAGGGTGAAGCTCTGGAGAAGGTGTGATTAAGTTAATGAGGTGTCAATGAGGGGGCAGCCACGCTGGCTTTAGGGCGGAGGGCAGGGGTACCAGACACGCTATATCAGGGGTTCTCAGACTGGGGGTTGGGACCCCTCAGGGGGTCATGAGGTTATTATATGGGGGGTTGTGAACTGTCAACCTCCACCCCAAACCCCACTTGCCTCCAGCATTTACAATGGTGTTAAATATATTTAAAAGTGTGTTTAATTTATGAGGGGGGTCACACTCAGAGGCTTGCTATGTGAAAAGGATCATCAGTAAAAAAAGTTTGAGACTCACTGCTCTATATCCAGGGAGTGAGCCCTAGAGGAGAGACAGTGCCTGGAGCCTACCCAGACTGAAGGGAGTTTAAAAAGCACCTAGATCCAGCATGTTGGTCTAAACACAACAGGTTGAGTGAGATGTGGGTAAAATCTATCATCTGACATAGGAATGCAGGGCTCTTCTGTTGACCTACCCTGTTAGCAGAAGGTACCCAGCAACTTTAAGCAAGGTTCTAAGTGCTGCCGAATCATTGTGCACCTTGTTAATGCCACCAGGCTATCAGAGAGGGATGTGACACGCTACAGTCAGAGGGTACTGGGGCAGTGGCAGGAAAATCCTGTAGGAATCATAGGAACAGCCAGGCTTGGGGTAAAAGCTTATTCTGGGCTTGGTTCCATTACTGTTTGAACTTATATATAAGTGATGTACTCAAAACAACATGCCGCAAGTTTCTTATGCCAATGACCTGACACTAATGACACAGGCCGTAACACTCAAGGAAGCAGAAGACACCCTTAATGCTGATTTGAAGAGGATAGAAAACTACTCTTGTTAAGGAAGCCAAACCCAATCCATCAAAAGCGGTGTCGTCAGCTTTCCATCTCAGCAATTCTAACTCTAAGAGGATGTTGAATGTAAACAGCTGTGGGCTGGCAACTTCCCACAATCCTAACCGTGCACTACCTAGGAGTCACTCTCGATCACAGTCTTACCTATCAACAACATCTGAAGCAGGCGAGCCATAAAACAGTGTCACATCAATATCATTCAAAAGCTATCAGGGTCTAGCTGAGATTGTAATGCCCTAACACTATGAATGACAACAGTGGCTCTAGTTTACTTCATGGCCAAGTACTGTGCACCTGTTTGGGGAAAAATCTTGCAAACAGGTCTCATAGCCACATTTAGCTGGGTATCAGTGAGACCTGTACGTGGCACTCTGAAGTCCATTTGACTGCCTTGGCTTACCGTCCCCTCATGCATCCTGCTTCCAGCGAGAGATGGCTAAGTTGCACAAGTACAAGAAAGGTCTCACTAACCAAAAGCTGCCGCTCAACGACAACCTTGTTCACATGCTTCACCCTCACCTTAAGTCCTCCTGACCATTCTGGGTAGCTGGAGAAGCTCTTCTGCCAGTCTGATGCATTGGGCAGGCTCCAGCATAAACCAGAAGCACCTAATATATGATCTCACAACTGAACAGTGCCAAAAACAGTGAATATCATCAACCATGTTAGGAAGTTAAATGGAAGATGCATGCACCTGATGCACAAATGGAGAATCAAGGTGCAAATGCAGAAAACTCCAGACTATCGAACACATTGTGAACAAGTGCCCGACCTTTTCCTTTCCAGGAGGCACAGCAAAGGTGCATTCTGCATCTCCTGAAGCCCTCAAATAGATTTTAAAACTTCCCATTAACTTGTAACTGTTGCTATTTCCATGCTAAAGAAGAAGATTTGAGCTATCAAGCAAGGCAAACCTTCCAGTGGATGCAGAGGAGGTGAGCTGGGTACAGGTAGGGTTCCTATGATGGGGAGCAATGCTGCCTAAGGAGAGGAATGGAAATGGAGCCTTCCTCTGCTTTCTTCTTCCTCCATCAATCCTAGCAGCTCCATTGATTTGCCTGTCTCTGCAGGGTCCCTGCACACTTCTGTGCTATTGCCATGTAAGGCCACACCCCCTTTTCACTCTGCAGAAAGGCAAACTGCTCCCTCTCCCTCTCCCTAACCCTAACCCTAACCCTACTGACCTTGGCACAAAGAGCGGGAATATGCTAATAAAGTTTGCGGATGACACAAAGCTGGGGGGTACTGCTAACACGGAGAAGGACCGGGATACTATACAGGAAGATCTGGACCACCTTGTGAACTGGAGTAATAGTAATAGGATGAAAT
>NC_133770.1:33305818-33385032 GCF_003597395.2 Chelonoidis abingdonii | reverse complement strand
TTAGGGGTTGTTATAAAAGTGTATGGGTAGGGTTCTGTGGCCTGCTTTGTGCAGGAGGTCAGACTAGATGATCATATTGGTCCCTTCTGACCTACGAGTCTATGAGTCTATGAGTCTAAAAACCAGGATGCAAAGAAAAAGTGCCCAACATTCATTATTACAAAAAATCTTGTGACTCTTAAGTTGATCGTGTGATTTTTGAGGTGTTGACTTGCCCTTTCTGAGCACTTGGGCCTGGCGGTGCTGCAATTGGGAGTTTTTGTCCAGCATTCTATAGCCATTTAAAATATTGAGTGAACGGATCTTCCATGTCTGCACTTGGACTTTGCTGACACTTTTCAGTGACTCTTGTAACTAACACAGCTCACATAATTAAACATGTGCTGAACTCACTGAGAGAAATTCAGTTGCCTCTAGCCTGCACCTCAAGAGCATTGAGGAGCAGACATTATGCATGTGGCCCACTATTTACATCACAGAAAGATAAGTACAGAAACTGTACCCCAAATATATCCTAGATTTAGGTATCCCAAAGCCATTTAAAAGCTTTACACCAAGATTTGATAATTGGATAGTGATTTGGGGTTACTCTGCTTTTGGGTACCAAACTTGAGTTTCCTTAAAGAGGCTCAATTTTCAGAAAGTGCTGAGCCCTCATGCTCTGAAAATCAGACCCTTTCAGGTGTCTCAACATGATAGCCATAAACTGACACACCCCAAATCACCAGTCATTTCTTGAAAATCTTGACCTTAAAGTAGAAGGAGGGTGTTAAAGTCTCCCTGGCTAGTGCAGGGTGGTGCAAATTGTTTCCACTACCACACTCTCTTGGGGCTTCTGGCTGGTGAGGGCAGCTTTAGTTTTCACTACAAGCTCCAAAAGACCCTCTGAAGAAGGCAGCAGTAAAAGTGCACTGAAATAGCACATCTCCTAGTTCTGTGGTCACAACATCACTTCAACCAGTGTCATCCACTTTTGGGGCTAGGCTGGCCGCCAGCAGCGACCCAATGGAAGGGAGGTTTTGATCATGTTCCAACATCACCTTCACCTCCTGGATTTCCTGCTGCCAGACAGCCTGCTTTATGTCAGCACAATGTGGAAGGACTAGGAGAGAAATTTAGCCCAAACTTTTCCTATCACCATCCTTTTACCAAAGTCAGATTAATTGCAAAAATGAGTTAAAACTAGTTTTGGGAACTACGCCTGCCTCTGAATACCCCTTCCAGTGTTTGTGGTCTTGCAATTGTATTTTTCTATATTTACCTACATTATTTTGCTCTCCCCCACTGCTGTGTGAAGGATGCTTACAGAAAATAGTGTAAATACTCTGTACAGAGGAAAGAGTTCACGTGCACAAAGTGAACAAACTAAAAAAAAGAGAGAACATAACTTTTTGTCTAATTTTTCATATGTAGCAAACTTTGCTGTTCTAATTGATTTTTTTTTAAGTTCGCATTGGTCCTTTCGAACCACTTTGCTTCTTTGATAACGTGAATTATCAAATTAGTATCTGTTAGCTGATAGGTAGGAGCCTACCAAATTCACGGCCATGAAAAACACGTCACAGACTGTGAAATCTGGTCTCCCCCCATGAAATCTGGTCTTTTGAGTGCTTTTACCCTGTACTATACAGATTTCACAGGGGAGGCCAGGGGTCCTGTCTGGAAAGGGAGTTTCAGGTGGGTCTCAAGGTTATTTTAGGGGGGTCACAGTATTGGCCCTCTTACTTCTGCACTGCCATCAGACCTGGAGGGTCGGAGAGCAGCGGCTGCTGGCCAGGTGCCTAGCTCTGAAGGCAGCACCCCGCCAGCAGCAGCACAAAAGTAAAAGTGGCAATATCGTACCATGCCACCCTTACTTCTGTGCTGCTGCCTTCAGAGCTGGGTGCCCAGAGAGTAGTGGTTGCTGACTGATGGCTCAGCTCTGCAGGCAGTAGCACAGAACTAAGGGTGAGAATACTATACTGTAACATTACATGACATATTCTTTATGGAAATATGTTTATGATATGGATAAAGGATAACAGATATATTTTATGCAAGATGGGTCTTGTAAGGTATCATTGGAAAAGTTATGATTTACTGAATGTGATTATCCAATTTGTATGTATGTATCATTTCTGCATCTAAAGTTAGGAATATTGTAGGAATACTGAATGTCACAATTACAACTGTGTGTATTTGGGAGACACCCACCAGACAATAGGCCATCAGCTTTGATGGGCCATTAGGAAGAAACAATAAGACTTTGATGATAGTAATCTCTCTCCTGCCTGAGAGGCATCCTGGGATGTAGCTGTGACACTACTACATCAGGTGGTCCTGTCACCTGGTACTAAACACTATCTTTGACTTCTAATAATTTTCCACTAAAAGGATGGGGAGGTCAAGACTGGGAAACAAAAGATTTCCACCTTATGTAAATCTTATTTAAGGCTGGGGAGTAAGGCAAACAGGATTCTTCTTCATTGCCTTCCTGCCCAAGAAGAAAGATTGCTGAAAGTACCTGAAGAGACAAAGGAACTGAGCTGAGGGAAAGGCAAGGGCTGAGTCCAAACGAAGACAGGAGTCTAGTCTGTAAAGAGAAATAATTAATTCTAAGCTACAGAAACTTTGTACTTGCCTGAAACAACATTTAGGGTGAGAAATTGCTTCTTGAAACCAGTCTCTTTAAGATCTTAAGCTTAGTATGTGTGTTTTGTTTTATTTGATGGTAATCTGCTTTGTTCTGTTTGCTATCCTTTAAAATCACTCAAAATCTACCTTTTAGAGTTAATACGTTTATGTCTTGTTTATACCATAACTCAGATTGTGTAATTCATAGCAGGGCAGGTGGAGGTAAGAAGCTGTGCATATCTCTCTCCACACTGAGGGAGAGGGTGAATTTTTACAAGCCTGAACTGTGCAGATCTTTCTATAAAGACCAAGACAATATTATCTGGGGTTTACCTCTCCGCAGGGGGTGTGCACGTGAGTGTGGTGTGAATCATCTCACCCAGATCTGACTGCAGTCTGTGTCTGGAGCTGCGTTTGGTGTTGCCTGGATGTATGCTGGAAAGGAGCTCGAGAGTATGGCACAGCAACCCAGTGCAAGGGAAACCCAGGCTGGCATGGCCGGAGGGCAGAGTGGGACCCCAGCACACCAGGTAGCATCCTGGACAGGAGGGGGGCAATAATCCATCACACATACCATGCTATCCTTACTCCTGTGCTGCTGCTGGCAGCAGCTCTGCCTTCGGAGCTTGGATCCCAGCCACTCTCCAGCTGTCCAGCTATGAAGGCAGAGATGCCACCAGCAGCAGCACAGAAGTAAGAGTAGCAGTACCGCAACTCCTCCTACAACAACCTTGTGACACCCCACAACTCTTTTCTGGGTCAGGATCCCTACAATTACAATACTGTAAAATTTCAGATTAAAATAGCTGAAATAATGAAATTTACAATTTTTAAAATCATATGACCGTTAAATTTACCAAAATGGACTGTGAATTTGGTAGGGCCCTACTGATAGGTATATGTCATGTTAAAGTGCAGTGAGCCCTATCCCGGTTGAAGGCTGAAGTTACCTTTATTGGTACCTTTGCTTCTGTTAACGCTAAAAAGGGCATTATATATTTCAATAGCCTGAATATTAGTGTAAGTATGTGCAGCTGGGGAAGGTACAAGCATGAGACATACCTGCCTACAATGGGAAATCAAAGAGCCTGAGATTTTCTTTTCTGTGCTCTCATCTTGTAATAATTAGGTATTACCCTCTATCGCGACCACCACTCTTAACTTTAATCTTTTGATACATTCAGGTAGGAACAAGGCATGTTCTCAGTTCAATTGTGATTGGTTACATTCACCAGCTGGTGGATTTTTTCTGTAACTCCAGCATGCTCCAGATGGCTGACTGTTGTCTTGGAGCACGCTTGAGAGAGGAGCCCAAAGAGTAAACAGTAAATTAGTTCTATCATCACCACTGTATCTTGTTTTAAATGCTTGGGGCAGGATTTCATCACTCACTCTCTAAAGTTAGTTCATGGTGATAATATGATTAAAGACAAAAAAAATTGTTTGTTTGTGATGGCAGAAGTTTCTCCAGGCATAAGGCAGTCACTGTGTGTGTCTGCCCATTAACAATCAATTGTTGTATGCAGTGTAGTTGCAGTTGTGTCACTCCCAGGATATTAGAGAGAGAAGGTGGGTGAAGTAATATATTTTATTGGACTGACTTCTGTAGTCATTGCCTCTCACCAACAGAAGTTGTTCCATAGAAGATATTACCTCACCAACCTTGTTTCAAGTAAGTGGTGGGGAGACTATTTCTGTAGTGAGCAACACCCATGATCTAGAGTATCTCAGATGCTAAATTGTCTGGTCTCCACCTATTCAAGAAGACAATCTTGATTTTATTCTCAAAGCTGACTTGTGGACAACGCAGTGGAACAAATGGCCCAGCATTGGCATGACAATGGGGCTTGGATGACTGTTAGTTGAGTGAGGCTCAGTGCAGACAAAGCTGAGGTAACATGAGTAGGTTGAGAGAAACAAGAAGAAGAGTTGGCAAGGACTCTGTTGAGGGGTAAGTTTGCTGTTTGTCAACTAGGCTTCCAGTCTGGCGGGTTCTTAGATTCTGGACTAGTCCTGCTCCGGTCTCATCTGTGACCAAGTGTATCTTCTGTGGCTAATCTTTTTTATCTGTGCCTGGCAAGGAGCATGGCTTTGTGTTTAGACATGGACCTTGCAATCATTATCCAGGAGACACGGATACTGTAATGCTCTCGCTTTGAGGGCTACTACTTGAGACCATTAGATGGTGAAGTTTGGGTAGGATTTGGTTGTGCACTTATTAAATGGTGTGTCACATAGCAAGCATGGGACATCAGGGCTGACTATTACTTTCCAGGCTTTGATTTTGATCAAGAAACCTCTAACTGGTTTAGGTTGAAAGCACCTGCCTTCCTACCTCACACCACCATAGTTAACAGCCTCCTAGCTTTAAAGGGAGCACAAAGAAAGCTAAGTGACTTGCCCAGTGTTGTGCCAGAAGTCTGTAGTGAAGCACAGAATTGAACCTGGGTCTCTTGAATGCAAGGCTAGAACCCTTGACCATCCTCCCTCTTGCTATCCCACCAACAAAGGATGGGGAGCACTGCTTACCAAAGGCAGAGAGGGCAGGTGGATCTCTTCCTCTGTTTTCCCTCTGAATGACAGAGCCTACATTTTAACCTTGGGTGAATGGACAAGGTTTTTCCCCAACCTTTTGATAAGAGGGTAAGACGAGGGTGACAGATATGAAGGTTATTCTTTTTTCAGGCAAATATTAGTCTAGTCTGGTTTTGGCTGGCAGTGCTTTTGTATTTTTGTTCCTCTGCCAACATAGTGCTGTCCACACTGGCTATACTGTTAGTCAAGCATATGTTGGTCGTGGACCCTAACCAGCAGAAGTTTTACTGAGAAAAGTGCTAGTGTAGACACAGCCTTAGTGTCTCTACACCCTGTGCTTCACAAATGGATGTCAGCACACCCCAAATGCAGCTATCAGGCCTGGGTTTTTTCACCCTTTCCAAATATATGGGCGGCAATTACATTAGTGAGACAATAACTCAGGGCTATTTTAATACCAATTATAAATCTTTTAACAACACTGGAGCTTTGCTTGACAAATAAATTGTAAAAAACATTCATTCAAAAAAATGTTATAAAATTATTCTTAATATCAGTCTCAACCATTTGAGCTTAAATCTTTCTCCCTCTTCCCCCTCACCCCTCATGTAGGATAAAACAGTTCTGGGTAGCATTACATTGCATGCAGAGTCTTGCAGAGTTAGCTGACAAACCCTTGAAAATAAATATACATAAATCCCAACCATGTATGGTTTCGAGTCAGGAAAGTTACGTACAAAACTCAGAATGATGACCACCCATATAAAAATGCTAGACAGTATTATTCCGATTGCAGGGGCTCAAAGAAACTACACAATGTACCACACAGTTCACAAGAGAGGAATCTGCTAATTTAACAATATTGCTTGACAGACAGAACAGCTTGGAGCCTAGAGCACATGTTTAGAATGGATTCCTGCCCTGGAGCCAGCTAGTAGTTATTACCAAAAGCAAAATTTTAACCTGGAATATGTGACTCAGCCGATAGCAATTAAAAAGCCAGATGGAGGTAAGGTTCTACCAGCATTTGAATCCTCTGAATCCGAACCTGCATTCTAGTCATTTCTAACCATGATCTTTTATTATTTATGTCTAAATTCAAAAGTAATATCCATTTAATGTAGAGGTCCAGTGTACCTATTGGGGTCTACCATATGCTTTGCCCTTGTAGGGGGATAGACTTAAACATCGAATAAAAAATCCAAAAGGTCTTCTGTAACTACTGTTGTCTTCCCTAAAAGTGACTGCATCTTCTCTTTGAATTTCAAGAGGTCTAATGTTACTGTAATTTCCAATCTCTTTATAATTTTCAACACCGTAAGCTACTAGAAAGCTAATTTGAAACTACAATTTCTTGGTAAACTGCTAATGATATGGGATCAAATTTTGCCCTCCATTGTACCTCTGGAAACCATATAGAAGTGAGTTGGATTTCTGGGCTGTATATGAGAGGAAATCTACCTCTTCTTTTGCACTAGACATAGTCTGCTTGGTTAAAAGAACAGGAGTACTTGTGGCACCTTAGAGACTAATGAATGTATTTGAGCATAAGCTTTCATGGGCTACAGCCCACTTAATCGGATGCATAGAATGGAACACATAGTGTGGAAATATATATACACACAGAGAACATGAAAAGGTGGGAGTTACCCTACCAACTCTAAGAGGCTAATTAATTAAGATGAGCTGTTATCAGCAGGAGGAAAAAAACTTTTGTAGTGATACTCAAGATGGCTCATTTCAGACAGTTTGACAAGAAGGTGTGAGGATACTTAACATGGGGAAATAGATTCAATGTGTGTAATAGCTCAGCCATTCCCAGTCTCTATTTAAGCCTAAATTGATGGTATTTAGTTTGCATATTAATCCAAGTTCAGCAGTTTCTCTTTGGAGTCTGTTTTTGAAGCTTTTCTGTTGCAAAATTGCCACCTTTAAGTCTGTTACTGCTTGGTTGTGTCTATCAGAGCTGTGGTGCTCCACGTGCAATTACTCCTATTTGTCTTCCTCTTTTTAGTGGATTTTTATTTAATCAAATACCGTAATGCTCTTAAATTAGCCTTGTCCAATATGTTATATATGGTGACTTAAGTCTCTGCACCTTCTGTGAGTCCTGGAGCTCCATCTAGACTTGTATTTCCCACCTCCCTTCACCCCTCCATCTCAGTTCTCTACATCCTATGTGTGTGGCTCATCAAAAGCCACTTCTTGTGTTTGTTTTGGAAGGTTGAACCTATGTGTTTGAACAGAGGCATGTATCGTATAATCCACTCCTACTGTATAAATAGAAGTCTGTTTTCTTTCGTTGCCAACCAACGGAAACACTGAACTAGAACATAGAACCATATCACAAAATAGCATAAATGTATCAAATACGTATGAAAGCACAACAGTTTATCTTGTGGCTCAGAAGATTTTACAAGAAATGCTTTCTTGCTTACAGTTAAGCTTCTGGTAAACAAAGGCACTTCATAGTTTTCTTTTGCTGACTCCATATTTTGAAGTCTGTAGAAGCTGTCTCCTTCCTTACAAACCCTGTTTGAATAATATTTCCATCAATTTAAATGTGCTTGCGGTGCAAATTTTAAAAGATTTAGAATTTGAAGTACAAAGCAGAGTGAAAGAGAAGAAGTTGGCCAAGTTTGAGTCTCGAACAGATGTTTCTGTGCACAGATACAAGTACTTTCCTTGTTTAAGAGTAGCCCCTCTGGTGAGAGACCTGCAAAGATCAAAGGTTCTGTCTCCATAAACATGGAAGGAAATGTATGCTAGTGAGCATACATGGACTATCTGCACATAACATCAAAAATATTATATTCCCAAGACATAGGTGCTGGAACTAGTGGTGCTCGGAGTGTGGTAGCACTCCCTGCCTTGAAGTGATTTCCATCATTTACAGTTTGGTTCAATGGCTCTCAGAACCCCCCTGTACAAGTTGTTCCAGCAACGCAGTCCTGAGAGTTAAATACAGTTGTAACCATTTTAAAATTAAGGTGTCTTTCATTAGGGGGATGTGTATGGAAGTGAATTCCTGATAAGGCCTCAAATATCCACCCCACTTGCTGATACACCCTATTCTTCTACCCTGGAGCCACCTTACCCTTTCTTTATTCGCTCTAAGGCCCTACGTGAATAGCAGCCTCATTCCAGGCAAAGATAATTGGATTCCTCCAGAACTCCTCAGGGATGCTTCCTGCATACTAGGGCTCACTGCTGAACAACATCAGGTACCTCTCCTCCTCATCTCATCCCATACCCAAGGATTGAACATGGGATTTTATTTTGGATTCAATCTTAAATGCATCATCAAAAGGGCCCTACCAAATTCAAGCATTTCTTAAATTGGGGGTCCTGACCCAAAAGGCAGTGGCAGGGGGGTTGCAAGGTTATTTTAGGGAGATTGCGGTATTGCCACTCTTACTTCTGCACTGACTTCAGAGCTGGGGGGCTGGAGACTGGCGGCTGTTGGCCAGCGCTCGGCTCTGAAGGCAGTGCCCCACCACCAGCAGCAGCATAGAAGTAAGGGTGGTAACACCATACCATGCCACCCTTACTTCTGCTGCTGGCAGCGGCTCTGCCTTCAGAGCTGGGATCCCAGCCAGCCGCTGCCACTCTCCAGCTAAGTTCCCTGTAAGCTATGCCGCAGGCTATCAAGGGCTGCGCAGGTAGGGAGAGGTGCCCCTCCCCCAGCCAGGCCCAGCTCAGCCAGAGCTGCCAGAGAGAGGAGCCTCTCCCCCGGCTCAGCGAAGCTCAGCTGGAGTGGCCTGGGAAAGGCGCCTGTCACCCAGCCCCAAGCTGCTGCAGCAAAGAGATGTGGGGGGAACCCTCTCTCCCCGCCACAGCCCCAGGGCAGCCTGCACCCCAAACCCCTCATCCCCGGCCCACCCCAGAGCTTGCATCCCCCAACCCTCTGCCCCAGCCCTAAGCCCCCTCTCTCACCCTGAATCCCTCATCCCTAGCCCCACCCCAGAGCCTTCATCCCTAGCCAGAGCCCTCATCCCCTGCACCCAACCCTCTGCCCCAGTCCTGAGGCCCCTCCCACACTCGAAACCCCGTGGATCCACCCCCACCACAAACCACCTTCATATTAGTGCACATAACAAAATTCTTTCCACACATGGAGGTAAAATATTAGAGGGAACACTGCCCCTTCAGCTGCCCAGCTCTGAAGGCAGCACCGCCGCCAGCAGCAGTGCAGAAATAAGCATAGCAGTACCACAGCCACGCCTAGAAAAACCTTGTGACACCCTCTCCCCCTGCTTTTTGGGTAAGGATCCCTACAATTACAACACTGTAAAATTTCAGATTTAAATAGCTGAAATCATGACATTTATGATTTTTAAAATCTTATGTCCTTGAAATTGACCAAAATGGACCATGGATTTGGTAGGGCCCAATAATCAAGGATGCCCACCCAACGCTCTGTGACCTCTTGATGTAAGTTAAATATACAGTGCCAAAATCAACCAATCAATTGAAACAGATTCAGTGCAAAAATCAACCAAAGATGCAGTGCTAGGATTCCTGCATGGCAGTGCAGAACACTGACACTAGTGGCCTGCAGCTGTCATCTGACAACAGGTGAGATCACCCACAGTGCTCAAGCAAACACCCCCTTCTTTAATCAATGAGAGTGTTCAACTGTGGAAATCTCTTCCTGTCTTGGTTTGCCATAGTCTGAATCTATTGACCTCCAGGTCAAGCTGCAACGCCTATTTGTTCTTCTAGGCTTTTTATGGTGGAGGTAGCAGGAAAGCTGGTGGGTTCTTTGGGCTTTGGAGGATTATTGTTGTCTGGACTCTGTTGTTTGAAGGGTTGTTTCAATATGCAATATTTGTAGGTCCCCCCTCCCAGAGAATGGGATGGGCGCATTTTTGAAACTTATATAAATAAAATAAGTGTAATGGTTCAATGGATATAAGGCGCTCAGCAAATAGTGAGTCTAGTGACAAGCTGAATGAAAGCCTGTGACTAATTGGTTTACAAAACTGGTCACATAGGATGCTAGATAGAAAACTGGCTTAAGAGCAGGAGACAAAAGGGTTGTTATAAATGGAAACTTTACAACCTGCAAATGGCTCACAGTGAGTCTGCTTTAATCATTCATAATACCTGCATATACCAGAAAGGCTAGATTCTGCAAATGCCTTTGCAGAGATGCACTCCTGCAGGATGTCCATGCACACATTTGGATCCATTTGCCAGATCAAGTCCTAAACAATTAGTTGACGAGTATTTGACTAGAAGAGCTTCAGGTCTGCAGAGGATAATGAAATTGAAAGCGCCACAAATTATGAGGAAAAATGCATCCAGATTCAGAAGGATTTGGATTGTAAAAGTGATTGGTCCAGCAGATGGTAAGTACGAGACTGTAGACAGTATAAATGCAGTTCATTGCAGAAAAATGTACCATAATTTAATATGAGAGCAAGGAACCAATCACCTAGCACACTGAGCAGAGAAAGGACTGAGGGTATTATGGAAAAATTATTGAAATAATCAAACCAATGCACAGCTGCAGTAATAAAGTCTGTCATAATGTAGAAAAGAATACAAAACAAGGGGGAAGACTATATAAGGTATTTGTTAGGCCCCATCTGTTCTGATCACCAAACCATAAGGAGGATATTAATATCTCAGGAGGGGTGCAGCATGGGCCAACAAGAGGATACCACAGTCATTAGGAGGAAAGGGTTAAAGAGAGAGAGACATTGTCATTTGTGAAGAGAGAAGGTGATCTAAATAGAAGTTTTCAGAATTATGAAAGGGATATTGATAGTCAGATATGTTTTATTACACAGAGGAAAGGTGGGGGTTGCTCCAGGGTCAGAAAGGCCACATCCTGAAGTCCTTACACAGGCAAACTCCTCAGAGCTTCAATGGGAGTTTAT
Organism: Chelonoidis abingdonii; assembly: GCF_003597395.2. Classification (NCBI taxonomy): domain Eukaryota; kingdom Metazoa; phylum Chordata; order Testudines; family Testudinidae; genus Chelonoidis; species Chelonoidis abingdonii. The sequence goes on along the minus strand of NC_133770.1, from coordinate 33,373,996 downwards.
TTTTTCCTGAGTAAGGACTAAGTAAATATTTCAGCCATAGAAGCTAATGGTTCAGTACTGCATGCCATAGCACCAGGGTAGAGTTTTCCTGGGAAGTTTGGTAAAAAACAGAGCATAAGCTTTAGAATTACAGCATTCTGAGATTTCACCTCTAGTTCACACTTTTAAAACAGTTTTATAATATTTTATGGCTCATCAGCTCCATAATGGAAAATGTGGCGTGTTAACTGGGGTTCATTAAAGCAGGTTATTAAAATGGAGCCAATGGATTGCTAAGGAACAAGCCCTGAAGGGAAAAGAAAGATGATGTGTCTGCCAGCTACAGGGTCAGGAAGCAAGGAAATGGAATAATAGGGATCCCTAGCTCTTGGATAGCACTTTTCATCGGTAGCTCTCAAACTGCATTATAATTATCCCCATTTTGCAGACAGGAGACCAGGCTGGGGCCCCTGGATGTTCATTTTCAGATATTGTTTGAATTTTCTAAATGATGTAGAATTTTGATAAAAATTTCTGTTAACTAGACTCCATTGAAATACTTTTAATGTTTACTGAATTAATGAAGATTTGTGTTTGCAAATAAATTCAAAAGACGCCTAGATTTGTTTCTGAAGATGAAAAGGGTTGAGGGGTACAGTAACAAACCAAGTTGGAGTTAAGACATTTCAGAAAGGCAAGTTAGCTTTTTCCTGTGTATTTCTTATCTAGTTATACTTTAGAACCAAATTTCAGGTATTCAGAAGCACTGATGTATGATTCTTCTAATCCGTTATCCACCAGGTGACTCTGTAAAATAGCATTGTGAGGTTCTGTATTTAGCATGTCCATTATTTCCAGTTTATGAAATCCCTCCATGGCATGCCGCGAATTTGCCTCCTTATTCAAAAATAAAACTCACACTTGTTGCATTAATGCCAACATTTGGTACAGGACACCATTCAGAGTATGATCCAGGCAATGTAACCAATTAGAATGAAGGTCACAGACAGAAATCTGGAGTGTGGCAAACCAGAAGTGGTTTATTTAATGCATTGTCAGGCTAAGACCACTTTTGCCCATGTGCCCAGAAACAACCACACGTCACTGCAAAATAATTCGAGAGGCTCAGTTTACTGCAGCATTAAGAATTATGAGAGGTGCCAACCAAAGTCCTGGAACCAAGTGAGAACAGCGCCATTGTCTCATAATACTATCTTGCACCTACATGCATCACAGTAAGAGAGTAGCACAGTGTCAGGAAAGGACTCAGAACCATGGGTCATGACTCATTAATCCTGTTGGTCTTTGCAGTGGTGGTGTCACAGCAGCAATAATCTTTTGGGGACTTCTAATTTTGTTAACTCAAAGATTCTAATTAATCCTGTTTACTGTGCTTACTGTGTCTGTCCCTTGATACTGCTGGTTTTAGCTTTCCCAGAAATGTCTAGAGGTAGGAATGGCTCTGGCTTTTTTTGCCACTCCAAGCCAAAAAAAAGGGGGGGGCAACCGGAGCGGCAAAGCAAGGGGAAAAAAAAAACACGGTGCGGCTGGAGCGGCAAAGCAGGGGGAAAAAAGCAACCTTGAGGCAAGGACGGAGCAGCAAGGGGGGGGGAGGGAACAAAACAAAAAAAACCAGCGTGGCTGGAGCGGCAAAGCAGCGAAGGGAACGGCGCTGCCAGCAAAGAAGGGGGGGAAAAGAACCCTACAGGGCGACTGGAGTCAGGGTGCAGGGGGACTCCCTGTGCTGCACAGTGTGCGCCCAGTCTAATGGGGGAAAGGGGAGAGAGCAGGAAGGAGAGAGAAGGGCTTCAGCGGGGCACTCGCCACGCGGTCCCAACCACCACGCCGTCTGCCGGGAGGGCTCTGCGCCTCTCCGGTCGGCTGGGAGGAAAGGACGCAGGCTGCCCTGCCGAGTTTGCTGCAGGGCGCTCCCCTCCTCCACCCCCTACAGGGCAGCTGGATCGGGGAACCAAAAAAACCCAAAAAACCTGCTGTGCTGCCCTAGGTTTGGGCAGAATGCCGCCCCGTAGTATCTGCTGCCCCAAGCACAAGCTTGCTCGGCTGGTGCCTGGAGCCGGCCCTGTCTAGAGGTTCTTTCTCTCCACTTACCATATAACTTCCCTTCCTGCCCTGTGGTGTTCCAAGCATTGTATGGTCAGGATTGCTTTCTCCTCTTTAACTGTGGGAGAAATCTTTGGGTGCAGCCTCTAATTCCAACCATAGTTACCAATGGCAACAGGAGTGGTCATGCAGTGAACAGTTGAAAGCAGTTTAGCACTGCTCTGGCTTCTGCCTCTGACACATCCTGCTCTGATGACAGATATCCAGCAACAATGTGGAGCTCGTGAATGAGGCCTGTAAAGTTGGCAGCTCCTAGGGGGTTTTTATTTTATTGGTGTACTTTGGGATAATTGTCCTAAACAACTTTAAGTGACTGTCCCTCACCCCGTATTTTAGCTGCAGCTCTCTGATGATTTGAGCCATTACTTAAGAATACAGTATCCATGTGTGCTGTTAAAAACTCTGATCTTGTGTTTTGTGCTTTCTCTATAAAGCACAGCAAGAAAGAAATAAGATCAGAGTTCATTCTGGGCCAAATCAAAAAGTGTTCATTTCTATTTTGTTCTAAAAGTTTATGTGTGTTTTTCTAACCTAGATCAGTCTGACTGTTTGAAACTTTTCCTAGAACTATAAAAGCAAGATTACAATATATCCGTATATCCCAGGGCTGGTGGTCAGATACCAAAAGGTCACATATTTGGAGCTAGTCATGGTGGCCGCTGGGAGGAATTTCACACATGATCTTGAGCAAGTGAAATTAGTCTTGAGCCCCCATCAGGACTCTGTGGAAACCTCATGGCTCTTACATGTCTGCTGCTATGGTAGAATGTTTATGGCATAGTTGGTGAATTTAGTACCCACTGCATCACCATGCTGGGCTCATCAACAGCTTTGTAGTTATTTAATCTAGTAGTAGATCTGGGTTCCAAGTCTAATCCTATAGGGCTTACTCTTGATGTTCATCAAGCAGTTCTCAGGTATGTACAACACAATGCTTAACTGGCCTCAGGACTGCAGCTCTGCAAGCTATTGCTGTGGCACTCTGAGGACTTCTTAAATCACTTCTTGTCAGTGAAATATGTCCCCTCAAGCTAACACTGTCATTAATGAGAGAGATACTGCTGCCTTTTAATGGAATTTCTCACTTATAGAAAGCTTCCTCCAAAAGAACATTCCATGTGGGATAACTTCTTAAATAATGTTGAGTAGTGGATTGTGAAAGCTTTTTCTTGTTGTTAGTAGAAATCTCCTCATTTAAAATAACATGTTGGCTTTTTGTCTATATTTCTCTTTTGTGATGTCAGTGGTTCTCAACCTTTTCAGACTACTGTACCCCTTTCAAGAGTCTGATTTGTCTTGTGTACCCCCAAGTTTCACCTCACTTAAAAACTACTCCCTTACAAAATCAGATATAAAAATACAAACGTGTCAAAGCACACTATTGCTGAAAAATTGCTTACTTTCTCATTTTCACCATATAATTATAAAATAAATAAATTGGAATATAAATATTGTATTTACATTTCAGTGTATAGTACATAGAGAAGTCACTGTCTGTATGAAATTTTATTTTGTACTTACTTTGCTAGTGCTTTTTATGTAGACTGTTGTAAATCTAGGCAAATATCTAGATGAGTTGATATTTCCCCTGCAAGACCTCTGCGTATCCCCTGGGGTGTGCATGCCCCTGACTGAGAACCACTAACCCACTAGGAACTAGGATCAGCCACCCATGATACTACAGTGGGATTACTCAAGGAGTAAGGTACTGCTCAGTGTAAGTAAAGGTGGTGGAAGCTGGCTCTGAATGTATGACCAGCAATCTGAGCACACACATGCCACCTACTTGGATAACGTGATGACAAATGCAATGTATTTATTTTACATTGTTGATACCAAGAGACTTGCAAGTATTGCACTGAAATTGTAACCATTGTCTGTAGGATCCAGTGCTACACAAAGTTCTGTTCTCTCAGAAAAGAGAGCATTTTATTTTTTCTTCTTCTGAATCCTTTCTATTTTTTTCTGGTCATGACGGGAACTTTTCAGAGATTGATTGATTGTCTTGGGGAGAGCGGGGGAAAAGGAGAGAAGATGGAATTCAGAGGCTAACTTTGATTACACTAGGCTAACCAGACAGCAAATGTGAAAAATTGGGACAGAGAGTGGGGAATAATAGGACTCTATATAAGAAAAAGACCCAAAAATCAGGACTGTACCTATAAAATTGGGACATCTGGTCAACCTAGATTACTCCCACAGGCGCTGACTTTCTAAAGTACGAGGGGGTGCTTGACCCCTGGCTCTGCCCCAGGCCCCACCCCCATTCCACCCCTTCCCCAAAGCGTCACCCCCCGCCCCTCCTCTTCCTGCCAAGTTCCGCCCCCAAGCACTCAGCATCCTCGCTCCTCTCCCCTCTGCCCCAGCCTCCTGTGCACTGCGAAACTGCTGTTTGCAGCAGGCAGGAGACACAGGGAGGGAGGGGGAAGCGCTGATCTGCGGAGCCCACTGGTGGGCAGAAGGCGTTGGGGGGAGTGAAAGGGATAGGAGCTGATAGGGGGGCTGCCAGTGGGTGCTCTGCACCCACCATATTTTTCCCCATGGGTGCCTCAGCCCCAGAGCACCCATGGAGTTGGCGCCTATGATAACACCCCAAAACAGCTTCGAGCATTAGCTTGTGTTGAGAATTGTGTGACATAGCACATGGTAATGTAGAAAATGACAATATTGTTTTGTTAATTACATGTCTGACTTTTCCCATAAAAGGGGGGCTCAGTTTTCAAACACGAATACCTGAAACTAGGTGTCTGAAACTGTCTCTGGACACAGAACTAGGTAATGTATGGTAGGTACCAAAATACTAATTTTTAGATGCCTAGATGCAGTTTTAGGTGCCCATGTTCAAAAACTGTCCTGGGAACTGCATTCTTTACTTCAGACAGAAACCTGAAGACAATTGGTGTAGTGTTTGTTTAAAAAAAATCCTAAATAATTAATAGTGTTAAATACCAAAATGCTACCTTGCAATGAAAAGAGGAAAGGTCTTTGGCCCTCAACTGATTTAAACTCATTCTGAAGCCATTTCAGAGTCTGGCTCGTTCATTAACTATTGTTGCTAAAACATCTCAAGGCTGACTGCAGTCTGATCAGTACAGGAGAGTAAGATGTCTACCCATCTTTGCACTGGAAGTAGGCCATGGGTGTACAGAGCAGTTGCTGGGTTACCTGCTCTGCATTGTCTGCTAGTCAGTAGCACATTACTGTTCCCATGGAACAAGGGGGAGCAGAAAGGCATGATTCCTCCCCTGCATTGCCCCTGGGGTGGCCAACCCTCATCCAGAACACAGAGTTACATCATAAACCAGCTTTTGTCTTTAGTCCCCAAAATAACACAACATATTCAACATCCAAATATGCTCCATTTACAGCATTTTACACTGCCTGTAACTTACTGCTTTGTATTTTTACACAGAAATTCTTCATACTACGACAATATCCAAGAGGCTTATTTATTTGTAAAACTTAGTGCAAATGATTAAATATTAGACAAACACACTTATCACCGAACTTATAAATAGATGTCTGTCTGATTCCATTGCATTCCCGATGCCAAGGACATGAATTTCATAGGCAGCTTCAGCCTGTGTGGCCAGCCTTATTAGGAAAGCATATTGCCATGTGCCTATTTATGATTTTGCCGAAGTTGTGGCATGTTTGTCAAAAAAAAATGATTTAAAAAATACTTTGTGAAAGAAATAGAAGATTAGTAAATAGCCTCCTACAGTACAATATGGCATTAGTGAGTAGGGTGGCCAGGTGCCTGGTTTTCGAGTGGAAATTCCAGTCGAAAGGGGACCTGACAGTCCAATTACTGTGAGGGGGGGAGTCAAGGAAGTGACGGGTCATCATCTACTCCAGCCCCTGCTCAGTCAGGGCCACTTCCTACCTTCATTGGGCGGCTGCAGCTTCCATCCCCGGCTCTGCAGGCAAGTCCCTTCTGACCCAGGGGGAAGGGAAGAGGAGTGAATGGGAGTGGGGCTCAGGAGAAGGGGCTAGGGATTTGGGGGAAGAGGTGGGGCAGAGGCAGGGTTTTGGGCGAAGAGGCTGGACTGGGGAGGTTCTGGCACTCCTGTTGGGATGCCTATTTTTTTTTAATATTACCAAGTTGGCAACCCTAGGTGAGTGACACATTTTTCTAAAGCAAAAATAATAGCAACAACAGGCTTTGAGAAATGCACACCAAAACAAGACACACTAGCCTGGGCCTGTTCTTGCTCCCATTAAAATTGGTGCTAAAACTCCAGCTGACTTTGGTGAAAGTGGCTTAGGCCCTCATATAAGAAAATACTGACTTTCCAACAATGAAAACTTCTTTAATTTTGGACATTCTGCTTCCCATGGCAGGAAATAAATCACCTGTCCCCAGGAAATAACCTGTCCCCACATTAGCGCAACAAAGCTGAGAACAATTATTATTGTTATTGAATACTTATTATGGTAGCACCTTAAGGCTGTGCTCAGGATTGTGCTGGAAGCTGTACTAACACAGAGAGAGACCATCCCTGCACTGAAGAGCTTCTAAGGATAAACGGATGAAGGGTGGGGGATGAGAATACAATGTACAAGCAACCCAACCTTGTGCAAAAATGGCACGGCTTTTTAGTTACATAGATTGTATTTTAAGGGGAGGTGTGTATGTGCCGTGGGAGGAATGAACATAAAGCTGAATAACAAGGGAACCGGAGAAGGAGAAGGTGGGTGATGTAATACTGTCTATTGGACCAACTTCTGTTAGAGAGAGAGAAGCTTTCAAGCTCCACAGACCTGAAAAAGAGCTCTGTGGAGCTTGAAAGCTTTGCGCTCTCTCTTTCTCCAACAGAAGTTGTTTCAATAAACACTATTACATTGCCTAATTTGTCCCTCATATCCTGGGACCAACATGGCTACTGCAACCAAGGGAATCTGTAGGAGTAAATGAATTCTCAGAAGCCTGGGCTGGCTTTGTGCTGAGCTTTTGTCTCTTTTTAAGGCTGCCCATCGGCCAAAATTTGCAATGGTCAGTGCCTAAAAGGTAGGCAGTTAAATCCCCATTTAGGGGTTTAAAAAAGTGTCTTAATTCTTCAGAGGTGCTGAGTCCTGCCATTTCCCTGGAGGAGGGTTTCTTGTGGAAACTGCATGCTCAGTGCTACTGAAAACCAAGTGACTTATTTAGTGCCTAGCATGGATTTATGCTGCTCAACTTTAAGCGCAAATATTGGCCTCTAAATGCAAGAACTCAGTTCTCAGTGTGGATGTGTCCTCCTTTAGTTCCACCTTTTGTCATAACGGGGTACTTCCACAGCGGGAGGAAAAGGGAAAGCAGTCTTACATTTGTGTACCCTGAGTAAAGCAAGTCTCAGGGTTTGTCTACACTACCTGCCGAATTGGCGGGTAGTGATCGATCTATCCGGGATTGATTTATCGTGTCTAGTGTAGACGAGATAAATCGATCCCCGATCACTCTGCCGTCGACTCCTGTACTCCACCGCAGCGAGAGGTGGAAGTGGAGTTGATGGGAGAGCGGTGGCAGTTGATCCCGCACCATGAGGACGCGAGGTAGGTCGACCTAAGATACGTAGATTTCAACTACGTTATTCTCGTAGCTGAAGTTGCGTAGTTTAGGTTTATTTCTCCCCTTCTCCCCTCAGAGTAGACCAGGCCTAAGAGAGTGGTTGGGGTTCATTGAACAATACAGTTCTACACATTACTAACCAACATTTCAGTGAAAGATACATATTGAAGCTACAGCAGATCTGGAAATCTTTCCGTACCCTTTCAAAAGGCTCATAGACAGCTGAAAAAATGTAAATACCGAGTAAGAAAAACAAATGGATTGATCCTTCGTATTAAATGTTAAAAACCAGTGCAGCAGACCTGCTACCTTCTGTATCTCCGTGGTCCTTCTGAAAGCCAGACAGGGAGCTGAGGAGTCTCCCAAACACTTTACGCCACCTACTCTCTACTCAGGAGGCAGACAGAGGTGGAGGAAGACACAGGATCAGGAGGGAGCATGCCATTGATCCTGGGCCAACAAAACAATTCCTAGAGGAGCCGCTCCAGCAGGCATAAAGTTACAGCTGTTAGCCTTGTTCTAACTTAATCTGGCATTGGTTTAGTGCCCAGCTGGCCCCAGAATCAAAGGAGATAAACAGGCGGCTGAGAGCCTCCTCTGCTGTGCTGAGTGTGTCCTCGGCCCAACCAGGCTGAGTTTGGCTCTGCACTAGATCCTGGAGGAAAAAAGTTAGCCAAATGTGTTTTTGAATGCAGATTACAGTATGGATATCTTGGTGGGGGATACTCTTAAAGTCAGGTAAGAGGAGAGGACAAAACCTTACACATAGTCCCTGCTGTAAGATCCATTCTAAACACCACACAAGAAATATCTGGATTAATGGAAAATAGTTAATAATATTGGTCCTAACACAGTCAACCCTCACCCTTCTGTCAGCACAACCTATGTTCCTAAGGCAAAAGCACAGTCTGTACACTGAGATTCATAAACAAGGATAATCCATCTCAATCCCTGTCAGTAAACTGAACTGCTGTTATAAAACAGCAATAAATGTCATCTGTGTTTGTAGACAGTAGTATGGAAAGGTCATATAGTGCAATCAGTGTCCTGGGATATTATACAAAGGCTGTAGATGAACTGAGATATGAAAATAGGCCGTGATTTTCTTTCCACTGTCTTCAGTAAAATAGTCACTGAAAAAGTCAGTAAAAAGAGAAAACACACTTGACTAACATGGATTTGCAGATTGTAGCTATGGGTGAACAAACAAAATTGGTTGGATACAAGAATTTTTAAAACCAAATTCAACCTGATTTTCCAGGAGACGGATAGAAAAGAACTAAGATTTCACCATCAAAGACAGAGGACCTATCATCAGGGAGACCCGAGTCAACCACTGGATTCTGGTACAAGGGGCAACTGACTCCAAGACCCATTTGGTTATTGGAAGCAAGGGGGGTATTTCACCAGAACAGTTTGTATGCATTACCAGATGATGAAGAATTTTTGAGGAAGCCTCTGGTTACAATTTTGGCAGCACGTCACTACTTGAAATGTTCCCATAAGTCGTGTTTTGTTTTGGAGTTCTACTTCCAGTTTCCTGCTGTGACCAGCATCAGAAGGGTTGAAATATCACAAGACAAGCTGATTTTGCAATATTGCTGGCCAGGACCAGAAGTGGAAGAACTGGAAAGTTTGAGGAAGCCCATTCTGTCGAGATTTCCAGTCCTCCTCTTTTGACAGATGAGGTTTATATGTGCTTTGAATAAGCATCTAAACTTTGAGAGACTTGCTTGAACTGAACCCAAACATTGAAAAATCTGAGGTTCACTCAACCCTACTTCTAACCTATCATGCTGTACTGGGGGAACAAACAGACCTGCAGCGATGTCAGACCAAAGAGAGGCTGAGCTCTGCCTGACCCCCATGTGCCCTCAGTTCCCTCTTCTCTATGGTTCTGTTTCCCCCGGCTTACCCTACCAAGTAAATCCTATCTGTGGCACTGGAGTGAGGTCCATGGTCTGCTTTTCTGAGCACAGAACTGGGGACCAAAACCTCATGCTTTCTAATCCTGGCCCTGAGAGTGATTTACAGTCTTGGGTCTCTCAGGACCAGGTTCTGCTGTCAGTCTTTCTGATGAGAATCTAGAGCATTTTCATTAAAGCAAAGGCAGTTACTCCAGATTTCCACTGCTGTAACTGAAATCAGAATCTGTCCCTTACCCTCCCTGTGAATGGTTTTTTCTATCTGAAAAATTAAAATGATGACAGTTGCCTCACAGAAGTGTTGTGAGGATTAAACAGTTAGGACCTGATTCTCCACTCACATCAGGTTTAAGCTGGTCTAACTCCATTAATTTAAAAGCAGCAAAGAGTCCTGTGGCACCTTATAGACTAACAGACGTTTTGGAGCATGAGCTTTCGTGGGTGAATACCCACTTCGTCAGTTCATATTCGTATTCACCCGCGAAAGCTCATGCTCCAAAATGTCTGTTAGTCTATAAGGTGCCACAGGACTCTTTGCTGCTTTTACAGATCCAGACTAACACAGCTACCCCTCTGATACTTGACTCCATTAATTTAGAATGCTTGCTTCGGCTGTATACTGCATGAGATCAGAATCAGGCTCTGTGGCTACGTCTACACTTGGAACTAGCTCATGTAGACATACTCACTGTAGCTCTCATTCCACTAGCACAGTAAAAATAGTCTCATAGCTGTGGGAGCACAGGCAGTGGTGAGCGGCAGCATGGCCTAGCTTCCCCGAATACAAACCTGCCTGGCCACAGGGGTACACACTTGGGGTGGCTAGCTGGTGCTTCTTCTGCCTGTGCTACCATGGCCACATTACTATGTTTAGTGGACTAGCTTGATGAGAGCTAGTGTGAGTACATGTATGTGAGCTGGGGATCATACCCCCAGCTCCAAGCACAGATATAGCCTTATTATGTAAGTGCTTTGAAGATGAAAAGTGCTCTCTGACTGCTAAATAGTGTTATTAGTAACAAAAAAGAAACACAACTAACGCTATCATTAGTCCAACAACAGATGCCAGCCAACCTAAGCAAGCACCTGATCCTGTGCAACCTCCCAATTCCCCACAATAGGATTTTAACCCTAGATGCTACTTATTACCTGGCCCCCTCCATGTTATTTGTATTGTAGTAGCACCTAGAGGCCACAAAAAGAGACAAAGACCCCACTGTGCTAGGTGCTATACCGCCATACAGTGAGAGAGTCCCTGCCCCAAAGAACTTACAGACAAGACAAAGGGTTGGCGGGGGGGGGAACAGAGACAGAGAGAGTGAAGTGACTTGCCCAAGCTCACAGAGAAGGTCACTGGCAGAGAAATGGGAATGACCCTGATCTTCTAAGTGTTGGTCCACTGCCCTATTCACTAGCCCAAGCTGCCTTTCCAGCTAATGTTTACCAGTTAATGATCTTGCTACTTCTGTTTATTCATCCCCAGTTGTCTTAGCTGATGACTTTGGTGCCCTCTGCTGCATTGTGACCCCTTGACAGACACAAGCTGGAAGCCAAGTAGAGCTGGTGACGTGAGTGTTTGACAAATTTTAAACTGCTCCCTTACCATCACACTAAAAATGGACTTGCCACCTCCCCCCACTGTGATGTATTCAGGGGTAGAAATCCCAGACATGCTGCAGACAAAGGTAAATGTTGACCATATATCTTAGGCTGCAAGGTGCAGATTGGAGATAACTGGCCAACAGAGGAATAGGTGCACTAATCAATAACAGAGCCTGACATAAGGAGTTGTTCTTTGCCTAAAACCCTAGGGCAGCCTCTGCTTTTGAGGCTAGGCTTTCTTAATCAGCAAAAATTCTATTTGGGCCTGCTGCAAAAGAATATCCTTCTTTAATAAAGAAAACCACAAAACTTTATATAACTTTGGCAGAAATAACAGACAGCACATTACCATGGCTCTTCAAACTCGCACTGCATCCATGGTTTTCAGGCACATTTTGTGCCTGGTGCAACTGCAGCCAGAGCACAGCCAATGCTATCAGTTGTTGCTATTAATATTACAGCCATGCCCAAAGGCTGCAATCAGGAGCCAGGTCCCCACTGAGCTATGTGTGGTACAAACACAGGGGAAGACACAGTTTCTATCCCAAAGAACTTGCAGTCTAAAAGGGCAAACAGAGGTGAAGTGAGGGAGGAAGGGGGGTATAACATAAACTATGAGCAAAGTGATCAGGGACTGTTGGAAGAAGGGGGTGTGGGGAAAGGGAAGGAGGGAGAAATGGGGAAGGGGAGAAGAGAAGGGTAAAAAGCAGAATGAACTGGTTGCATGAGGCTGAGGGAGATCAACAGCTAATAGTAATGCAGCAGGAAACTGCTGGCCTCTAAGGGCTCAATTCTTTCTCTTGCTAAGGGCCCTTTACACTGCTCCTAGGGAGATATAAAGGGGCCCTAAGCCCGGCTTAAATGGCTCCAAAGGTTTATTCTTGAAGTAAAGGGTTTTCCAGCTGGGGTAGAGCTCCAAGAATGGACCTTCACTGGCTTTTCTCCTGGCCCTGGGTTGGGAGGGAGGAGGCGCAGCCAGCGCTCTGTGACCCAGTTACTCTCAGCTGCTGGTGGCCTTAGGGGGCTATGGGCAGTCTGAGCATAAATTAAAGTAGTCTTGAAGAAGCTCTGATTTATCTGAGAGACAGGCTTGCCTCAATTGCCCCAGGAATTCGAAGAGCCCAAGGTGTCTCAAAGCTCCCCTTGGCCCTCTTATCACTTCCTGTGCCTGGATTAGTAAAGGAGGAACTGAGAATCTGGGCCCAGATTTCAGAGCGAAGTGAAAGATGTCAGAAAGCTACACAGGTTCCTCCCAGCTGCTACTGTTTCCCATGCAGAGAAGGGGAGGGCGAGGCTGCTGGGCCTGCTGCTGGGCCTGGTGCCCTTGGCCAATTATTTTGGGTCTGGAAACAGGGAAGCTGATATACTGGCTATTGCCGTGTGCTGGCTGCTTTGGGGAAGGATCCCCAAGGAGAATCCAAGCATGACATAGGTGCAGGGCTCCTCTTCATTACTGTTCCTCAGAGGCTTGTGGGCCATTCCTCTCCTCAGCATGGACTTCTCCCAGAAATAAGATCCCTAAGTGTCTTAAACGAACTAAAGCTTCTTAGAAAATCAACGGTCAAATTAGCTCCAAATACAGAAGTCAGACCTAGCTTTAAACTTGCAGCCAGGCTTGCCTGCATAAGTAGGGTTGCCAACCCTCCCAGTTTTGCCAGGAGTCTCCTGGAATCAGACCCTATCTCCCGGAGGCTACTGCAGCCAAACTGGGAGATTATGGGTGCTAACAGTCCAGCAGTGCAGCAGGGCTAAGGCAGGCTTCCTGCCTGCCCTCGCTCCATGCTGCTCCCTGTGGCCCCGGGATGGGGGGGTGGGGAAGTAGGGGGTCTGCGCACACTGTCTCTACCCCGAGCACTGACTCCACAGCTCCCATTGTCCAGGAACTGTGGTTCCTGCAGACAGGGGCTGCTTGTGCATCTCTCTGGCTCCCCATCGCCTAGGATCCGCTGTCAGAGGTATGTGCTGGTCACTTTTGGGAGCCGCCTGAGGTAAGTGCTGTACCCCTGACCCTCTCCCGCACCCCTTACCCCCTCCCGTACCCCCTCTGCCCCAGCCCAGAGCCTGCACTTCACACCCAAATTCCCTCTCAGCGGCCACCCCCTCCTGCACCCCAAACCCTTGCCTCCAGCTCTGCCCTGAGCCCCCTCCCACACCAAAACTCTCTTCCGGAGCCCACATCCCAACCCCTGCCCCAGCCCAGAGCCTGCATGCCGCACCCAGACTCCCTCCCCAGAACCCACACCCTGCATCCCCTCCTGCACCCAAACTCCTTCCCAGAACCTACACCTTTCACCCCCGCCCGGACCCAAACTCCCTCCCAGAGCCTGCATGCTGCACCCAAACCCACTCCCAGAGCCCACGCCCTGCATCCCCTCCTGCACCTCAAACCCCTGCCCCAGCCCAGAGCCCATACCCTGCACCCAAACTGCCTCCCAGAACCTGCACCCCCACCCATATCCACACTCCCTCCCAGAGCCCACACCTCCTGCACCCCAATGCCTTGCCCCAGGCTCAGCCCAGAACCACCTCTGACACTCCAAATCCCATGGACCCACTCCCCAACCCAGAGCCCTCACCCCATCCCACACCTCAATACCCTGCCCCAGCCAGTGAAAGTGAGTGAGAGCGAGCGACCGAGGGAGGCTGGCTGGAGTGAGTGGGGGCAGGGCCTTGGAGAAGGGGCAGGTCCTTGGGGAAGGAGCAGGGCAAGAGTGGGTTTGGGTTTTTGCTATTAGACAGTTGGCAACCCTATGCATAAGCCTAAATCTTCTTAATTTGAAAAGAGACAGTGAGAGAACCAAAATCTTACCTGTTTACAGACACAGTGTTTCACCCACTCACCTCTCAAGGCTTCTACCTGTCAACTTTCCAGCCTCTCAGAGCGCGAGCTCCCTGATGTCTGTGAGTGCATCTGCCTTCTTTTTTTTTAACTTAACATTGTTGTCATACTATGTATACTCCCTAGTTATTTTGATGTGTCCTTCTTACCATGCTAGCCAGAAAGGCATCCCTAGCACTAGCCTTCTGCCAGTAACTTGTATGCAGGGGTTTAAGGGATTTAATCCATCCCTTTCTCCAATAACCCATTGTATGCCATATTTAATTAAAGCTTCCCTACACCCATAAGGCTGCTGTTATTTTCCCTATTCCCTTTTGTTTTTTCTACCTTTCTAAGAGGTCCTTTAACTTTGCTTTGCTTACTTCTTGGTCATAATAAAGTTCAGTAGTATTTGCCTCAGCCCCTGTATTAGTATTGTCCTTGATACCTGGCCACAAAGCAACTGTATCTTCCCAGACTGTAGATGCTATTGCGTGTTGTCACAGATCTGGCCTGGTGCTCCCTTCCAGCCACCCACTGGACTTCTGTGAGGGGAAACCAAGCCTCTGGGTCCTTGAATCTCCAGGTGTTCTACATTTCCATCCAGAGCTTGAGCTGAATCCAGCCACTGCCTCAATCTTGGCGTCCCGAGGCAACATCTCAAGGCATAGGACTTCTCTCTGGCATCCCTTTCTGAGAGCTGGAACCAGCTGTCCAGCAGCTTTACCCCTTTGGGCGCAATGGTGACACACCCTCTCCCAGAACTCCACCCCAAAGGTGTGATGCTTCTGATGTACAGTTTACTTCTCTCCAGAGGCAGGCAGTAATTGTGAATCATTTAACACATAGAGAGACACTTTGCCTAGAGTCTAATGCATTTGCTCTTTTATATCCAATCATATAAAGCACAAAAGAGGACAGATCATACAGAACAATAAACATCTTAACCGCAGTGCCACTCACTAGCTAACCCTTTCCTTGGGAGTCTTTGGGGACCCCAGGGTCACCCAGAGGATTCAGGGGACCTGGGGCAAAGCAATTTTGGGGGCCCCTTCCATAAAAAAAGTTGCAATACTATATTTTTTACATTTCCAAATACATTATGCTAACCAGTGAAATACAATCAAAAATTAATTTTTAATAATTTGAAAATGCACGAAATACTTTATTTAAAAACATTAAATGCTTTAATGGTATGTATACATTTGCAATTACATAATGGGCTGTTGCTGGGCGATGGTGATGGTTGGTTCCAATGGGCTGTCGCTGCCCAGTTCGCAGGGGCTGGGCTCAGAGCTGGAGGTCAGGGCTGTGGGGTTGGGGGCGTGTCTGGCTCAGAGGGGCTGGGCTTGGAGAAGGAGGTCAGGGGAGTGTCCGGCTCAGAGGGGCTTACCATGCTGCTTACTCCCCCCTCTCCCAGAGCCTGAGCGTGCTACGTCCAGAAGCAGCCCTGGATAGAGCTAAAGGGGCGTGGCTCCACAGGACTTGAGCTCCCACCACTAGGCCACAGCTCGCAGCCCCGCCCCCTTACCACGCGTCCCTGAGCAGGAAGAGCTCAGGCCCCAGTGGAGCCACACCGCTTTAGCTCTGTCCAGGACTGCTCCTGAGGCGCCGGGGGATGGGGGAAGGTGGAGGCGGGGGGGAGCCTCTGACATTCTCGTGGGGGCCCCTGCAGGGCCTGGGGCAAATTGCTCCTCTGGGCAGCCCTGGGAGACCCTCAGTATCCAGGAAGGCAGGTAGCCTCATGCATGCTCTTATGTGCTGGATTACTTCTGCCTCATGGCCTGGAGAAAGTGGCACCAAAGCAGAACTGGTTCTGCCAACCTTCAGGCCCCTGTAAAGTGACTTCTAGTTCAGCCTCCTGCCAGGTCACTGGCTCTAGTTATGTGTCTTCCTTGCCAAGGCAGTTTCCTCACTATGAAACCAGTTCTTCTGGCTAAGGACCCATCTTTTGTCTAGAGCAAATAAATTTCCAGTGCTTGGGTACTTAAAGTCAACTACCCTTTTTCAACCCTCCATCTCTACATGGTGGGGCTTTGGCCAAATATGGAGGCAAAGGACAACAGATAAGGTTGCCAGGAAGGATCTTCAAAATGGAGTTTGCAGCTTGGTAAAGATACATTCATAGGGTTTGCTTGATATTAGGCTATATTCTGTTCTCAGTTACCATGAAGTCAATGATGGTTGTAATAGCCAGCAGTACTTGGCTCCTAATGGTTCCCCCACCTTATTCTCTCTACTTTTCACTGTGACTGTCAGCTAATTTCAAATCTGATGCTCAGTTTAGCATTAATGGTGTTACTCCTCTCTCTCTTTTCACAGAGTGTATTCTGAAGTGAAGTAACTGTTGACATTGGCATAACATCCTGTGCTTCAATATTTCGGAAATATTCATAGGTAAACTGAAGAGTTCTGGTCCAGCTTCCGCTGAAGTAAACAGCAATAATCCCCTAGACAATGCAAGCAGGACTGGAGACAAAGAATTATTTCCTGGTGTCTCAGGGTCTGCACAGGTTTCCCCCTTCTCACCCTGTGCTGGGGCTGATAAAATAAGAGTTCTCATGCCTTCTGGTGTTTCACCCTTGTACTTTATTTTACAGTGCTACCGTGCAGTCCCCTTTATTCCCCAACAGTTAGCCCCTTTCCAACCCATTCCAGGGTCTTTTGAGGCTCCCTGCAGTGAGGAGACAGCACCGTAGCTTCTTATCCCCTCCCAAGCTACCCTACTAACTGAGTTTTGTTCAGGGCTTTTATAGCCCTCCCAGCCTTCAGCCCAGCTGTCGCTGCTTAGCTCAGTCTATTGCAGTGAGCCAGCCCTCCTTAGGGCCTGCAGCTGGGCTCCTTGCTGGCTGCTTTTCACTTCTGCCTCTGGCCTCTCTGCCCGAAAGCAGGGCATAGCCAGCATTTTAACAGGGCATTCAAGGGGTTTCACCCCTGCCCTGCCATACCTGGCTAAATGTAAATTCTGGATTCTTTTTAAGCTCTCTGCTGGAGTAAATTGGTGCAGCTCCGTGAAAATCAGAGACTTGGCCCTTTGTGTCCATTGTTCTTTCCCTGCTCTACATTAAATCATTAGCAATGTCATCAGCTGCTGCAGGGGAGGCAGAACTTTTTCCAGGGCATGATTCATATCTCCCCACCCTGTTCTTACACTGGTGTA
Organism: Chelonoidis abingdonii; assembly: GCF_003597395.2. NCBI lineage: Eukaryota > Metazoa > Chordata > Testudines > Testudinidae > Chelonoidis > Chelonoidis abingdonii. Next base: position 33,356,840 of record NC_133770.1, on the reverse strand, counting down.
ATTCCACTGACTTCAGTGGAGTGACTCTAATTTTGCACTGATTTAAGAGGGAATAAAATCGGCAAAAAAAGAGACTGGTTTTTCAACCAATATCTTTGAACTGTATTTGTGATGTTTAACTCTGTGTACGTATCTACTACTAATTTGGGATTTTAAACTGCTTTAAAAAGAAATAGATTTTCCATTCACTTTTAAAATAGGATGTCTTGAACTTGTTTGTGATATCCCCTTTGGCTTGTATTTGAATAGAATATGAGTTTTAAGCCTCTTGGGACAATCTCTGCTTTTGATACGGTTGCTAAATCTGGTTCTTTTCCAGGTTAAATTTGGCTGGCTTGACGGAGTAATCCACCGTTCCATGGACCAGATGACTAGAAAAGCTGGTTAAATTTTTGAAGCAGTTAAATGTTTTCTTTTGGGATGATCAAGTTACAGAAATTATATCGCCAATTTTCCAGATTAAAAAGTAGTTTAACTTCAAGGGGCTGAAAAGCTAAGAGAGCAGAAATTCAGAGAAATTGCAACAAACATGAAAAATTATAGTATATTTAAAATTCTACAACTGGCTGTTAGACCAGACACCAGATGATAAGTATACATTAATTTGCACAAGAAATAAGAAATATTAAAGAAATTATTTTTCATTTTTTCAGGAAATATTTGGAAATATTATTGTCAATAATATGAAAATAGCCTACAGGTAATATGTTTGTTAGAAAAGTATCTTAACCTTCCTGACAATTACTATCTGACATACTGTATGTGAAAGCATGAGTCCTAGTGCCTATGGGCTACAGAGGTTCATTTGGTTCATGTTGACTCCAGGATATTTGCTAAAGCCCTGGCCAGCCGAATAGGAGCCACTTGTGGGGCTTTGACTATTGCCATTGATCCTACTAAAGACGATTGTGGAAGATGCTCCCGTAACACATGCAGAGGCTCTTTATTTAACTGGACCCACCTGCTGCCAGGCTCAAGATTCACAGTGCTGATTCCTATGTCAGCTGAAGTGGTATGGGAATGAGAGAGAGCAAAATGCTACTTGTCTGTGCCAGGGACAGGTGAGTTGTATTGTGGTGCAAGTTAGAGAGATAATAAATAGGGTCTTTCTGTTAAACAGGGAGGAGTAGGGGGAAATCTAGGACACACCCATGAGCTGTGATAAACGGGGAGACATGCTAATCCACCTTATGATCCAAATTATGATCTCCATTGAATGAGCAGTGAATATCCCTAGAGCATTTCCAGCTGTCTTTGTGGTGGGACTTATGACCTATGCCTAAGGCTACGAGTTGGTCACGGCTTCTGTGATTTTAGGTGACCTCTGTGACTTCAGCCCCGGGGCTCAGATCTCAGTCCTGGGAGGCAAGGCTCCAGCTGTCAGCCCTGCACTGCAGAGATCAGGCTTCTGTGATTTATTGTTTATTGCCTGCAATCTGCCCATGACTTTTACTAAAAATACCCATGACAAAATTTTACCCTTCCCTGTACTTTCCCCCATGCTTCAGGTTTAGTAGCATTGTCTCAGCTAGAGCTGGTTCAGTATTACAAGAAAAAAGCAAAACAAAAACCACCTGATGCAAAAATAGGTTTGTGAATAAAGGTGCTGAGTTTGATTTGCTGTGATACAAACTCATATTAGTCATTACTTGTGAGCGTGTGTATAACCATTGAGCATTCCCAAATACTGTTTATGAATCACCAAACTTTCTTAAGAGTAGGGTCACAATAACACAATGAACACAGCGAAATGGTCAAAGTAAATAGTTCACAAGCCATAAGTTGAAAAATATTCATGCAAAGTGAATGCTTGGGAATAAACAATGCATTAAATAAAACAGGCTCAGCTCATCAATGATTCCTTAACCAGAAACAGATCTTAATTCATAACGAGTAGTTCAACCAGTTATAATCTGAACTGGTTCTGATATGCTCATTCTGGGACTTGACATTAAAAGGGCCCTTGACTGGATTGCAGGATGCATTTTGTTTGGATTGTTGTATGTCTTTAATTTTTCATGCATGTCTCTAAATCTCCATTGCCAACATTATATTCTGCTCAAATGGATTTTATATCAGAAGAGAAATTTGGCAGTTATAGCTTGTTAACTGATATTCAGGGCTTGTCTACATATATAGTGCTGCAGCAGCAAAGCTGCACCAAAGCAGCTACGCCTCTGCAGTGCTTAGTGAAGAAGCTACCTACTCTGAGAGAGCTTCTCCTGTTGATGTAGGCACTCTGCTTCTGGGAGAGGTGGTAACTATGTCAACAGGAGAATCCTTTCCATCAACATAGCATTGTTTACACCAGAAGTTTGGTCGGTATAACTGCATCACTCGGGGCTGTGGAAAATCCACACCTCTGAGCAACATAGTTATACTGAGGGAAGTCTGTAGTGTAGACCAAGTCTCAGTAAGTGCAAGTGGCAGGAGTTATATTTTATGTGAGCAACATGTTACTTCTTTGTCCACTTAGATCTGTCAATGCTTGGAATTATTAAAGTTATGAATTTTGTTATAGTTTCATTAGGATTTAAAAACTAATTTAAAAAAACTATAACAGGCCATCCTTGCCTTTATCACTTGCGTCATTGTGATTCTTAGTTTACTAACAGTTCAACTATTTTAATTATTAGGAACTCCTAATTTCTGTCCCTTTGGCCAGATTACTGCATATAAACTGAAGCTGGTTGAGGCATTGTCATAAATTTAAAATGATCTGGTCAGATGGCATGAATTACCCTTAGCTTTCTAATATGGGATCAATCTCATTAAGATAGTGGATGCCTCAGTGTATTACATCCTCTTTAGATGTCCCTTTTTTAATCTTCTGAACAGGGATTTGAGAGAGATAGAGAAAGCGTTTGTTAAATTTACTTGAAAAAAAAAAGGATCAGACTTCGGGTGAATAAATAACAGACACGCAGATCAGAAGGAGGATTGGCATTTCCTAGTTTGCAGCTGAATAATTAAGTATGCCAATAAAGAGTAGTTGAACTAACTTAATGGATCAGAAAAGGGGCCTTTTAAGTCATGGTTACATTTAAAGTCCCTAATTTTATTAGAGATCATATCTGCCTCAGATTTAGAACAAGCCTGCAGAAAAGGATTATTGGAAGTTTGATTTGTTCTACCCACGTGGATTTCTCCTTTGACTGATAACACTGCATTTCTTTTGGAGTGTAGTCAAATGGCCCACTGAGGTCGGTGGAAAACTCCCATTTACTTCGCTGTAAGTAGTATTAGTCCTATCACAGAGACAACTGAGTCCGTTCTATTGGGGACGGGGGGTGGGGGTGACAAGGGATTGCTGGAGCCCATGGGGATACAGTAATTTAAATAACTGCATAGATTATTTCAAATCACTATTTTTTTGCACTCTGGTCTCTATCATGCAAGTCTTTGCAGTATATACAGCTGCTGTTTTTGAGTCAGAAAGAGGTGTATGGCAGCATACACCAGAGATCAGCCTCTATTTTGAATGTCAAGTATATGAACTGCAGACAGATAAAGCTGTGCTGGACCTGGAATTTCTGATTTGTGGGAATAAGTTTATTTAGTTCCAAATTGGAACAAAACCAAGAATTTTCAAATTTCCCATATAATGAAATCCCCCCTCCCCCCTCCGCCCAAAAAAATGGTTTTAGGGCATTTGAAATGTTTCATTTTGATTTCGACATTTCAATTTTCTATTTTATTTATGTCAGCTGTGCTAAAATAAGCAACAAAGAAAAGAAAGGTAGCTAACCTGGAATAGAGAGCCAATATTAGATTTTACTATAAGGTAGGTAAGATCAAACTCTTCGTTATCAAGGGCAAAAAGTAATATTATGAAAATTTTGGACTGGATAGAGAAATATGCTTATACAATTGTGTAATAATGGTCATTTGGTTATTCAGTCCCAGTTTGGGGTTCTTTGTAAAATAAGATCATGAATAATCTCCATAATTATTCCCTTTCAGACAAAGATGAGCAGAAGAGAAAAAGAAGTATGGGGAGTAAAAATAGGACCAATGAAAAGCCTGAGAGGCAAGCAAAAAAGAATAGGAGAGGAGAGGAGAGGGGGAAAAGGAGAGGGAGGGAGGAAGGAGTGGGTTGGAAGGGCACCACAAAATGGGTCTTTGAGGGGGTACCCCAGAAAAGTTTACCTGATGGGAAATTTAACTCATTATTCTGATACTTCCAAAAATGGGGACCATATATCTCTAAACTTCTCAGTTGTTTCTGTTGTGAAACATTAGTCATTGCACTGCCTCCAAAGTGCACAAATCAGAGCACCATTCTTTGATAGTTGGACCCACTTGAGACTTCCACCGTTGCAGAATTAGACATTTGGCTATGATCAGAGCTCTACCCAACCACAGTTTTTCAAAAGATTTCAGTTTCCAAGATAGATTGGTTAGGCCTAAAGTGGCAGAGTGAGCCTGCAAACCCACCTTGATAGACAGAAAGAAACTGGCCTGAATATTTACCTCTGTCACAGATAGGGTGACCAGATAGCAAGTGTGAAAAATCGGGACAGGGGGTTGGCAGTAATAGGTGCCTATATAAGAAAAAGCCACAAATATCAGGACTGTCCCTATAAAATCGGGACATCTGGTCACCCTAGTCACACAGCAATCCCAAAGCATATGGTATAAAATAGGTCCTGCTGCACTGCAGCACCAGAGTTTGTCTGACATGACTGCTCTGTTGTGAAGGCCAAAAGTCAGATCAATTATTGAGTGATCCATCCTCTGTCATCCGGTCCCAACTTCTGGCAGTCAGAGGTTTAGGGACACCCAAAGCATGAAGTTGTGCCTCTGATCACCTTGGCTAATAGCCATTGATGGACCTAGCCTCCATGAACTTAACTAATTCTTGTTTGAACCGGTTAGACTTTTGGCCTTCACAATATCCCTTGGCAGCGAGTTCCATGGATTGAGTGTACATGTGTGAAGAAATTCTTCCTTTTGTTTGTTTTAAACCTGCTGCATATTAATTTCATTGTGTGATCCCTGGTTCTTGTGTTATGTGAAGGGGTAAATAACATTCCTCTATCTGCTTTCTCCACACCATTCATGATTTTATAGACCTCCATCATATCGTCCATTAGTTGTCTCTTTTCTAAGCTGAACAGTACCAGTCTTTTTAATCTCTCCTCATGTGAAGGTTCTTCCATGCCCCGAATTATTTTTGTGGCCATTCTCTATACCTTTTACATTTCTAATATAACTTCTTTGAGATGGAGTGACCAGAACTGCACACAGTATGCAAGGTGCGGACGTACCATGGATTTATATAGTGACATTCTGATATTTTCTGTCTTATTATCTACCCCTTTTCTAATGGCCGCTAACATTGTTAGCTTTTTTACTGCTGCTGCACACTGAGTGGATGTTTTCAGACAACTATCCACAATGACCCCAAGATCTCCTTCTTGAATGGTAACAGCTAATTTGGATCCCATCATTTTGTATGTATAGTTGGGATTCTGTTTTCCAATGTGCATTATTTTGTGCTTACCAACACTAAATTTAATCTGCCATTTTGTTGCCCAGTCATCCAGTTTTGTAACTCTTCACAGTCAGCTTTTTAACCATCTCGAGTAATTTAATATTGTCTTCAAACTTGCCACTTCACTGCTTACCACATTTTCCGGATCATTTATGAATATGTTGAACAGGACAAGTCCAGTACAGTTCCTTAGTGAGCTGAGGCAGGAATACATACAAAACAATGGCCTAGGTAGACAGTGTAACTTTTTCAGAGAGTCCCAAAGGCCTTGGGTCTGGTGTGGTAAAGACATCTGGAATAAACTGGTGTGACAGAGCATTTTTAAGTTGAAGGTACTGACATTCCTCGTTTGGTGGTGAGTTGATCCCTAAGGCAAGGAAAGAGCACAAAAGAATCACTTTCAGTTATATGGTTTATGCTCAAAAACCTTTCTTTAATCCAATCAGACCATAGAGTGGATGTATATGCAATTAAGATTTTGGAATTACCTCAGGGCTTGGCTACACTTGCAAGTTGCAGCGCTGGTGAGGGGGTTACAGCGCTGCAACTTACCAGGTGTCCACACTTACAGAGATCAGCCAGCGCTGCAACTTCCTTCCTGCAGTGCTGGCTGTACACCTGGTCTGCTACGGGTGTAGCAAATCCAGCGCTGCTGATGCAGCGCTGCTCATCAGGTGTGGACACTCACCAGCGCTGTTATTGGCCTCCAGGGTATTAGGAGGTATCCCACAATTCCTGTATACAACAAACCGGAAGGTACTCCCCGGAGCTACTTATCTAAAAAACAAACACAGCTGCTCTTTGCTGCAGTGAGCGGCGAGCCAAGGCATTGGAATAGTTCACAGCTGTTTGCTTGAGGAGACAAACAGCACGGGGGGGGGGGGGGGGAGGGCGGGGAGTCCGTCGGAGAAGCTGCTTATCTGGTCTGAAGCCTTTTTACATTTAAGAGTGATTGAGAGAGGGGTGGGGAAAAATGGCCAGAATTTGCAAGGCAGGGAGCTGTCACAGTGTCTGCCCAAAATCCACTCTCTTCTGTTCCCCGATGCCCCTGTCACACTCCACCCCACCCACCTCTTTTGAACTTGCAAGGCAGGGAGCTGTCAGCAGTGCTCGCTACCAAAATATCACTACTCTTCTGGGGCTCCGGCAAAAGCTACCCAGGGTCACTACTACCACCCATCCCACCTCTCTTTTTGAAAAGCCAAACGTTAGCAAGCCACTTGAACAACCTGGGAATAGCTGCCACAATGCACCACAGCACCAACAGCACTGAGCAATATGATGCAATGTGGCCACACTGCAGCGCTGGTCGCTGTCAGTGTGGCCACACTGCAGCGCTGGCCCTACACAGCTGTACGACCACAGCTGTAACTACCAGCGCTGCAAAAATGTAAGTGTAGCCATGCCCTCAGATTTAAATCTCTGAATGTAACAAGGGATGACATTTCAATTTAAAAGACGACACTTCAATGTTTTCAATTTTTCCAAAATATAAAATGAAAGACATTTCCAGCAAAGTCACTTTGAAACAAAAAATCAAAATGCTCTGTTCCAAAAATGTAGAAACTGAGGGTATGTCTACGCTGCAATAAATAATCCATGGCACTAAGTCTCAGAGCCTGGGGCAACTGACTCAGACTCGTGGGGCTTTAGCTGCAGTGTAGACGTTTGGGCTCTGACTCGAGCTCTGAGATCCTCCCCCTTTATGGAGTCTCAACACCTGGGCTCCAGGCCAAGCCCGAATATTTACACTGCAATTTTGTAGCCCCACAGCCCTACTCCTGTGAGCCCAAGCCTGCTGACTCGGGCCAGCCATGGCTATGCAGTGGGTTTTTTATCTCAGTGTAGACAAACCCTGAATGTTTTGACCTTATCACAACATTCATTTCTATTTATTTACTGATTGATAAATGACATTTCATCAAAATCTACATGTTCCCACAGGGAGCTTCCATTTCAACAAAACAGCATTTTCTGATGGGGGAAAAAGTTTGTCAGAAAATTTTTGATCAGCTCTAGGGACAGACCAAGGAGCTATAGATTGCTGCAGACAATAGTCTCTGGTCATTGTGTGCTGCCATGTTTGAATACAAATAATGTAACTGTTATATGCAAACTCTCCATGTCTTCATGGAAAGAACTATGCACAGCAGGGTGGCCAAAACTGCTGCACTCGGTTGCAAGTGAGTGGAGGCCAAATGTCGATGCACATAATATGCAACATGAGATATAGCTCTCTACAGTTAGGCTCTGATTCTCAGTTCATCTGTTTCTAGACATAGAGAATGCACAAGGGTTTAAATTCCCCACGTTCGGCAACAGCAGGGAACATACCTGGGCCCCCTGTTTAAATTACAGCAGCCACAGGGTGGCTCTAACTTATGTCCTGATTCCCATTGCCCCCTAAGAGCACTGAGAAGCAGAGAATAGCAGTTGCACAATACGCTCCACCCTTCCCCTCCCCCCTCAGCATTCCCCCTGCATCCAGGGCTGGGAGCAAGGCTCCTGTAAGGTCTTAAAGCCACCTCTGAGCTGGCATTAGAAACTTCCAGTATGAGGGGTATTCTCCAGGGGGTATAGAGGCAGAAATGCCACCAGAGAATCATGAAGGTGCCTTACTGTAAAAGAGAATTGGGCCCTAGGTCTCAAGTCCTGTTCAAGCCTGCATATTTTCTCTCAAGACTGCATGTTAATAAAGTAGTGGGGAGGGGAGGGGGTGAGAAAAGAGCAGATGTGTCTGAGGCATGGGCTTTAACACAATCCTTATCATGCTAATGAGGGATTTAGCTACGCACTTTCCTCTTTGGTATTATTCCTGCTCCTGGCCAAGAGTAATTTGGTGGCCCTGCAGCAGCTCTCATTATGCAGGATCAATTTTCCCTGTGCTCTCTCTGTCCTGCTCATCTCTTTCACCTTATGCTTATATATGCAACGTTCTGAATCCATGCCATGCAGCATCAAATCCCTCATGACTCTGGTACTATGTTCATTCATAGATCCAGAAGTGTCAGGAAGAAGTGAAATTAGCCCACTATTTACCCTGCTGCTTTCTGGGTGAAACGTAACGCCTTTTATAGCTTTCATGGCCCAGCTGTAATGTAATGAAATATAATTCTGTTCTTATTAGCTATTGGAAGGTTTCATTTTCCCAACAGTCAGATATTTGAGAAGAATATGAAAAGCCGGATCTGGCTGCAAAGATTGACAATAAATCTAATGTAAAAAAAAATAAAAAAAAAACAGGACCAGATTCAGCGCTATAGTAACAAGTTGCAACTCCCAATGAAGTAAGCTAAGCACCAAATATGCTAATTTTGTCCACCATATAGACCCATAATGCCCATTCAAACTTTCTCCAATTTGACAACCTGTCCCAGGTACTGGAGTTTTTAAATTTCTTTTGGATTTACTCCAGAATCTCAGATTGACAGATTATTTAAACATTGTAAAATGTTTTACTTGGCTGAAAGGTGAATATTTTGGTTTTAATGGAAGAGACTTTGGGGACCTGATTTTCCTCTACCTTGTATCTTGCATGGTCATTTATATCTTTGCGAAGTGAGTACAAAACATTACAGTGGGAGGAGACTTTCAAAGGCACAGTAAGGCACCCAACTCTGGCATTGAAAATCTCTCCGTATGTGACATATTCTGCATTCTCTCCTGGTTCCTTTTATGCTGCTCTGACAGTGGGGCCTCAGAGCTAGTGGAACTGGCCACAGGGTATTCCTCCAGCATAAGGGGCTCTTTTGCTCAGCATAAAATAGCTCCACATCTCATTCCCCAACAGCCATCCCCCGTGCAGGGAGCCTATCAAGGAAGGGAGATTTGCACCTAAAGTATTCTGCACACCAGCTATTCTCAGCTGCTGAAATAGTCCTTGGTAGGCTCCCAGTCAGCTCAAGAACCTGGGACACACAAAATCATCTTAAAGCCACCTATGCACTCTATCCTGCTCTTGTGTCAAGCACAGCTTGGTGACTCAGTCCCAAATATTCTGATTTAGTAATATTTTCCACTCTCTCTGCACGTGTGCAAGGCTCCAACCCTGCAAATCTCTTAAGCAGGGTGGGTGCAAGGATGTTTTGCGCCGTAGGCGAAACTTCCAGCTTGCGCCCCTCCCCTCGCCCTGTGGCAACTCTCCACCCCCACCCCAAATCCCCCTGCAGCAGCTCCCCCGGGCCCGGGGAGCCGTGCAGCAGCCCCCCACCCCAGCTCACTTCTGCTCCGCCGCCTCCCCTGAGCATGCCGTCGCTGTTCCACTTCTCCCACCTCCCAGGTTTGCGGCGCCAATCAGCTGTTTGGCGCCACAAGTCTGGGAGGGAGAGAAGCAGAGCAGGGCAGCGTGCTCAGGGGAGGAGGCAGAGCAAAGGTGAGCTGGAGCGGGGAGTGGTTCCCCTGCATGCCACGCCCCCCCTTACTTGCTGCAGGTGGCCCTCCCTGCACCCCCCTACCCCAGGTCCCTCTGCCTAAATGACGATGACGACCAGGGCGGTCGAAGATCCAGCCACCTTGGTAGCTGCCGAAGGACCCGAAATGCTGCCCCCCAAATGCTAGCGCCCTAGGCAACCGCCTAGGTCGCCTAATGGGTTGAACCGGCCCTGCTCTTAAGCATATGCTTAACTTTAAGCACATTATCTTCTTAGCCAAGGTGTAAGGCAATAGAGAGTCTCTGTTATGTCCAGGTTCTTTCAGTAAGTAGCTTGTAAAACATACTTTTCATCATCAGATAAGGACTGATCAGTTGCATGACGATCCTTGGTGCTGGAGGAGTTTCTCCTTGTTAAAATCTCAGAACTCTGATTATTATTTTTTCTAAATATCATGCTCCATGGTTTCTTCCCTTGGACACAAACGATAATGGGATTTTTGTTCTATAGATGAAGTGGCACTATGTCAATGGTTTCTATGAATTTGTAAGTGTGCCCTGATTTATTTTATCTTTCTGAGTCCATTGGATACATCTTTCCTGATAAGATTAGTAACATTTCAGGCTCTTTCAATAATATGTGCTCTTGTAGAGACCAGGGGCGGCTCTAGGAATTTTGCCGCCCCAAGCATGGCAGGAAGGCTGCCTTTGGCAGCTTGCCTGCGGGAGGTCCCTGGTTCCGTGGATTCGGCGGCACGCCTGTGGGAGGTCCACCGAAGCCGCAGGACCAGCGAACCCTCCACAGGCATGCCGCCAAAGGCAACCTGCCTGCTGCCCTCGCGGCAACCGGCAGAGCACCCGCCGTGGATTGCCGCCCCAGGCATGCGCTTGGCGTGCTGGTGCCTGGAGCTGCCCCTGGTAGAGACTACAGTTATTCTCATGCATATTGAACCACAAGCCTTCTAAGAGTTTGATTTTCAGCTTCATGTCAACTCAGCCTCCATTTTTTGTGGGTATAAAATGCAAGGTGATCAGAGTGGATGGCCCAAGCCATGTTTTCTAACCCAGCTATCTATGATTCAGTGACATTTTGTAAATATCTGATGCATCTGGAAATATATTAGCAAAATAGATTACAACAGTGGCAAATTGTCAGTATTCAACAGATTGACTGACTGAATATTTTTTCCATATTGAAATTAACATGTAACAACTGTACAGCCAAAAATAATTTCTTGTTTACCAAGATACTCACCTGCTTAGCAAGAATTTGTTTCCTAAAATTCATCTTTATATTACATCCCTGGCTTAAAATTTTTTTATTCTGTAATCACTGAAGTTTTTTCCACACAAGACAATACATCTCTATTTAGTCCCTAATTTGCCTTCTAGAATTTACTTTGTTCAAAATGCTCTGAGTCATACAGTGTCTTACTTGTTTAAATGAGGGCTTCCCTGTTCAAACAACCCCATTCTATTTCTTTGCAACATTATTTAATTGGCTTCCTTTCATCTACAAGAGATGGTGGGAATTGCAGCCTATGATGTAGATGATTTGCAATGTCTCATGTGACTGAATAGTCCAGTCCGGGATTTGCCTGAGCTTTTTGCCTGATCCTCCCCCTTTATTGAATTAGTGGGAGTTTTGTCATTGAGAGAGATACAAACAAGTAACCAAAAAGCATAAATGGTGTAAAGCAAAATAAATGTAAACATTTATTATAAATAATAAATAATTATATTTTATACCTCTATTACTGCCCTTTATTTTAGAACCTGAAAGCGCTTTAACAAACAATTAACTGATCTTCTCAACATCCCTGTGGGATTGGCATGTATAAATTATTCCCTTTCATAGATCGAGATACTGAAGTATAGATAAGTTATATAATAACCCAAGGTGGTATTAGTACCTCAGGTAAGGATTTTTTTTTTTTGTTTAAACTACAGTAAAACCCCTTTGGTTAACCAAGAGATGTGTACACTGGATAACTGAGAACTGAGTTTGTTCTGTGTACCATCTTGTTAATGTGCTTTTAAATATATCCTCTCTTTTACAATTAGACTTACTATCTTTGAGCAAGGTAAAATTGAGCACTTAAAACTATGCTGTTATCTCAGTGTCAGTGACTCCATTTGCTCATCTAGCACCCTTGGTGTCCATACTATGGTATTACCATGGTGGGTATTGACTCCCAGTATTTGTTTTTCTTTGTTTGTTGAAGACTCCTCTGACCCAGTTAAAATCTTTTCATAGGGAAAAGCAATTTACATTCATATGTGATTTTGTGCCTGTACATGGGATACTACTAAGCAGCTGATATTTAATGAAACTTTGCTGACAGACACTCATAGCATGCTGTCTAGTTATATAACTGTAAGTACCCACTTCGATTTTATTAAAAGCTCACTTGAAACTTGCAATTTGACCTCCATCAGCTCAAATCTAATACTTGAAGACATGATGGTAAAGCAAATGTCAGTAATTCTTTCCAGAGAAGATGCCTGTTTTCCATTCAACAGAATTTGATCAATATTATTTTACTTAAAAAAACAAAAACTGTTAGTAAATTTAGTATTCATGGAATTGAGGGCCTAATATCACAGGCTTGAGATGCGTGTTGTGCAGACAGATGCTATATGGGTTGAAGAGGGGTTTCCTGTGGCACTGTTGTGTTTCTCAGCTGTTACACACCATGCCTTCTTTCAGTTTACATACTGGGACTATTCTCCTCCCTGATTGTTTGAAGTCCCTTATGGCAAAGTCCTAGAGACTTTTTTTGAGCCATCATATAAGAATTCAGTAGAGAACTATGTAGGGTGATTAAAAACACCTGTACCTAGGATGTAATTTGCAAGAGCATTTCATATGTTTTAAAGTAACTTCTATAAAACACACTCACATTTCTATCTAGGCCTATTGGTTTTATCTCTATTAAATTCGATCAGACTTATGGGGACAATAGGGAGCCTTGTATAAGGGAATTCTAATGAAATGGAGGAGGCATCAGGAGGTCCTTTGTTTTTCTATAGTGCCCAGAAGTCATGGCCTCTGGTCTTTCCTGGATATGGATAGCGCTCTCCTCTTGCACTTTCCCCAGTTCCCCCCAGCCAAGACTTTTAGGTACACGCTTCCTTTCACAAATCCACAGGCACATGTGGTTCCTAAACCAGTATTTTGCTCAAGAGTCACCAGATGCACAATATACATTAATCTGTAAGGCTTTTGCATCTTGCCTAAACTCCTTGCTCTTTGGTGCCAACCCAGCACTGTGGGGCGGGATGGGGTAGAACATGCTGCCCACCAGTAGGATCAGAGCATGATAATTAACATAAGGAAATCCACTGAGGGTGTCTGGCTATAAACTATAAACATGTTATGATTCAATTCACCCATATTCAAATTAGTTTTTTTTAACAAAATAACTTGTAACACTGACACCTGCACTAGAGTATATTCATATAAAAGGTGATTTTTAATGGATCAGCTCTTATATTTAAATGTAGATACCACAGTGATTTAGCTATCAAATTTTAGACAAACACAAGTTGCAGAACTTGTGTGCATGCATGTGACAAAGAGAGAAGGGGGGATTGTGGGTGGGTATTTTGGATTTTTGAAGGGAGGGAGCTCTAAGGGGCATAGGCGGTGGGTTATATGGGCTCGAGGTGCCCAGGGTCCAGGAATATTCAGGGCTGGGGGCCCTGCTCCAGCAATATTTGAAGCTGGATCTCTCCCCTGGCTCTGCCTGGATCAGGTCCCAGCCCTGGCCCCCCGCGGGTCTCCCCCCATCACCCCGCCCCTCCGCGTCCCTGCCTGGAGCTGGTCCCGACCTTCACCTTCCACCCCTCCCACTGCGTCCCCCCTCCGCCACGTCCCTGCCTGCTCCTGCTGCCCGAGTAGAGCGGCTCCCGGCAGAACGGCTGTCTGCTGCCCCAGGGTCCTAGCGCCTGCCATCCGCTAATGGTAAGGCAGACTGCCCTTACCCTGCTCTTCTGCCCCAGCCCTGAGCCTCTCCAACGCCCCAAACCCCTCATCCCCAGCCAGAGCCCTCATCCCTCTGCACCCTGATCCTCATCCCCAGCCAGAGCCCTCATCCCTCCGCGTCATGAACCCCTCATCCCCCTGCACCCGAACTCTCAGCCCCAGCCAGAGCCCTCATCCCCCACACCCTAATCCTCTGCCCCAGCCAGAGCCCTCATCCCCCTGCACTCTAATCCTCTGCCCCAGCCCTGAGCCCCCACCGCAGCATGAACCCCTCATCCTCAGCCCCAACCCTCATCCTTCTGCACCCTAATTCTCTGCCCCAGCTCTGAGCCCCCCCGCATCATGAACCCCTCATCCTCAGCCCCAACCCTCATTCCCCTGCAGCCTGATCCTCTGACCCAGCATGCACCACCTCCCCCTTCCTACACCCCCACCCCCAGCCGAGCCTGTACCCAAACTCCGTCCCAAAGCCTGCACCCCTCACCCCCTCCTGCACACCCACCCCCTGCCCCAGCCCAGAGCCTGCACCCAGCACCCAAACTCCCGCCCAGAGCCTGCACCCTTCACCCCTTCCTACAGCCCCACCACCAGCCCAGAGCCTGCACCCAAACTCCGTCCCAAAGCCTGCAGCCCTCACCCCCTCCTGCACACCCACCCCCTGCCTCAGCCCAGAGCCAGCACCCAAATTCCTTCCCAAAGCCTGCACCCATCCTGCTCCCCAGACCTCCCCCCTGAAACCCTGCCCAGAGCCTTAGGCAGGTGGAGGAGGAGTTTGAGGGGGCGGAGTTGGGGGGCGGGTTCTGGGCACCACCAAAATTTCTACAAACTTGCCTCCCATGCTAAGGTGAACATTTTAAATCCAGGTTTTTTCAAATTACACATCATTATTTCTATCGTAATGCTGCAGGACAGAGATTAACAGATTATGATCATGATGTAAATTAAGCAGTCTGGAAAAAAACAATTTTAGAAAAATATTGTTTGTATTTTTTCAAAAACAGATACCATGTATCAATTGAGGGCACAATAGCCTCGTCATTAACAGAATGAACAGACACAGACGCTAACAGTAACAAATAACAGCAGAAAATGGAAAATCTATATCAGAACAAAACAATACAGGCAAACCCGTTTACCTGTGTAAATTTAAATCATTGGGAATATTCAGCAGAGTAAGAGGGGCAGGATTTGATCCCATGATATAAATCCTGATGTAGAGCTGCAGTTGTTTTAACTATAGATTACACTATCCCTGATATTCATGTGTTACACCTAACACCTATGATATGATCTAGAAGAATCAGAGACCCAAAATGGAGCATGCACAACTTCTCAAATGTTTATTTTTGTTCAATAAGTACACTTCAAAATAAACCACATTTACACTAATGCTTCTCCTAAGGTCAGCTTGTTCAAAAGCCAACTGCTTCTTGAAAATATTATTTACATGATGAACATGTTTGGCTAGATGCCCTGTGGGCAACAAACTATCTACTCCACCCAAAAGACACTGCTGCCCCGATCTTATTTCAGATTCTTTTGCACTCCCAGAGTTTTCACTTTTTCCAATGCTGTAATTGCTACTGCACTGAAATGAGTCAGAACTTATTCCAGAATTAACTGCAAGTCATTTCTTAACAATAAATAGGAGTACTTGTGGCACCTTAGAGACTAACCTGTGACAATAAATAGATGTATATTGAAAACATCTCCAGGCAATCAGAGGATCATTTGGGGATAATGTCATTTTCCTCTTTTCCCACCTGCCCTCTGTATTCCCTTTATTCTTTGCTGCTTAAGAGACAAACTGTTATCATTAGGTTATTATCACCGTTTTTCCATAGACTTTTTCATACGTCAAGTGAATCTGATCTGGAGTTCAGACCCATAATCCCTCCAGTAACTCATAAATAAATCGGTGGAGGTTGCTTTAGCTGCCAGTTCTCCCTCTAGTTCTGCTCTTCTGAAGGTGGACAGAGGCCCTGGCAGTTTTCTAAAATTCTGCATTAGCCCCTGAGTTTTTTACACCTCCTTTTAAAAGACCCCAGGTTTTCTCATTCCTCCCCTGGGGTAGTCATGCATAGGAAGAGAAAGCTATTAATCACATCTTATTGTTGAGGCAGTGGAAAACATTTCTTTTTTTCAAAGTCTGGAAACATCACAGGAGAGAGATATTCCTGTATCTACCTTGGCCTGTTCACATGCATTAGAAGTTTATACTGTGTTCTCTGGCACTCATCACATTTAGAGATAATACCCATCTGGAGCTGAACTTCTCGAAAGTTCAGAGGTGTTTTTGGACTCAGGCTTATGGTTTAAAGAGAAGGACCAGCCCAAAAAGTTGAGATCCGGATCTGAGTTTCCAAAATCCAAAGTACAGTAACCTAGGACTTTGGATTAGGCCTGTCTCTAAGAATATCAATGCATTTTGAGCATAGTCTTTGGTTTCAGAATGGAAGCTGCTACAGTATAGATTAAAATCAAAGAAAATATACCACAGATACATTTCTCTAGAATGTTTACTCCTTTTTTCTCTTAAAGGCCCCAGATCAAGAAAGCACTTAAACATGTGCTTATCTGCTTTCCTGAATAGAGATGTCATCATGTATTGGAGCCAAAGTGAACTTAGAGGTATCAAACTTGCAGCACTGGAAACTGTGGTCTTCTGTTTAGTCACAGAATCAGTATGGATAATAGTACTGCAGCTTTCTCCCGCTAGTTCAGCCAAGGTGCCTTACCTCAGACCTGCAGAAACCACTTCCAGATGTCTCTCTAAGGCAGGCAAAAAGGTTTTTTAAGGCTATGTGCCCATTTATAACTTGAACCCAGATCCTCAAAGGTAACTCCTGCCAGGATTTAGGTGCCTAAATACCTTTGAGGATCTTGGTTTTAGTACTTACTTCCTAAGGTTTTATCTACACTTGCAATTAGCCCCAATTTCAGCCATCAATTTACTTATGCCACTTGTCTTGAAACCATGGTAAGTTCCACTTATACAAGCCACAACTTTCCTGATTTACACCCATGGGTGGCAGGTATCACAGGCCAGGGGAGGCTGAGCCATTCCAACCAGTTAGGTGTGACCCTACCCATCCTCTGCCCTGAGGCCCCTTCCTGCTTCCTGCTCTTCCCCCACAGCCCAGGCTGGAGCTGGAGCTGCAGTTAGGGCAGGGTGGCATGTGGCCTGGGACTCAGGGCAGCTGGGGCTGGTGCTCAGGCTGCCCAATGCTGGGGCTGTCTGCCTGGCACTGGGGCTGCGTGGCCTGGCACTCTGGGACTGGGGGCACTCAGGGAGCCCAGTAGCTGTGCTGGAGGGCTCAGGGCTCTGGCAGGGGGGCTATGGGGCAGGGCCTTGGGCAGAAGGGGTGGGGTCGGGGACTAGGCTCCCCAAAACGGGTGGTTCACGCTCTGCCCATATTTACACCCGTGCAAATGCACCAATGGCTGAAATCCGGGCTGATCCCATGTGTAGATCGGGTCTCAATTTGCCAACAGGTTCCAAATGTAGTGATGTTTGTGATGTAAATACTTGTATCTTACAGATAAGACTGAGATCAGCAACTCCTTTCAATAGTCCACTTAAGCATAACCAATTGGTAATAATGTTTGACCACTATCAACCTGGTTCAAATTCATACAAGTTACATAGAGATGAAAGGATCAACATGCCACAGCAATTGATAGCATCACTGTGTCCTCTGCAGAGCACTTTTGAAAACAAAGCAAGACATTTTCTTATGTAAAAAGAACTGAATTGTCTGCTGTAACAGAATATTATTTTTTTTAGATCTCCTCTAGGCAGAGACATTGTTTAAACAAGCATTTCCTTGTGTCCCAAAGTGCAGATTTTTTTTTTTGGCCCTTGAATAAATCAAAGAAGTTTGTAACTTAAAGACATTTTAAAAAGGAAAGAATTCATCTTTATAAACCACATAAGTCTAGAGGGTTTCTACTCACCCAAAAGATATTTTTTTTTATAATCCCAATTCATTCCTAATTCCTTACTGCATTTTAAAGCTGTTTAGACCAATGATAACTTGAAATAAAGTAGACTGTATAGCTCAGGAGTTCTCAAACTGGGGGGTCATGACCCCTCAGGGGGTTGCAAGCTGGTTACATGGGGGTCACGAGCTGTCGGCTCTGTGGGGCTGACAGCCCTGAGCTCCCATTAAAGTAAATTACCCCTCCTGAAAATGCACTTCATGCATCTGAAAAAGTGGGTTTTTTACCCACAAAAACTTATGCCCAAATAAATATGTTAGTCTTTAAGATGCCACTGGACTCCTCATTGTTTTTGTGAATACAGACTAACATGGCTACCTCCTGATACTGGTATAGCTGGTCTTCCTCATAAGTATTCAGAAAAAGAATCTATGACAGATGATGGCAGGTGATTTATATCCTGCTATAGACTGTTAAAGCATATACTAAGACCAGACACATCAATTTTGTATCCTGCTCAGATAATAGGGTTTTCAGTAAGAAGAGTGCAATTTTTCAATTTTAAAACGTCCATTATCAAACTTTTTCATTATTTGAAAACAAATAAGGAGAACGTTATGTCAATCATGAAAAAAGCAAGTTTAGCGGTTCAATTACTGTCTTTCAGGCAGTTTTCTTAGGCCCATCTTATTAGAGTATTCTTCAGAGGGACAAAATCAATCTCTCAGGATTTAGAGATCTGGTCCCCATTTTTTCTGTAAAGGGAAGTGACAAACTGCTGTGTTATCAAATAGAAGCCTGGGCTGCAAGACAATTTTTGTTGATAGATTCCCCTAGTGCATGTGAGATAAGGAGTGAGGGATATTATCAAGGCCACTAACTGGTCCAAGGTTTTTCTCTTTTCTGTGGTTTATGCTTCCCCTCTTTTTTGTTACCCTCATTTCCTTCCTTCTTCCGTCAATGTGTGGTCTGACTCATGTTGTTGTGAAAGGTGTGAATTACTTGCACATTAGCCATCATTAGTATATAAACACATAGCACAAAACTCTCCACAGAGAGTTATAGAGGCCATGCAGTACCTGTACTGGGCTTTGGTAAGGGTATCGGTCAGGTTAAAGCACTCTGTTTTGTCTGGCAGTTGTTTTGCAGAGCTGTTGCAACAAAGAAAGGCAGATGCCTGGGCTTACCTTTCCAGGCCATGTGGTCTTGGTGAGCACCTTTAGACTAGGTAGTTCCTAGGTATAAAGTTCAGGCACTGGGGCAGGAAGAAGAGGCTGTTTGTGAAGCAGAGAGATTTCTATGGGTATTCCCTTACAGTCTACACTGCAAACAAAAACCTGCATGTAGATGTTTGGGCTCAGGCTGCCCGAGCCCAGCCTCTGAGACCCTCCTCCCTTGCCTAAATTGCTATTTTGAGCCCCACAAGCCTGAGTCAATTGACAGGCTCTGAGACTCTGCCCTGTGGGTCTTTTATTGCAGTGTAGGCCATGGAGAGACACAAAGGAATAAGACAGCTGCTTCCGGGGATCAGTAGAGGTGCCTGACATGAGGTCTGTGCAAGAGTGAGTTGTGTGTGTGCAGTTTGTTACCACCTCTGTTCAAGCCAATTGGATTTATGTACATTTTGAAAATGAACAAATTATATGAAGAAAAGGTCACCTATTTTGCTCCAAACAGGAAACTGACCTAGAAGGCCCCGCAAAAGGGCAACATTTTAATACTAGAGGTAACCTGAGCCACATTCAGGCAGAGAGAGAGAGAGAGAGAGAGAGAGAGTGTGTGTGTGTGTAAGAAATTTAGCTTTTTTTTTTTAAACTATCCCAATTCAAATATTTAAAAACAGATTCAATCTTCCCCTAAAATTCAAGGATGTTCAGATCTGGGGTTCTGCTTCAGGCTTATCTCTATTTAATGTGCTTCAACATGACTTTATGTGATCGCACTGAAGACACAGTGCAAAAAGTAACAACCACCTCTGTATAAGAACCTATATAGGCCAGAACAGAAGCTCCCTTTTTAACAATGTTTTCATTACAATGGCTCTCCTGTTTAGCAGATTCATCAGATGATTCCCTGTGTTGGATTTCTTTATGTAGTGCATGCTATGATCATGTTTAGGTTGCTTTTTTTTTAATTTGACGGAGTTAAGTAGGATTAGGGTTCTTTATCAATGCAATTCTCTGAGTAGCAAATAGGGTTAAAAAGAAAAAAAATACAACCTTCCCTTCTCCAGCCTTTAAAATGACATGCCAGGAAAGTTTTAAGTTTACCCTTCACCCTATGTGGACAAATTTATTTGCTGCCTCAGTTAGTAATGGTGAGACCTACAATGCTATATTTCCTCCATCACAATGGCACCTTGCCTCTACAATGAGCAAGTTTGAGAAGAAAACCTCACTATTTTAGTAACACGGAATCTCTTTTCCTCCAGCTTTTAATAGTGGCCCAGTCGCAGAGAGGAAGCAGGCAGCACATTCACTGAAGTGAACTGCTCCTCTTGAAAGTTGCTCCCTTAGGGTTTCTCATTCCCAGCACCACACCCAACTCCACTCCACTCCCAAGGAGAGCAGATTTTCCAGCATGGATCTGCACTGCCTGGAAAATTTGTGGAAATCAAGCTAAAAAGGTAGAGAAAGTGAGCTTTCCTATTTCTGTGTGTAGACTACAGACAAACCCTATCCAGAACTGCTGCGGCTGGAGCCAGTCATCTTACACTAATATTTGGAGTGGCATGAGCTAAACTGCTGTTTGTGCCTCCCATCTTGTGCTCCAATAATTCTAGTTTTTTGCAGAAAAGTTATTTTCAACTCAGAGATTTTTAAAAAGTTTTATTTAACCCTGACTCAGGCATTAGTATCAACAGTGGAGTTTGTAAATAGTTTGAGAGGGTTCTGTGTGGGTATTTGAAAGCACCTAATCACCATAGTATATAAGTGCCAAGCTGTCTAGGTCTTTTTGATTTTAATATCCACCACAGGGTTTTCACCCATTAAGACAATATCTGGGTGCCCATTGATTTTTATTGCTGGGCATTAGGCTATGTCTTCGCTGACGAACAAAAGCTTTTACAGTGCAAGAATTAACCCAGTTTAGCTCTTTTATCATGAGATCCTAGTGGAGACAAAGTGCAGACAGCAGTATTTACCACAGTGTAGCTAGGTGAGCTTAACACTATACTCTCCATCAAGGTATCACTTTGCCTAGTTGCATCAGGGTAAAGACTGCGCCTTGCCTTGTTTTCACTAGGATTTCACAGTGAGCCAGTATGTTCTCTATCTTGCTGTAACGCCCCCCCACCACCGAGTGGGTGAAGATAAAAACTTAGATGTTCATCAATAAACTGCTTTTATAAATTTTTTAAAATTACTGCTTTAACTCCTAGGGTGCTCTGAGAGGTCTAATTAGTTAATGCTAGTAAAGCACCTGGGAAGTATAAATGTATAATAGAATACATTTAACAAAGCAACTTCACCTAGGAACTATGCAAAGCAGGCTGCCTTTGCAAGCTAGGCACAGCAAGTCTTTGAAGGGGGGTGGGCAGGTAACCCCCCCCTTGAACCTGCAGCTGCCAGACTAAATGATTTACATTCTTGCCCTACTGACTGATTTTACATTTTGACACAAGGACTTAACTGACTGCCCCTGGCAGCCCCCAGGGTATAGGTACAGCCCCCCACCCCGCCACAGTTACAGCCCACTCCCACCTGCCCTCCCTAATACAGCTACAGCCCACAGCCCTAGCTTACAACTCCAGCTCCCTATCAAGTTACACATACAGCTCCAGTCCAATGACAGTCCCAAACCCCCTGCCTCCCAGCTCCTCTGGATATAGACACACCTCTCCCACTCATCCCCTTCCCCACCAGAGAGCTCAACACCACCCCCATCACCGCCTGCACCCTCAACACAGAGCTCCAGGCGCCCCTCCCCAGTCACCCCTTACCCCCACCACAGTACTCCAGCCCTCCCCAGTCACCCCCGGGCCCCCATCACACAACTCCAGCCCCCCTAGTCGTCCCCTGGACCCCCATCACAGAGCTCCAGCCCCCTAGTCATCCCCTGGACCCCCACCAAACAGCTCAAGCCCCCCCAGTCACCCCTACCCCCACCGCACAGCTCAAGCCCCCCCAGTCACCCCCTACCCCCATCGCACAGCTCCCAGCCCCCCTAGTGACCTCCTTACCCGCCACACAGCCCCAGCCTCCAGTCACCCTACACCCGCACACAGCTCCCAGCCCCAGTCACCCTCTACCCACCCACACAGCTCCAGCCCCCTAGTGCCTCCTACCCCCACCACACAGCTCCAGCCCCCCAGTCTCGCCTACCCCACCCACAGCTCCAGCCCCCAGTCACCCCTACCCACCACAGTTCCGCCCCCAGTCCCCTCCCCACAGCTCCCAGCCCCCGTCACCCTACCCCACCACACAGCTCCCAGCCCCCCATGTGACCTCCTACCCCCGCCACACAGCTCCCAGCCCCCAGTCATCCCTTACCCCGCCACACAGCTCCCAGCCCCAGTCACCCCCTACCCTCCACACAGCTCCCAGCCCCCCCAGTGACCTCCTACCCCGCACACAGCTCCCAGCCCCCAGTACCCCCTACCCCGCCACACATGCTCCAGCCCCCCAGTCACCCCTACCCCCCTCCACACAGCTCCCAGCCCCCCCAGTGACCTCTACCCCCGCCACACAGCTCCCGCCGCC
Organism: Chelonoidis abingdonii; assembly: GCF_003597395.2. Classification (NCBI taxonomy): domain Eukaryota; kingdom Metazoa; phylum Chordata; order Testudines; family Testudinidae; genus Chelonoidis; species Chelonoidis abingdonii. The sequence goes on along the minus strand of NC_133770.1, from coordinate 33,334,341 downwards.
CCGGACACTCCTGCTGCGGGCGCGGATCCTTTAGAAGTATCTGCGAGAGCAGCGCGGAAACGGCCGGTGCCGGGGTGAGACCCGCAGGGCAGGGGCAGGAGACTGGGTGCGCCGCGCCGGCTCTGGGGCACGGAACAGCACGCCGAGGAGCGGCCGGGTCCCTGCAGGCCGGCGGCGGGCCAGTTGCTGCCAGGCTCCCTGGATAGTTAGGGAGCCGCCGCCGGGGACACCGTGGGCGCACAGGGTAACTCCCGCAGCTCAGGGCAGGGCGGGCCAGGCACCGCCTCTCCCCGGGCACGGCTCCGCTTCGGGGGTGGGCAGGAACTATGTCCCGCCCCCGCTAGGGACGCCTTCCCGGGCGCCGCTCTTTCCGGTGTGGGCGCTGGGATCTCCCCCCGGGCAGCCTCTGCTCCTGTGCAGGGGGGCGCGGGGCACGAGGTCACTGAGCTCTGTCTCCCGGCCGGCCGCCTGGGTCCCTCCCGTGCAGCTGGGGGGGGGCGGGGTACGGCCGGCTCGCCGAGCAGTGTCCTTGCCCCAGAGTCACTCGCAGCCGGGCTGCGCGGGCACTGGGCTGCGCCCGCGCTGGCGCTTTGCTTGCTTGGCCGTGCGCACGCCCCCCGCCGGGCTGGGAGCCGCCTGCCGCTCTCGCTCGCTCGCTGGCTGGCTGGCTCGGGGAAGTTTCCCTTTGTTGGTAACTCTCCTTTCTCCTGGCGGTGCCGCGGGCGCAGGGCGGTGCGGAGCAGGTGGCTGTGCTGAGGGGCCTTCGCTGGAGACACCCGCCTGCAGCGAGGTAAGGGGGGAGCCTTCCTTTTCCGAGTAGTGACCCCCACGCGCTCCGTGGTCTGAGACGTCTGCAGGCTAGTGACCAAGGGGCTCCGCTCTCAGCTGTAGCCAGGGGCCAGCATATGCCTTGAGAGGGGCTTACTTCAGGTAAAGCGTGTGGTACCTGCCTGCCGGGGTGATTGCATGGTTCAAGGGCCGTTTGTCCAGGTGAAAGTTTACCCATGGCAATCTTTGGGTGGAGGGTGACCAGATGTCTTGATTTTATAGGGACAGTCCTGATATTTGGGGTTTTGCTTTATATAGTCTATCACCCCTGACCCAATTTTTCACACTTGCTGTCTGGTCACCCTGTTTGGGTTCCTGGTGAGACTAAGAGGGGTGATAGACTTTTTTCTCCCCAAATATCCTCACTCCTCCTTGCCCCTCACACGTACAGACTTTTAATTTTTAAAAACTCTGGATAATGCCTAGTATATAACAAACAGCTAATCAGACAAGCATTGTACGAGGTTGCGCAAGCGAATGTTAAGTCTCTTGTTGAGCCCAGAGGGAGTTTGACTTCTCCCCACCTCACAAAAAGGACTGCTGGCAATATAGTAAATACATGAGTAAGGTAGGATACCCTTTACAAGAATCCCCTTAACAGCCAAGTAACAGCTTTGTACTGACCTCTTTAAATCATGCGCTGTAAACAGCTATCACATGATTTTAAATGGACAGTATCAGTTTCATCTAAGTTCTAGTATCTTGTAAGTAGCCAGTATAAGTAGTGATAAGTAAACATTTTGCCTTACTTTCCAGGTGAGCAATGATTCAAAGGTCAGTTTCACTTTCAGGGCCTTAATTTGAAATATTTAGTTTCTAAACACTTCAAGGCAATGTTTTTGTCTAAAAATGTAAGAAAAACTTATGTTGGATTTAAGTTTTGCAAAAGCTTTTTCCCCCTTCAAAAACTTAAGTTTGTCCTTTTAAAAAAAAACAAATTCAGCTCTCTTCAATGCAAGAAAAAACCTTGTAGGGCTGTTGGCTGGTAATTTGCCTGCATTTGTCTAAAAGTAGCATCATAACTTTGTGTTGTAATTGCTTATTTTAATACTAGATCAAGGTGTTGAAGTATCTGCCCATAGTGAAGCAGAGCTATGATAGAACAGTTGTCCAAAAAATTTGTCTTTTACAGTGACTAGAGCACATAGGAAAATATTTAGTGCAGACACTATTGAACTGTATTACTAAGACAAGGACAACTTTCACTAAAATGGAACTTTCCTTTATCTTGACATCCTCCCCCGGACTCAGAGCTGGTAGCAGTATTCTCTGTAGTGCAGCAGAGGGTGCTCTTCCATTATTGCACTCACTCATTATTGCACAGGCAAGTAAGGTATGAAGTTTACAAATATGAAGAAAGTGTCATTTCTCTTTACTGGAAAAAGTTGTCAGAGGCATGTATGTGTGAGAGGGATCTTCTGACTTTGGTTTAGTTGGAAGAGTGCGAAGAGGAAAGAATCAGCACAATATCTGGTTACTGTTATGCATAAACTCTTGATTTGGCCCACAGCCCAAAACCAAAAGATGAGGTTGATTATCTGCCTCCTCCTGTAGGAGGTCTGCAGTGGGATTTTGGCCTGCCCTTTCCTATTGTCACTGTCTTTTTTTTTTTTGCAGAAGTATGAGTAGAAGGGGAAACAAATATGTTTAGGAGGACAGGAAAAAACAAGCAGATGCTAATAATTTTAAACTCTATAATGTTTTGCAGGATACTGCCTGCAGTGCAGAGGCACGGCACTGTAGCTGACTGTTTAAAGGCTGCTTTGGAACTGCTCTGCTTAACAATGCTCCTTAGTTCGGGTATGTGGTTGTGGATTATGATTCTCATGAGAGCTTGAAGGGGTCTTGCAGCAGACTGATTACATATGGATTTAGAGCGTGGTAGGGGGCAATAAGGCAGAGGTTGGAAAGCAAACAAGAGTAGAGACATTGTCAGTTTATTCTTGATGTTGTGCTTGGGCTTCAACAGCTGTTAGTGTCACCTGAACTAAATAGTCCCATGTTAATGCCCCTAGTACTAAAGGGACAGGGCTTTTATATTGGTTAACTATTGTTTTTGGAGGGGTAGTTCATCTATACTCAAAATGAAATAAAGCAGCTAAAAAGTACAGTCTGGTTTAATATAGATGGTGGGCTTTCTAAAAAATCATTTATTTTTTGTTAAATGCTGACAAACATATTTCAATATTGTGAAGTTTCATACAAATTAATACATAATAGCCATTTGAAAATATAATGGAAAACTCAGCTGTTCCCAGTAAATCTGAAGCTTGGTTGGTGCCATTTATAATAGTAAGACTAAACCATATTTTAACTATGATGGGATTTTATTCAAGGCCTGAAGTATACAACCACACAGGGGACCCTATTATGGCTCCATGCCCCAGCCCTACCCATATACAGTGGGCCTGCCCCTGCACTTAGGAATGGCAGTGACAGGAGTCCCCACTCACCTTCTAGAGATACAGGAGCAGTGGCATATAGTCCTCACTCATCTAGGAAGGGCAGCAGGGGTTCCTTTTCCCATCCCAAGAGGCAAGATTGGCATTGGCAACAGGGGACATCTCCTGTTACCTTCTCTGCTGGGATATCTGCTTGGGCCTATTGCACTCTCCTATTGCATAGTCCTGTGAGGATAGTGCTGGCTGCTTCCAGGCGTAGCTAACACCCTATTGAGATGCATGCAGTAGTTCACTCCTGTCAGAGTTATTATTTCCAGCTGTCTATAGAGTCTCTCAGACGGTTTACTGTAAGGTGGGTGCATAACTGGTTGAAAGACTGCACTCAAACAGTAGTTATCAGTGGTTTGCTGTCAGATTGGGAGGGTGTATTTAGTGGGGTCCCACGGGGGTCAGTCCTGGGTCCAGTACTAGTCAATGTTTTCATTATCCAATTAATTAATGTGGTCGAGTCTGCCTATAAAATTTGCAGGTGACACCAAGCTGGGAGGGATTGCAAGCACTTTGGAGGTCAGGTTTAAATTCAAAATGACTTTGACAAACTGGAGGGCTGATCTGAATTCAACAAGATGAAATTAAATAAAGACAAAGTGCAAAGTACTTCACTTAAGAAGGAAAAATCAAACGTATAACTATAAAATGGGAATAACTGTCTAGGTAGTAATACTGCTGAAGAGGATCTGGGGGTTACAGTGGCACTAGAGAGGCCCCAGCTGGAGTACTGTGTCAAATTCTGGGCACTACAGTTTAGGAAGTATGTGGGCCAATTTGAAAGAATCAAGAGGAGAGCAACAGACATGATAAAAGGTTTAGAAAACCTGACCTATGAGGAAAAGTTCAAAAAACTGGGCATGTTTAGCTTTGAGAAAAGAAGACTGAGGAGGTGATCTGATAAGTCTTCCACTATATTAAAGGCTATCATAAAGAGGATGGTCATTAATCACCTGGGGAGTTGTAAACAAGGGATTTACAATTCTGTAAGAGAGCTGTGCAAGCATCACACTGTGGGATATTGCTCTATTCTGTGACTCAGCAAAGCCTACCAGGACATGTCTAGGCTAGTGTTTCCCAGGCACATGGACTGAATGTATAAAATAAGGGACAGTGGCATCATGCTTACTTTCTTGTCCCCCACCTACACTGGAAGCAACGAGAACACTGAGAAGACAAAGACTTGAACTGATGAGACTGATCCCAGACTTAGAAGGAAAGCCTGTGTATTAACAATTGTAAACCACTAACAACATAGAGTGGGATGAGAAAAACTGCTTGATTGAAATACAGATGCTCCTCGGTTACGCAAACCCGACTTATAGAAACCTGGACTTACAGACAAAAGTTCCATAGGTTCCGTAAGTGTGTGTGTAATTGTTGGAGATTTGTTCCCAACTTACGCAAAATTCGACTTACACAAGGCGTTCCATAACGGAATGCTTCCATAAGTTGGGGAGCTTCTGTATTGCTTAGTCTAATAAGGTTTAAGATTTAGATTGTGTGCTTACCTTTTATTTTGTTTGGTAACTATCCCTGACGTTTGTGACTACCACTTATAATCACTTAAAATATATCTTTCTGTAGTTAATAAATCTGGTTTATATTTTACTTAAAACAAGTGTGTTCTGCTTGAAGTGCTTGGGAAATCTCAGCTCGGTTTACAAAGGCTAGAGGGTGTCCTCCCCACATCAAGGGGGGACGGATTGGGTAGTGAGCTTTACACTGGCCAGGCTTCTGACCAGGGCCAGATGATACAGCTTTGGGGTGCAAAGCTGAGGGCTTGGGAGATTTTTTTGGTGTCTCTCTGTGTGATTCGTGAGTGACTCAGGGACCATTCCTGCAATTTAGCTGGGGGTGGGGCTCCACATGCAGTTCTACTGAGTAATAACAGCGTGTTGGAGGGGTTTGCTGTTTGTCACTAGCAAAGCATTTCGAGACACAGCCCAGGCTGGAGAGTTATGGGGGCATAGCAGTACCCTAGTTCCAGGCTGTACCCTGAGGGTCTCGTCACAAGGGCTTTCACAGCTCCTCTTCCCCGGAGTTGCATACAGTCCCTTGCTCACAGTGGTATATAAAGTTAGTACAATATGGTTGGCAAAGATATTATATGTGGTTGCAATAGCTGTCATGCAGATGGTACAGAAATGTCTCTTCTCCTCCCTTCTCCAATGATGATTGTGTGACTCCCATTAGATGATAAATTCTGAGTTATGTGCATTTAACCAAGCTATGAAGTTTCATTACCTAGCTTGTGTTTTGGTCTCCAGCACAGCTGGAAGAAGTGGAAGTCTCCTTCATGTTGCTATACATCGATCAGTTTGTCAACACCACTCAGTCTTGTCTTATCCTCATCAACTTAAATGTACTCCAAATTAAAAAATATAGTAAGAGAACCAAAAGAGAGCCACCATGGCTAAACAACAAAGTAAAAGAAGCAGTGAGAGACAAAAAGGCATCCTTTAAAAAGTGGAAGTTAAATCCTAGTGAGGAAAATAGAAAGGAGCATAAATGCTGGCAAATGAAGTATAAAAAGATTTTGAACAGCTAACCAAAGACTCAAAAAGTAGTAGCAATTTTTAAAAAGTACATTAGAAGCAGAAAACCTGTTTAAACAATGTTTGAGATGCTAAAGGAGCACTCAAGGACGATAAGGCCATTGCAGAGAAACTAAAGGAATTCTTTGCATTGGTCTTCATGGCTAGGATGTGAGGGAGATTCCCAAACCTGAGCCTTTCTTTTTAGGTGGCAAATCTGAAGAACTGTCCTAGACTGAGGTATCGTCAGAGGAAGTTTTGGAACAAATTGATAAACTAAACAGTAGTAAGTCACCAGAGGTGGTGTTCACCCATGAGTTCTGAAAGAGCTCAAATGTGAAATTGCAGAACTACTAACTGTAGTTTGTAACCTGTCATTTAAATCAGCTTCTGTATTAAATGACTGGAGGATAGCTAATGTGATACCAATTATTAAAGAGGGTTCTAGAGGTGATCCTGCCAATTACAGGCTGGTAAGCCTAACTTCAGTACCGGGCAAACTGGTTGAAACTATAGTGAAGAACGAAACTATAGTGAAGAACGAAACTATAGTGAAGAACAAAATTGTCAGACACATAGATGAACATAATTTGTTGGGGAAGAGGTTTTTATAAAGGAAAATCATGACTCACCAGTCTGCTAGAATTCTTTGAGTGGGTCAACAAGCATGTGGACAAAGGTGATCCAGTGGGTACTGTGTACTTAGATTTTCAGAAAGTCTTTGGCAAGATGCCTCACCAAAGGCTCTTAAGCAAAGTAAGCTGTCATGGGATAAGAGGGAAGGTCCTGTCATGGATTGATAACTGGTTAAAAGATAGGAAACAAAGGGTAGGAATAAATGGTCAGTTTTCAGAATGGAGAGAAGTAAATAGTGGTGTCCTCCAGGGGTCTGTACTGGGCCCAGTCCTATTCAACATAATTAATAAATGATCTGGAAAAAGTGGTAAACAATGAGATGGCAAAATATGTAGATGATACAAAACGACTCCAGATAGTTAAGTCCGAAGCTGACTGCGAAGAGCTACAAAAGGATCTCACAAAACTGGGTGACGGGGCAACAAAATGGCAAATGGTATTCGTTGTTGTTAAATGCAAAGTAATGCACGTTGGAAAACATCCCAACTATACATACAAAACTATGGGGTCTAAATTAGCTGTTACAACTCAAGAAAGAGATCTTGGAGTCATTGTGGATAGTTCTCTGAAAACATTCACTCAATGTGCAGTGGCAGTCAAAAAAGCAAACAATGTTGGGAATCATTAAGGGATAGATAATAAGACAGAAAATATCTCATTGCCTCTATATAAATCCATGGTACGCCTGCATCTTAAATACTGCGTACAGATGTGGTCGCCCTATCTCAAAAAAGATATATATGAATTGGAAAAGGTTCAGAAAAGGGCAACAAAAATGATTAGGGGCATGGAACAGCTTCCATATGAGAAGAGATTAATAAGACTGGGACTTTTCAGCTTGGAAAAGAGACAACTAAGGGGGGATATGATAGAGGTCTATAAAATCATGACTGGTGTGGAGAAAATAAATAAGGAAGTGTTATTTACTTTCTCATAACACAAGAATTAGGGGTCACCAAATGAAATTAATAGGCTGCAGGTTTAAAACAAACAAAAGAAAGTATTTTTTCACACAATATACAGTCAACCTGTGGAATTCCTTGCCAGATGTGAAGGCCAAGACTATACCAGGGTTCAAAAAAGAACTAGATAAGTTCATGTGTTACCCAGGGTTCTTTCAACCCAAAGCTCTTGGTAACTTTTACTCTGTGCAAGGTGGTGTCAGGAAATAAATCAAGGGAGACACGGCTGTCTGACCGACAGATGGCTGGCACAAACAGGACAACACAAGTGCTTTCACTTAAAGCTAAACTTTACTTAGTGTCAAACACTTACAGACATCCACAACAGGTTAGTAAAACACCCCCAACCCTTAATAATTACTGAAGCTGAGTGTGGCTCTCGAGTGGCACAGCAGCAGCCCGTCTGACGGTGGAGAACACAAGATGCATCTAGAGGAAGAGACCAGTCCCAAAGAGTCTTATTACCTCAAACTTTTCCTCCTTATTTTATACGTTAGTAACACAGTTACATGTCCCTTAAAGAAAACTGATCAAGCAAGCAGTTTCAATGGTCAGTGAAGAGGTTTCCTTCTGATTATTGATTAACCAGAGTTTGCAGCCTTGAGGCTCTAACAGATTTATTCCTGAGGGCATATCCTGCTCTTCTAAAATGCATGTATCAGCAACTTCAACACAATTCTTATTAGGAAGGATGCGGGGTCAAGCTGCCCTTTCTATGGCACCCAAAACCCCCTCCCCTCCTGCCTTGGTCAAGCTAAGCCTGCTGACTTGGTTGCTTTTAGCAATAAGCAATAGTGATTTCAGACCCTTTACTGATTTGCCAAAATCTCCCTGTACACATGGAGGATAGGCCCATCAATAGCTATTAGCCAGGATGGGCAGGAATGGTCTCCCTAGCCTCTGTTTGCCTGAAGCTGGGAATGCATGACAGGGGATGGATCACTTGATAATTATCTGTTTTGTTAATTCCTCCTGGGGCACCTGGCATTAGCCACTGTCGGAAGACAGGATACTGGGCTAGATGGACCTTTGGTCTGATCCAGTATGGCTATTCTTATGTAGGGTTTCTAGATACTCAGGCCTGGCTTAAACTAGGAAATTAGGTTACTAAACTACATTGCTTGGGATGTGAAAAAGCCACACCTCATGAGCAACACAGTTAAACCGACCTAACCCCTGTTGTAGACAGCGCTAGGTTGATGGGACAATTCTCCTGTCAACCTAGCTACTGCTCTTGTGGAGGTGGAGTACTTATGCCAACGGGAGAACCCCTTGCAATGGTGTACGTAGTGTCTCCCCCGAAGCATTACAGCGGGGTAGCTGCGGCAGTGCAGCTGTGTCACTGCAGCATTTTAAGTGTAGACAGGCCCTTGCCATGATGGAAGAGGTTCATCTGTCTCTGTAGTAAATCCATCTCTCCGAGAGGCAGTAGCTAGGTCGACAGAAGAATTCTTCCATTATTCTAGTGATGTCTATGCCGGTGGTAGAGCTGCTTAATTATATCACACAAGGTATGACATTTTTCACGGTCCTGAGCAATGTAGTTAGGTCAGCTTAACTTTGTAATATACAGACCAACCCTAATAAGAGTTCATGACTTGGAAGTCAAAAGATCACTTGGACCAGGGAGACAAAACTTTAGCGCAAGTCCTTATTTAAGTACGGTATCTGGAATTTGTAACCATTGCATTACATTAGGACATAGCTAAACACTGCTTGCAATATATTACCAGTGATTGCATAACAACTAGCAAATGATGACACCCTCACGTGTAAAATGCAAACTGAGGGGAGAGTATTGTCTTGCTGTTTAGGAAGTAAGCTTGTATTTTCACAAAAGTAGGTCACATGAGATGGCCTCTTCTCAAAAAAGTAATCTTCCAAAATGCTAGATTTCTTTGTAAACTAGCTAACTTTTTATGCAGACAGGCTCCATCTTGGAAAGTTTACGTACTTGGTTTTCTTTCCTTTCTTCATACTACCTCAGACTACAGTAGTAAGAAGGAACCTTTGTGTATTGCAGATGGTAACTTACACAGTATTGTAGAACTGAACAAACTTGTTTTGGCAACCACTGGTGGAAAGCAAACATTAATTCAGAACATTTTTAGTGACACAAGGGACTATCTGTTTTTGAGGTTAACTTGTGATTTAGAATCTTGTACCTTTTTGTCCAATTGGAAAATAGGCTGTCTATTTTGGTGATCAAACTGCTGCTTTTAGGGTGAAAGTCATATTTTGTAAATGCGAACTCCATTTGTATCCACTTGCTGTGCTTTGTCTATGAAGAAAGGAGCAGCTGTAGTGCATGTGCTAGACCTGCATTTGGCTATTGCTGCCATTGTGTTGTCTATAAACATGTACCATTATTGTGGATCATGCAGCCTGTTCAAAAGTGTCTTGCATTCCCCAGCTGTTCCACGTTTCTATCTCTGAGCTTGCCAGCTGCCTAGAACAGGCAACTGTAGCAACATGTGTTGCTTTTGTGTAAGTACTAGAGAAGATGATATATTTTTTTTTACTTTTTGTTAAATACTAGTAATTGTAACTAGCTGTGTTATTCCTAATGGGTTGGTTACTAAAGAAACAATCTGTATTTGTGTTAATTTTTTTTATGTAAATAAACCAAGCTCTTAGAAGAAAATGTATCTGTGGTATGTTAGAGTGAATGATTTGCACATAAAACATCTTAGACGTTTGGTTTTAGGTATAAAATGGAAAGGTTCAGAGTTACTTAACTAAAATATATTCAACACCACTTATTTTTGCTATGGGTATATTTTAGTGGCCTGTATAGAAAACTAATTTAAAAAACCTCTGTGGTTTGAGGAGGAGACACCTCTTGAAATCATATTATTAATCTATCTTCCTTTCTTTCCCATTTCATTGAGGGATGCCTACTCTTAACTGGTAGTCTTCTTCTACCTTAAATAAAATGCGAGACCAAATAACTCTGAAGGTTTGTCCAAATGTTTTTTTGTTTCACTGGTGCTACTATTAGGATCAGATGGTTAGGAATAAAGCAGCTTTGTCAACATTTTCCGATGGATTAGGTAGAGCTGCTGCTTGTGGTTTGGATGAGTGTTTTATGTATATCTTGTATTTAAAGGCAGACAGAACCCATTTGTGTAGCAAGTTCAATTGAAAACTTTACTGCAGGGTGGAGCGACTTTGATAGCAGGGGGCCGCTTGCTTTAACTTGCTCTTAGCTAATTATCATTTTTAAACATTTCTCAGAACAAGCTGTCAGGTGCTGCATAGTAAAGGACTGAGGCTGGCTGTTGTCAGGCGGGAACATTCATGGTCTTTATTTGTGACATCCAGGCCAATGATGTTTTTGTCCATAGTCTGTATGTTTTCCTCTTTCTATTGTAACAAGACATATCTGGAATTGTCACTAGATCATAACAGCTAAATAACTGTAACACCTAAATCCAGTCAGGATTGCATAAATAAACTAGAAAGAACTTGTTTATCTTGGCAAACCAAAGTTTCCAATCTCTCTGTGTGCTGCCTGTCAAGGGAGATGAACTCCAAGACTTCCATTGGAGAAGCTGGATTAAACAGAGAGGAACCTGCACCTGATCATATCCTCACTCATTGTAATGCAGTTTAGTGGGCTGGTGTTCTCTCCATGTGGGGAATGACATCTTGCAAAGCTGAGCAATGTCTCTGCCATATGCTTTCCCACCGTTTCCGTTGTTCTCCAGGACCACAAAAAAGGTAGGAGGGTGAGAGCTGCGGTTATACTGTTTGTCTTTCTGGTCTGAAGAGGCTGTGGCTCACAAGCCTGATTAACCTTTCCAATGTCTCTGTCTCTCAGGTGTTTTGCTATTGCAAAACCAGTCCTCCATCTGGGACCAGACATGTTTGATTTGGGTGAAGTGATCGTTCTCATAGACCCCTAAAGAGAAATCAACAAATGGAACATACACTATGGGCTTTGCACCAACCAGTACAATAACTGCCATCCAAAACAAATGAGACAGAGCCTTGAGTTCCCCCAAGAGAATCTTGATGTGGATATATGTCTCTCCAAGAAAAAGTCAAGACTATGTCATTATCATCATGTTCCCATTACACCTCTGGTGTTTAGGGCAGCAATGAAGCTCCTCCACTTCTCTCTGTTTTTGGAAAGTCTTTCAGTGGTTCCCCAGCTGTGCTCCAAGTTTTTCAGCTCAGCTTCCAAAGCTCTGCACCATATTGTTTTTGATCTTTCTCAAAATGCTCTATCCATCACATTTCTTGTTCTTTCTGTTAGTAGGTGGCCTTGTTAGTGTCTGCGGTTTACCACTGATAAGCTGTGTCATTTTGTAGACAGTTCCTTGTTCACCACAAGCAGCAGCATCCTCTGCTTGTGTTGCCAGATTATCAATATAATGTCATTTGTCTGCTCTCATAAGGCGTTTGACCTCCTGGTGGGCCTTGCTATTATACTGCTCGTGATATTTATCCATTAACTTCTGGGATTTTGTGTCTAAAACGTTACTGATAATGTTTAAGAAAAGACAGATTATTGTACAATCCCAACGCTAAATGCTTCCTTAAGGTAAGAACCCTTATTCCAGCAGCATAAGGTCATAGAGCCCAATCTTGGAACGTCATTCTGCTTCTTGCAGCACTATCCAGATTGACCTCTCTGCAAGAGATGTCATTAATATTTCCTGTCCATTAAAATGATCTCCCGATAGCTACCGTCTCTATTCGGATGAGTTTGGAATGCGGGGGAGGCTCTCAGATGAGACCCAGTATTGTATTTTTAATAGAGACCAGTGGAAGTTCTCGCTATTGTCATAGTATTCATTTCCAAAATAAATTGATGTTTTTTCTAGGGCTGTCGATTCAGTGCAGTTAACTCACGCAATTAACTAAAAAAAATTAATTGTGATTGATTGCACTGTTAAGCAATAGAACACCAATTGAAATTTATTGAAGATTTTGGACGTTTTTCTACATTTTCATGTATATTGTATTTTGTGTAGTTGAAATTAAAGTGTATATTATTTTTGATTATCATTTTTACATTGCAAATATTTGTAAACAAAAGAAATATTCTTTCAATTGATCTCATGCAAGTACTATAGTGAAATCTCTTTGTAATGAAAATGCAACTTACAAATGTAGATTTTTTTTTTTGTTACATACCTGCACTTAAAGATAAAACAATGTAAAATTTTAGAGCCTGCAAATCGACTCAGTCCTACTTCTTGTTCAGCCAGTTGCTAAGACAAACAAGTTTGTTTGCATTTAGAGGAGATAATGCTGCCCTTTTCTTATGTACAGTGTCACCAGAAAGTGAGAACTGGCATTTGCATTGCACTTTTGTAGCTGGAATTGCAAGGTATTTATGTGTTAGATATGTTAAACATTTTTATGCCCCTTCATGCTTTGGCCACCATTCCAGCAGTCATGTTTCCATGCTGATGATGCTCGTTAAAAAAATGTCTTAATTAAATTTGTGAGAGAACTCCTTGGGGGAGAATCGTATGTCACCTGTTCTGTTTTACCCAGTTTCTGCCATATATTTGATGTTATAGCAATCTCGGATGATGACTCAGCACATTGTGCATTTTAAGAACACTTTCACTGCAGATTTGACAAAACACAAGGTACCATTGTGAGATTTCTAAAGGTAGCTATAGCACTCGACCCAAGGCTAAAGAATCTGAAGTGCCTTCCAATATCTGAGAGGGACAAGGTGTGGTGCATGTGTTCAGAAGTCTTAAAAGAGCAACACTCCAATGTGGAAACTACAGAACCCAAATCACCAAAAATGAAAATCATCCTTCCGCTGGTGGCATCTGACTTGGATAATGAAAATGAATATGTGTCAGTCAGGACTGCTTTGGATCATTATCGAGAAGAACCTGTCATCAGCATGTCCCCTGGAATGGTGGTTGAATCATGAAGGGACACATGAATCTTTAGTGCATCTGGCACGTAAATATCTTGCAAAGCCGGCTACAACAGTGTGGTGAGAACACTTGTTCTCACTTTCAGGTGATATTGTAAACAAGAAGCGGGCAGCATTATCTCCTGCAAAAAAATAAATAAACTTGTTTGTCTGAGTGACTGGCTGAACAAGAAGTAGAACTGAGTGGACTTGCAGGCTCTAAAATGTTACATTGGTTTATTTTTTGAATGCATTTTTTTTACATAATTTTACATTTATAAGTTCAACTTTCATCATAAAGTGATTACACTACAGTACTGTCATTTACAGTGCAAATACTTATAATAAAAACTAAATATAAAGTGAGCACTGTACACTTTGTATTCTGGGTTGTAACTGAAATAAATATATTTTAAAATGTAGAAAACATACAAAATATTTAAATAAATGGTATTCTGTTATTGTTTAACAGTGCAATTAATCACATGATTAATCACAATTAATTTTTTTAATCGCTTGACAGCCCTAGTTTTTTCTTATGTTAAAAACTAGACTTTGATGTTTGGGAAAACTGATAATTTCAGGGTAGAGAAATCTTGTCTCCTGTATTGAGATCTGATAAAATTTGACACCAATATGTAAATTCATCAAATTCTATATTTTAGTTATCTCATCTTCAGCCAATGCCTGTTTTGGCAGAAGACTTCAGCATGTCTTAAACCCAGAGAACAGGGACATTATATAACCTACTTCATTTTTGATATCCATATTTAAAGGATGATCGTGCTTTCCAATCAGGAGAGAGACTGCTGCAAAAATTCCTTTGCAACTGGTCTGTGAACTTTAGCACAATGAAAAACAGGAGAATTTAGCTGTGCACACCTGAACAATTTCTTTTTTCAAATAATAAGAGAAAAGATCCAGCCCACCCTGCAGACAAGTAGATGATCTGGAATAGTGATAGAAATTGACATCCAAAGGGTTTATTTCATTAAGAGGACTTTCCTACCCTCTGCGCTAGGAAAAATTGTGCCTTTTTCTTCAAAGTATATTTAACAATCTGTAATTATGGGTATGTTTACACTGCAATTAGACACCCACGGCTAGCTCATCCCAGCTGACTTGGGCTCGAGCTAAGGGGCCGTTTAATTGTGGTGTACACAATTGGGCTCAGACTGCCCTAGCTGTGGGACCCTCCCACCTCACAGGGTCCTCCAGCCTGGACTCCAGCCAAGCCCAAATGTCTACACCACAATTAAACAGTCTTCTTAGCCTGAGCCCTGTGAGCCTGAGTCAGCTGACACTGGCCAGCCATGGGTTTTTAATTTCAGTGTAGACATTCCTGTAGGAAAGTAGATTTGAATTATCCTGGCTGTGGAATTTTTTCTCAACTGAAAGGAACTTCAGTAGGTGGGACATTCCACTTACTACCAGTTGCTGAGATATCTGATTCCTCCACAAACCTGCAAGCAGGTTGAAGTACCCATTGACATGGACCTAATTACCGTGAGAAGAAACTTTCAGCTAATTTTTTTTGGTCCTGTGTCCATTACCAGTTCCAGTTGACTGTAGCCAATTCTTGTTTTAATGACTATATTCAGCAATGACAGTACTACCTAGGTTACAGTAATAGGAGGATTTCTTTGGTTTAATAATAGTGCACTGCTTTGAAAAAGCAAATTGAAATTTTATTTGAAGTTTTCAATTTAATGTAGTATATTTAAGGATCTGTTTTTTTATATATTTCCAAATAGCTGAAATACATTTCCCTCAAATTGCTAGTGGACTTAAAAATGAAACTATTTTGTCAGGTTTAACATCAGAGCACAAGTATTCAGATTTATTTTTGTCTTGAAAATTAAAGCAAAAATCTTGATCTGCCGGTTGCACAAAACACAGTAATCTGACGAAGTGGGTATTCACCCACGAAAGCTCATGCTCCAAAACGTCTGTTAGTCTATAAGGTGCCACAGGATTCTCTGCTGCTTTCACAGTAATAGTTGCACTCAAATTAGTATAACTGTGTACTAGAGTCCTAAAGTACTAGCTTAAAATGTATAATTAATTAATTTGGAAAAAGTGTTTAAGAAACCAACTCCTATGCTAACTCTGATAGTTCTATAGATATGCATAGCTCTTTATGAAAAGAGTCAGACACAGAGTTCCTGCCCTGAAGAGCTGACAACTTAAATTAAGTCAAGAATAGGTCAGGGTATGGGAAGATGAGTAAAAAGATAGTAATCTCCCCTTGTTGTTGGGTCAATGAATGCATTTTGAGGCTTTTTCATTTTGAATAATTTATGAATCTCTCTGCAGTGAGTGTTGGGAAGGGATTTAAAGGAAGGTGGAGTTGAGGATGGTGGGGAAAGGGTATTGTCAGGAAAGGGTTTCCAGGCTGCTAAAAGCAGGGCCGGTGCCAGGGTTTTTGCCACCCTAAGCAGCAAAAAGAAGAGGGAAAAAATAAAAAGCCACGATTGCAATCTGTGGCACTACTGCCGCCGCTTCAGTCTTTGGCGGCAATTTGGTGGTGGGTCCCTCACTCTGAGAGGGAGTGAGGGACCCACCGCCGAAGAGCCGGATGTGACACCCCTCTCCGTTGGCCACCCCAAGCACCTGCTTGCTGGGCTGGTGCCTGGAGCCGGCCCTGGCTAAAAGAAAGAACAGAGGTAGGTACGGGGGGGGGGGAAAGAGGGGGACAAAGGAAGCAGTGGAGTGAGTGGCTTGAGCTGAGCAGAGGGAGAGGAGACTAGATGAGAGGTAAAAAAAAAAAAAAGAGATTAAAGAACTTGAACTTGGGAGCAGGGCTGGCTCCAGGCACCAGCTTAGCAAGCAGGCGCTTGGGGCGGCCACTCTGGAGAGGGGCGGCAGGTCCAGCTATTTGGTGGCAATTGGATGGATGGTCCCTCGCTCCCTGTCGGAGCGAAGGACCTCCCGCTGAATTGCCGCATATCGCAATAGCGGGTCTTTATCTATTTATTTATTTATTTTGGCTGCTTGGGGCGGCAAAACCCCTGGAGCCAGCCCTGCTTGGGAGGCAATAGGGAGTCAACTAAAGGATTTGAAGTGGGGCTGAATGTGGCCAAATAATCAGAAAGGTAGCCTTTTTCAGGGGAAATTTGGACTAGAAGGGGATGAGGCTAGTGCCAGGAAAGTAAGAGGAGCAGATTTCATTAGCTGAAGACCTAAGACATTAAAAGTTTTTCATGGTGGAAATCAAGACGTGTTTTGAAGTGGCAGCAGGGGAGTGGTGATAGTGAAGAGAGATAATGGCATGTTTGTAAATGTAGATGAAGAGAGGATTTCAACCGGCTTTCCTTAAATTCACACAATTTTTCCTCCCTGTTAACTGATTAAGTTTATAGTAAACAAGTCTTATTAGAGTTGGTATGGCAACCGCCATTTTTTCATCATGTGTGTGTATACACACCCCATATATACTTGTTCATAAGCTGAATATTTTTGGTAAAAAATTGATGCATCAAAGAGAGAGGGTCGGCTTATAAACGGGTCTACACCAAAATTTGAAGATTTTAAACTCTATGGAATCATTTAATTGAATATCTAATATGTTGTCATTTTGTTTACCTGGAATGTCTGCAGGCATAGAGCCCCTCAGCTCGCTGTGGCCGCGGTTCGCCATTCCTAGCCAATGGGAGCTGCGGGAAGCTCCAAGTAAACAAAACGTCTCGATGCGCCAGCGGCTTACCCTGGTGGATGGGAGCCAAAGTTTCCCAACCCCTGAAATACAGATTTGGCTTATGAAAGGGTCATACAGTTTTTGCTATTTTTACCTAACCATCTTGGGGGATTGGCTTATAACCGAACAGGCTAATGAACAGGTATATATGGTATATAATCTTCCTAGTATATTTTCCACTGCATGCATCTGATGAAGTGGGTTTTAGCCCACAAAAGCTTATGGCCAATAAATTTGTTAGTCTCTAAGGTGCCACAAGTACTCCTGTTCTTTTTCCTATGGGAATGGAGTAAAATTCTCTTTCGTCAATTTCACCACCCTTTTAAAGGCTAGTGGCTCTCCACCCTGCAACATCTTCTGCCCTCAGTAAGGCTGATAGCTGAGAGGGTTCCATGAAGCAAAGCTTTAAAGCCCCGAACACCCCTGGAGACAAGGAGACCAGCAGAGCAGAGAGGATTTTTGCAGTCTTGTGACCTCAGAGACTTCTTGAATTCAGCACTTCATTCATTGACTCTTCCAGCTGTAGTCATTGGATTTCTTGTGGGCATCTAATGGTGTCTGCTTGTTCAGTCACCATACATCTTACTTTCATCTTCCTTTTCATTTTCCTTCCCCATCCCCTGCCTCTTCCATAGTCTGCTATAACTTAAAGCCTCCCTGGATGTCTGTGTGGTGTTTAAAAATAAAAATAAGAGACTAAAGTAAAAAATGGTTTCAACGTTCTAATAGTGCATATTACTTGCACATTCATTGTGTAATCTTGTCTGTTCCCTTTGTCCTGCCTTCTGTCTTCTGCCTTTGACTTGTTGCCTCAAGCTGGATTAATGCTTCACATTGGTATCATGTAATCTTATGTTTGGTAGCACCCAACACCATGGTTTTGATCCTGACTGGGGTCTCGGAGCATACCAGAACTTAATTAACATATTTACAATCACGCCTTTAAACACAGGCATACAGTTTTCTGGATATAACTTTTTCATGTTTTATTAATTTTAAATGTCTTGCTCCTTGACCTATTGTATGGGGTCACCAGTCTGAACAGTGTTCTTTCCAAAACACAGTTCCTAATTTCCTTGAAGTAATGACTGGTGGTATGAACTCACTATCAGCATGAGTAAGTCTATTTGTGATCCTTCCTGGAGGGAATCCAGAAATAAGCATTTCTTTACTTGATGGCTATATGTTACCTCCTAGAATGCAGAAGACTGGTTCAGAGTTATTTTTACGTAATACTTGAACAGCATAATATCTGGTGCATGCATGACACCATATTTGGCATGTAAAATGTCTTTTCCACATTGTTTATCATGTTTTGGTTTGTCTTTCTGAAGGTTGGAAGAGAAGGTATTCTAATCTAATATTTTAGGTAAAACACTACAGTATGAAGTATTGTAAATATGCATATAGAAATATTTGTAGGGAGTGCAGATATGTGTACAGGATTCAAATTGAAATAACTCTTCTAGGTTTGGAGTGAAACTACTTTGAATAAAATGTGCTGGGGGGAGGAGCTGTTAAATAAGTGATATGGAACCAGTCTAAACAAGCAAAAATAACTTCTTGAGACTTGTTACATTAGTCAGATATGTTGCATTTAACTTTTTATTGCTGCAGGATATTGAGAGTTCTATGAATTCTTAACATTTCAGGTCTGGAAGAGGTCACTATAGCTCAGCTAAGGTACAGTTTTATTATATTACAAAAATGCCCCAAATGTTCTAGGCACTGTGCAAATCTCAGAAGGCACAGACCTTTTACAATCTTAAAAAGAAAAGGAGATGTGCTGGTGGGGAGTGGAGAAGTGAGCATTTCAGGCGAGACATGAATCCACAGTCCCTGGTTTGGGATCCCAGTGCCTTTTCCATTAGGCAACTGGGGTAAGAGTAACTGAGTTATTTTTACCTGCCCTGCAGTTTATTTCTTGTTGACATGTTGTGACACTACTGTTAAACACATTATGTTGTGCAGGCTCTGCAAGAATGCATCTACCAGTAACAGAAAATCTGAAACTGAATAGGCAAGTATAGTAATAGAGAGATGGGAGGGGTCTGGGTTTGAATATGTGTGGTGTTGCTCCTCAGCCTGTGTTAAAGACCTTCCCAAACACAAGCTAGTAAAAAAACAAACAAGCAAGCTCCACCCCCAAAACAACAACCAAACTTATACATATTTTTAAAAATTTAACATAAACTCAAACACAACAACGCTGACAATGATTAAATTGCTCTGAGAAAACTGAATTTATTGAGTGCAGTAGTTGATAGTGTCCCTGTAGCTCATACAAATGCCACATTTGTTAAGCAAATATATCTGTTTTGTCACAAGTTTGCATAGGAACTCCTAACCGTACCAGTTTTTCCTGAGCTAAGTCATGTTGTCTTGGCATTACAGAAACTAGTTGCTTTATGCAACCCCCTAGAAAAGTTTCCATGAACGAATTAGTTCCATTCTAGAAGACTAGGTATCCTTCCTCTTGCAGGAAACCACAAGTTCTTATTGTGTCAAACTTCTGTTACTTTTGTGAAACAGTCATTGGTTTTGTGTTAGATGTTAAGAATGTTTAGCTTATTTGGACTAACCTCTAGAGAGCTACTGTAAGAAATTTTACTGTTTGGTAATAAGTGAAAACTCACTTCCTCAAAGCTGCCTAGTCCCTAATGTTCATTTTGCACATTACCGGGGCTTCAAAAACTTACCCAGTACTTACTATCCTGAGGGCTGAGTCTAGTCAGGAGTTCGGCTGCCTGCCTCCCCTTCCCTCCCCCGAAAATCCCTTCACCATGCATCCACCAAAGCCATGACTTATACAATCTAAATATAACAAGTTAGCTATGTTCATTCAGTATAGTGTTTTAGTTGATTATATGCTGGAATTAACTGCCTATTTAACTTTAAAGAAGGTATCCTGTTGCATCAATTGCTTTTGTTACACCTTGTTGCTCTTTCTGCCTTTTTCCCCACTGATCGTGGGGTATATTTTTGTTTTCAGTGTCTATTTCCTTTTCTTTTGCAATCTGTTGTGACATTATTCTCTACATCTTCTGTTGTTTTTAAAAATCTATTCCAATCTTCCAAAATCAACCAATATTTTTTCCTCCCTGCAGCCCAGAACTTGTGAGCTCATTTTAAATTGAAAAGCTCTTTGAACATTTTCTGTGAAGCATCTACCACTCTTGTGGGTGCTGTAAAATAGCTGGTAATCAACCTCTTTCCAAACCACACTTATACAACACCTAGCTTAATATTTCCCACCATCCCACCCACCTACAGCCCTGCATCCCCTATACCTGCTGCTGTCTCCATGACTGCTATCCGCCTCTCTGGCAATTTTCTCAAGACTAATATAGGAGTTTGAGACAAAACACCTCAAAGATAAACTAAGATGAAGTTCACCACTGTTGAGGGATAATGCCCAACAACACCCTTAGTTACTGGGGAAGGGAGCATATTGGGATTGTTCCCAGGGTTCTGTTCCTGGATTTTACTTAGTGGTTCCATCTTTTACTAACTGAATACTGTGGGAGTTTGATCAATGTGGAGTCTACCAACACCCCTATCAGTGAGAAGGGAGGAGTGGTGTTTTTCTCTACTACACCAGACCCTCCTGGGTGCTGTGAGGCTAGAAATCATGCACCTTTCTGAGAACATACTTCTCTGCAGACTCTGATTTTGGGGTGGTTGTCCTCAGGCACTAAAACTATGCCCTATCTCTGTTACAGCTCTTAGCTTCCCCAGTTAGCCATGGAGTGAAATAGACCGTGTCAATTTCATAGCTGCCCATACCCACCTCAGTAGCAACAATGAAAACAGTAAAAACTGACCAAAATTTTGGTGCAACATTGGAAAGGTGTGAGAAGTGGCAACGGAATTGTCTGTCCATAGACTTCAGTAAACCAAGCTGGATCAATTCATGTTTGTTCATGTTTGAAATCTGATTTTGCAACCATAAGGGTTAGGAGCTCAACTTTTTCAGAATATTAAAACTAAAGTTCTGTAGAAGTTGATTGCGTTCAGCTGACACAATCTCTGTAAACAAGTGGATTATTTTTTAAGCCTTGCATGATACAAACAACTGTGCAGCTCTTTGCTCAGAGGACTGCGATTGTGTGGAAGCTCACCCAGCACTTAGCCACCACTGTTTATAGTAATAGACGAAAGTTCCCGAGAAACATAATGGGTATAAAAACGTTTGGAACTCTAAAATGCAGTTCACACCAGAAATCTCTATTGCATATTACCCAACCCCGTTTCTTGTGCTATATTTTATAGAACACACTATGTCAGGTATAATTATTTTGTCTTGCAGAGATATGGACAGCATGGAAAAGGAACATTGCAGCAGATCAGGAAAATAATGAAGTAACTTGAAAGATGGGGGGCAATATTAGTCTTGTTTGTACTGCACCCCAAATGCATTGTGATAGCTTTTCAGACAGATCACTTTTGTGGGACAACTAGTAAATAGTGATCTTCACTTGGTTTACATTTGAAGTTAAACTTGTCCTACAGAGTTTCTTGAAACTCTTTCAAGAATTCTGACTGTACATACCAGGTTACAGAGAAAAATGTATAAACCTTTTCTTCCATCAACTGGAAATTTGCCGCGTCTCTTGCCACTCTAATTTTCAGAAATTGAATCTTTTTTCCCCATTACATTGTAAATACATCTCTTAGAAAAGGCTCACAGAATTGAAATAAGGCTTACCTGTCCAGTGACAGAATCATCTTTTGGTGTCTTCTGTAGGAATGCCCTGTGAAACGTCTTTTGTACTGTAAAACTTAGATTTTTTGGAAACAAAATAAAGGATATTTCTGTACATTACTAAAATAATAATTGCTGTAGTGCAGGGATCGGCAGCCTTTGGCCTGCAGCCTGCCAGGGTAAGCCCCCTGGTGGACCGGGCTGGTTTGTTTACATGCCACGTCCGCAGGTTTGGCCGATCGTGGCTCCCACTGGCCGCATTTTGCCATTCCAGGTCAACTAGGGCTGCGAGAAGCCGAGGCCAGCACATCCCTCGGCCCGCGCCACTTTCCGTAGCCCCTGTTGGCTTGAAGCGGTGAACTGCAGCCAGTGGGAGCCGCGATCGGCTGAACCTGCGGATGTGACAGGTAAACAAACAGGCCCAGCCCGCCAGGGGGCTTACCCTGGTAGGCCACATGCCAAAGGTTGCTGATTCCTGTTATAATGTCTTGAATGATATCAGCAGAAGTTCTGAGAAATTTTAAGACACTACATATTCAAAATGCAAACATGCAAGGTAATCTTAGACGTGCTTAAACCTTCAACACCATGTAACAAATGAACTTCATAATAGCAAACATATTCCAACTCTATTCATAGAAATATTCTCCAGCTGCACACGTTGCATAACAAGCAAGGCTGCTATTCTGTCGCAGAGGTTGCAGAAGTCACTGATTCCATGACTTTCTGTGACATTTGCTAGTGCAATGGCCAGTACAGCTGGCCCTGGGGCCACCTGACCAGCTAGCCTGGGCCCAGCCGCACCAGCTGCTGCAGTGGCCCCGGACAGCTGTCCCCAGGCCGGTGCTGCTAGCCTCGGGACCGCCAGAGCAGCATAGGTCCCAGGGGCCTCGGAGCAGTGGATGGCTGAGGCCAGTCAACCCCTGCCGCCAGTGTAGGGGCTAGCCATCAGCTTCTGGGGCCCTCCAGAGCAGCAGCGCCCTGGGACCCCAGGAGCTGCTAAGATTTAATTAGAGGTATTTAGTTAGTAAAAGTTATGGACAAGTCATGGGCCATGAATTTTTGTTTATTGCCCATGACATGTTCATGGCTTAAAAACAAAACAAAACCATTGCTAAATCTTAGCCTTAACAATGAGACTTCACAGAAGTATAATTTAGTGCACCCTGCAATTATATTCACTTCAAAAGCTTTTCTACACATTTAGTATACTAATAAGAGTATTCCTTGAACGATATAGTTGCATAAACTGATACTGATGAAGGATTATATTGCTGTGCAGAGCTGGCTGGGTCTTTTAGCTATTCAAACGTTAATCTGAAAACGATGTTTGGGACTTCTGTAAAGTATAACACTTTAGTAAAGATGATGTAATACTATTTTTTGGGAGTGGGGGTTGCTGGACTGTGACGTACTTGAATGTCACAGTTGTTGTTTCAGGACATGCATGTGTCATGACGTCTGAAGTTTGATTTCTCATTTCTCCAATAAATTTTTTACCTTTATATCCTACTTACATTTGTGTAGCTTATTTATCTGAGTTTCTCAGGTTCTTTGCAAGTGTTATGTCTGACCTCAGGTCTCTGACACAGATATTACAGGTAAGTAGAGCCACAAAGAGGTGAAGTTACAGATCTAAGGGGGTAGCATCCCAAAGCAGGGAGTTAGTGAGAATTCAAAATGTCTGGGTTCATCTGCTTTAAACACTAGATTACCCTAGCAAGATCAAAATACTTAAAATCATGTTCTGTGTTGAAATATCTAAGTATTCTTTGTATTCTAATACCTCAAATATTGGAAGGGGCATATTAACTGAAAACATAACTCAGGAACAAAACCAAAATATGTTAAGCATACTGTCAAACCTCTTAAAATGTAAGTTTTTTTTAAATTATAGCAAATAAGTACAAAAAGTATACCCCAATACACTGTTGGCTCTGTATTATGGCCACGTCTTGTCCCACCTGAAAAAAGGCATGGTGAAGCAAATCAGTCCTATTAAAGTCAATGGGCCTTTTCTGGCCCTAATAACTTAGAGCTTGCTAATGTACATCTTGGCGTAGCCTGTTGCTTTCAAGGTATGGCTTATATATTAAGTTCTTTGGACTAGTTGGACCTCTCTTTCCTTGCTTTTGTTTAAAAAAGTTGACTGTTCTTCCAGTAGCAACTTGTGGCCTGACAGCTGTTAATATTGCACCCTATTTTAAAAGCCAGTATTGGACTATAGCCAACTGTTCCCAGCTCACTCCCTACTCATACACGTGGGTTAACTATCTGCAGGTTCAGAAACTGCTGCTGGAAGGGGCAATTTGGCAGTTTAGGGGAAGGAGGTAATTTAAAATAGTCACTTCCTACTTTCCTTAATCTTCATTACCTTTGAAATTATACCCTGTAAACTTTGTTTAAAGAGGCACTCTTTAAAGAACAAAACAGAATTTCATTAAAAAATGAGTTTCAAGTACAATGCTGCCCTGATTCCCATATTAACTTTTGTGATTTTTACAGTAATATTATTGTAGTTTATAATGTCTTTCATTCTCTTGCTGTGTGAATTAACCACATAAATGGGAAATTGAGTCTATGGGAGAAACAGCAAGATTGGTTATACAGCGTATCTGATAGCAAAATAAACTTTTTTTAAAAAAGTTTTTTTCCTCATCTAGTTTTTTGGTTTCTATTTTTTTTAAAAAAAAAAAAATCATCCAATGTTCCATTGGATAAGTTAAAGTTTCCTTTCACTCTTCAAACAGGGAAAAAGGAAAAAAAATCACTTTTTCACCTCTGTTTTCCTGGGTTGCTTCACTCAGTGAACATGAGCACTTTTTTCAGGGAAGTCCAGCTGTGAGGTAGTGAGAATTGGTACAGCAATGTGACACAGTTGGGTCCAATTGAATTTTGGCTTTGGATGATTGGCATCCCAGTCTTTATTCTAATACAGTGGTGCACAACCATATTACACAGGAAGGCCACATAAACCTACCTACAATCTTGTGTGGTCCAAACAGATTCTACATATTTTAATAAGATTTAAAGTCACTTTTATTGATTTATATTTTAAGTTCAGCTTGTTTCTATGTATAATATTGTCTATTTACACACTTGTGTAAACTAAAATGATATAAACCTGATGACAAAATGCTAATGAGATAGCCGTTAGTATATTATGTTGAAGCAGGCTGCAGGCCTTATGAAATGCTCTGGTGGGCCGTGTACAGACCACATGCCATACTTTGGGCACCCCGTAACATGTACTTATCACTGCAGACTGTAAGGGAAATTTAATGATGGAAGTGGGGACATATTGGCATGAGATAGCATGAGCTGTCACTGAAATTCTGGAATTGATTTTGTCACTACCATAATGCATCTCTTCCAAACTTTAAAAGGGGGTGGGGGATAATGGAGGGAAGAGGGAAAGGAGAGGTTAGGGAGTAGGGATGGTTTCATTGAATGTGGTCAGGATTGTAACATATTCTGCGTCACTCAGGCTGATAGAGGTGGGAAAAAAGGGTTTAGGCTTTGAGACCTATTTTGTCTTTAATAGCCTGTACAGACTCTTTGGATATCTACGCAGGTTATTGGAGACACATACATTAGCTAAGATGGTGGTGGGCTGCAGCATATGCTTGTCAATAAGGCCTAATTTTTCCACAAACTTAATAATTGGGATTTACTTCGACTGAAAGGGGTCAAATGGCTTGCCTGAGTTAGTATAATGCAAGTGTCTGGTTGATATGATCCTGGAACTGATTTGGTTCCTAGCCAATTGCTGTAACCACTAAATACTGCCACCGGTGCATATCTGACTACAAAGGAGTTATGAAAAAAACTGTATAAACTGCTGTGTATATGAATATCATGCATAACAGTATTAAATGATGTCTTAAAAGCAGCTTTTAAAATACCCAATAGATCTGCTGCCTGCAAACAAAATGGGTAGCAATCTACTGTAGCTACTTCTCCTGGACCCTGACTTCATAGTTCTGGGAATCTGTGGCATCTGGGGTACACCTTGGAAAATTAACCTCTAAAACAGATAAAGTAACTGTATCTACTGTATAGGTGGAAGGAAGTAGTTTATTTTCTTCCAGGAGCCAGCACATCGTCAATCCTATTGATCCTGTCTCTGTAGGATTAGTGTGAGGCTGTCAGAGAACTTCCTGGGTTTTTCCAGGTGACTTCTACTGTACCTGCCAAGCACTGTCTACTATTTCAGGCTCCTGAAGGTACATAGAGTATTTTGGAGATGGCTATTCTGTGAGAGAAGAGACATTTGTTTGTTTTGTTTTGTTTTTAAATTAAAAGTCCTGGTTTCTGTCACCCCAGCCTGCCCTTTGAAGAGCAAGACTCCTCCGTTATTTTTTAAAATCTGGTTTGTTACATATGTCCTATAACAGAGCATTTTCTTAAACTATTAACTGTATATAACTTTAAAAATGCTTTTTACTGTAAAATCGATTACGTTTGATTTCTCATTTCTCATGACAAACATTGCAGTATTGCAGGGGTGGCCAACCTATGGCTCCGGAGCTACATGCGGCTCTTCAGAAATTAATATGCGGCTCCTTATATAGGCACTGAAACCGCGGATGGACCTACAGGCGCCAACTTTCCAATGTGCTGGGGGATTCTCACTGCTCAACCTCTGGCTCTGCCATAGGCCCTTCCTACCTCCTCCCCAGAGCCTGCCATGCCCTCGCTCCTCCCCCTCCTCCTGCATGTGACAAAATAGCTGATCAGGCGGTGCCAAGGGGAAAGGAGGAGGCGCTGATCAGCAGGGCTGCCAGGGGCAGGAGGTGCAGGGAGCAGGGGTGGGAGCTGATGCAGGAGGGGAGGGGCTGCTGACTTACTACTGTGGCTCTTTGGCAATGAACATCAGTAAATTCTGACTCCTTCTCAGGCTTAGGTTGGCCACCCCTGGTGGAGGGAGGGATAGCTCAGTGGTTTGAGCATTGGTCTACTAAACCTAGGTGTCAAGGTTCCTTCCCCACTCTTAACTTTAGGGTACAGATGTGGGGACCTGCATGGACACATCTAAGCTTAATTACTAGTTTAGATCTGATATCACTGCCACCATTTAGAATTTTCAGTGTCTGGATCACTCCCTGTCCCCCGCAAAACTTTCCCCTCCCTGGGTAGCCTTGAGGGACTTCACCAATTCCCTGGTGAACACATATCCAAACCCCTTGGATCTTAAAACGGAGAAATTAACCATCCTCCCTCCTTTCCTCCCACCAGTCCCTAGTGAGTCCAGATCCAATCCCCTTGGATCTAAAAACAAGGACAAATCAATCAGTTATTAAGAAAAAAAGGCTTTTAATTAAAGAAAAGACAGGTAAAAATCATCTCTAAAATCAGGATGGAAAATACTTTACAGGGTTATTAGATTCATATAGCCCAGAGGAACCTCCTCTAGCCTTAGGTTCAAAGTTACAGCAAACAGAGGTAAAATCCTCTCAGCAAAAACGAACATTTACAAGTTGAGAAAACAAAAATAAGACTAACACGCCTTGCCTGGCTGTTACTTACAGGTTTGAAACATGAGAGACTGGTTCAGAAAGTTATGGAGAGCCTGGATTGATGTCTGGTCCCTCTTAGTCCCAAGAGCGATCAACCCCCCAAAACAAAGAGCACAACAAAAGACTTCCCCCCACCAAGATTTGAAAGTATCTTGTCCCCTTAGTGATCCTCTGGTCAGGTGTCAGCCAGATTTACTGAGCTTCTTAACCCTTTACAGGTAAAAGAGGCATTAACCCTTAACTATCTGTTTATGACACCAGGGTTGTGAGTTCAATCCTTGAGGGGTCCATTTAGGGATCTGGGGGCACAAAAAAAATAGCTGGGGATTGGTCCTGCTTTGAGCAGGTGGTTGGACTAGATGAGCTTCTGAGGTCCCTTCCAATCCTGATATTCTATGATTCTTGCTTCCTTTTAAGATTACAACTTTCCTATTTACCCTTATTTACAATCCATGATACAAATGAAGATACCACAGGTGGTTCGAGAGGTCAAGATAATGTAAAGTAACTGTTGCATGACTACTTCTCTTTCAACACTTTTTACCAAGAATTATGTGTTAATGCATAATATACAAACTCTGTAGTAAATTATGCTGAGCTATAAAACAAAAAACAAGGACATTCAAATATACGCCAAACTTTTTATTTAATTTAATGTGGAATAAGTATTATTATGGAGTTTTTCCAAACAGTGGGCTATTTTAATCTGACGAATTTAATTGTTCTTTCTATGTGGGAATCAAATCAGTTTCCAGCCCTAATTCTGTATTACTTTAAGTCCTGCCATTATCATTAGACTTCAGTTTGGAAATTTAATTGTAGAATTCCTTGAAGTTGGACTGCTGCTGTGCATGTAGCCAAAAGCAGGTGCAGCCACTCTACAAATTTACTCCTTTAACTATGAGTTTTCTCATGACCTGCAATACCCTAGACTTCCATTTTTTTTTTTTGTCTAGAAGATCAAATCTAACACTTGGATTGAATTCTGACATTTTTGTTATGTATCCATGGTGGTGAGTGGCTGAGATCTACGGCTTGGCTGCACTAGAAAGTTTTTTGCCATGTTAACTATACCAGTGTAGTTAAAGCAGCATCCGCCAGTGTGGACTCAGCTACGCTGGTATTGCTTATTCTGATCGGGAACTGAAATAAGCTATACTGGTAAAAGCACCTTTGTGCCAGTATAAATGTGTCTGCACTAGATGTTTTATTGGTATAACTGTCATCAAAATATTGACAGTTACACCGGTACAACTTTTAAGTGTAGACCAACCAATAGTCCAGATATAACCCTTG